>NW_017731969.1:48982-67446 GCF_001890085.2 Hipposideros armiger | reverse complement strand
AAGATTTTTATTGGGGAATTGGGGGAAGGGGAACAGACAAGTTGCTATTCTCTTGCTCCTCAGTCCAGTTGTGGAGGACACCGCCCCACTGGCCCAAGCTGGCACCATCACTGCGCTGCTCCCGGGCGAGGCAGATCAGTCGCCGGCCTCTTCTGGATGGTCGCTCACAGCGGCTGCTGGCCGCTCACGCTGGCTGCAGGCCACACACGGTAGCCCATGGCAACCCACCTGCCGTCGCCGGCGACTCAGGGCAGCCCAGCCCCAGGTTGAGCTGCCGTTCAGCATCTCAACTATAGAGGGCAGTGTCACTGGCCCTCATATGTGGGATCCAAACCGGGGCCCTCCGGCATCCCAAGCCAGCTCTTAACCAACGCGCCACTTGGCCAGCCCTAAACAAGAGTTTTTAATGGAACATTTAAGAACATTAAAGCATTCATGCTCTGTCAGACATGCTCCCTCCCACCACCTCTCAGGGTCTCTTCCCTAGAGGTAGTCCCATGAGCAGTTTCTTGTGTCTTTTTCCAGGTATAGTCTGTTTTTAGTTAAGCATATACATTTAATTATTGAGCTGCCTATAAAAAATAGGACATACTATGCTCATTATTCTGCCCTTTTTGTTTGGTTTTTGATAACTTATGAGATTGTGGCTCAAAGGTTTCCAAGTTCTTGGTTTATTCTACAAATATTCCTTGAGTGCTTTATGTGCACATTTTGGTGGTGCTGAGCACAGAGGGAACAAATAAGGTCCCAGCCTTCCAATGGAAAGAGATAGAATAAGTAAACCAAAAGACAAATAAAATAATGATGAATTGCAGTAAATGTTGTGAACAAAACAATGAAGGTGAAAACGATGAAGATAGAAAATAATTGGGTGGTGATGGCTGGGGCACCTGCTTCTCATAGGATGGCCTCTGTGAGGAGGCAACAGTAAAAGGAAGCTGAGGGAGCCAACAGTGGGGAGACCAGTGCAGAGTTCCAAGCAGAGTGGCATGTGCAAAGGCCCTGAGGTGGGAAAAGGGTTGGCATGCTGGTAAAACAATTAAGACAGGTGAGGAAGCTGGAGCAGTGAGTGGAAGGAGATAATGTTGGATGAAGCGGCAGGAGCCAAATCATGTACAGCAGTGCTTCTCAAACCTTTCAGTCTCAGGATCTCTTGACACTCTTAAAAATTATTGAGAACCCCAAAGAGTTTGTATGTACATGGACGAAATCTGTCTATATCGATCATATTAGAGGTTAAAACTGAGAGAATGTTTAATGTTTATTTATCTCATAATTAACCAACAACTAATAATTATGTAATTAGTAATTAGTAATTTATTATAAATGTTATCAATAGGTTATTTATAATGTTAATTTATATGAACAAATATTGGTAATAACTAATATTTAAGATCACTTAAAATAACAATAAGCCTAAGTTAACCTAAGTAACAGATGTTTTAGGAAAATTAACTATTTTTCCTAACAAAAAAAGTTAGGAAGGACAGTGAGCCCATTTTACACTTTTGCAAATCTCTTTAATGTCTGGCTTCACACATGTTGTAATCTTTAAAAAAAACCCACTGACCACTCAAGATTAAATGAGAGTAAAAAAAGAGAAATAGTGTCTTAATACTATTCTTCAGATACTTTGTACAAACCCCTATAGGGTCTCTCGGGACCCCCTGGGGTTCCCCAGACCATACTTTGAGAACTACTTCTGTAGGGCCTTATCAGCTATGGTAGGAATTTTGAACTTGGATAAGAAGCAAATCAAGATTTTGCAGCAGCATCTAGTGGTCTGGTGTTTGTTGCTTGGTTAAAAAAAAAAATAGCCCTCGGGATGCTGTTGCATGAAAAAGAGATTGTAGGGGCAAGAGGAGAAACCAGGGCGGTAACTAGTGTGTCCCCCAGGCAGAGGGACTGGGGGCGGTGGCCACTAAGGTGGAGAAAAACGAAAAAGAGAGTTAGGAGGCAACAAGAAAAGGACTCGCTGCAGGGTTAGATGTGGCCTGTGAGGAGTGAGAAGAATGAAATCAGGAGTGATTTCTAGGTTTCTGGTCTCCACTGGGGAGGAAGGGGTGGGGTGCTGTTTTTTCCCCCAAGATGGGCACAGCTGAGAGGGCCACAGCTCTGGGGGCTGCACCTAAATTCCACTGAGGGCATCCTAAGACGGAGCTGTCCGGAATGTTGACGAGGCAATCATCTCTAAGCCTTTCGTCTCTAAGCCTTGAGCACCAGGGAGAGGCCTAGGCTGGTATGTGGACTGGGGAGTGGATGGGGCCGAGGAGTGTTTAAGCCATGGGAGGGGCTGGGATTGCCTACAGGAGAGGAGGAACCCTTCCACCTGTGTGGCAGCAGCTCACCTGTAACTGTTTGAAATGCAAATTCTCAGGCCCAGCCCCAGACCAAGTATATCAGCTACTCTGGGCTGGAGGCCCGGGAACCTGTGTTTTCATGAGCTCCACTGGTGACTGTGAGGCAAGCTCAGGTGAGAACTCTCCTCCCGCAGGTTCACACGTACATCATCAGCTACCTGAAGAAGGAGATGCCCTCCGTGTTTGGAAAGGAGAACAAGAAGAAGCAGCTGATCCTCAAGCTGCCTGTCATCTTTGCTAAGATTCAGCTGGAACATCACATATCTCCGGGCGACTTTCCCGACTGCCAGAAGATGCAGGTGGGAAGCCGCCCACCTGGGAGGGAAGGTCGGCTTCTGTGGGCTCCAGGATGGGGCCTCGAAAACGAAAACAAGAGAAATGGATGGCAGGTTCTGGAAAGAGCCTTCCACAAATGGTTCCCTGGGAGCATGGTTTTATGAGTTAGGATAAGGGAGCAAAGAGAAAACCCCAAACAACTGTGGCTTAATTTGGATAGAAGTTCATTTCTCTCCTTCATAAAAGTCCTGGAAGATGGTCCAGGGCTGGTTAGGTGCTTTACAGAACTAGGGATCCAGTCCCCTTCTGTCTTAGTTCTCCTCCATGTCTGGTCTCCAGTCCCAAGAACCCCTCATTGCACAAAATGGCTGTGGAAACTCCAGCCCTTGTTTCTGCATTCCAGCCAGCAAGAAAAGCGGAGGTGGAGTGGGGAAGGTAATGGGATAGTCACTCTCTTTCAGGACACTTTCTACAACAGTACTGTCCAATAGTGCTTTCTACGATTCTATGCTGCGCTGTGCAATATGGTAACGTTAGAACTGAAATTTTAGGTTTTATGTAATTTTAACTCATTTAAATTTAAATAACCATGCATGGCTACTGTATTGAACAGGGCAGTTCTAGAGTTGCACATACAACCAACTTGTGTTGACATCCGGTTGTCTAGAACTTAGTCACATGGCCACGGCCAGCTGCAAGGGAAGCTGGGAAGTGTAGTCTTTCCTCTAGGTGGCCTGGAGCCCAGGTAACGTTCAGGGATTCCAGTACTGAATGAAGAGGAAGGGACAAATAGATCTTGGGGGACCATTGGAAGGCTCCTCACAGTTCAAGGCCTAGGATTAACCCGTGTTGGGGAAAGCATTGTCTGGGCGTGGTGGCAGGGGCTAAATGACGAACTACTGGAGGTGGGCAGGGCAGGAGTGACAAAATGAACGTAGAGAGAGGTTCAGGCTCAGGCATGGAGGGGAGGACTAGCTCCTGACCCAGGCTGAGGGCTGATACTCAAAGCATGTGACCTTTGGGTCTGAGATGTTTCCAGCCCAAGACTCTGAGGAATTATAGTGGAGTGAATTTCACCTTGGCCACTTATTAGGTCCATGAACTTGGGCATGTCACTTCCTTTTCTGAACCTGTTTCTTCAATTGGAAAATGGGCATCCTCTTAGTATGTACCTATTGCCATGAGTGCTGAATCAGTTAACATTTCAACCCCCTTAGAACAGTGTCTGGCACAGTGTTTGGACTAGATCTCAACCTTAGCACCACTGACATTGGGGCCAGAGAATTCTTCACTGTAGGGGGCCGTCCTGTGCATTGCAGAATGTTTAGAGGCATCCCTGGCCTCTGCTCACTAGATGCCAGTAGCATCCCCAGCTGTGACAATAAAAAATGTCTGTAGATCTTGCCAACTGTCCCCTGGGGGCGCACTATCACCCCTGGTTGAGAACTGCTAGGCTAGATAAATAGCAGCTGTTAATATTTGACATTTATTGAGTACTTTATCCAGACAAATTTATTTAGCCTTCCCCACCCACCCCCCAAACGAGAGGAGTGTTAGTTATCAATCTGTTTTACAAATGTGGAAACTGAGGCCCAGAGAGGTGAAGTCACTTGTCTGAGGACACACAGCTCCTAAGTGGCAGAGCTGGGTGGGAACCCTGGCAGCCTGGCCTTGGAGTCCTGTCCCCCACTTCACCATCACACTCCCATCTCTTTATAGTCACGATCAGTGGGCCTTTCTGCCTTGGCTCTGGAAATTAATGTGGTGCCATAATATGGATCAGTCTTTGTAGCGACTTTCCCAGTGCAGGTGACTTAGAGTTGCCGGTGTCAGAAGTGGTGTGACCACAAACCCAGCCCCATAGCTGCTCTAGCACAGGGTGACTTCTGGGGCTTGGGTCCCATCTCCTAAAGATCCGTCCATCCCAAAGCGAACCTCCACATTTGGCAGTGAGCCGCTTAGCCCTTTTTGTGTGGTAGGGTAACAGCTAACAGAGCAGCAGGAATTGAATTTTCTTAAACTTACATTACAGCGGGGGTGCTGGCTGGCTGGGCAGCTGGGGTTCCCAGGGGGCGGGCATGGCTGAGGGCTGACTGTCTAGGACTCTGGTAAAGCTGGAGCTAATGTCAAAATGTTGAAATCCTTCTGTACCAGCTGACAAACGGCTGCTGCTCTGAGTCATTGGAGGTCCCTGAGCTCCCTGCTGTCCAGTGATTCTGGGGCACGCCCGGCACAGGGGGAGGGCCCATGGGATCCTGTTGCCCAAATCTCTTCTGAGTGGTGGGTGCCCAAGCAAATATTCAAATACATCTGCATCTCTCAGTGAAGAGCTGCTACCTGAGCTGCCCAAGAGTCCTGGGGCCACCAATGGGCTGGGCGTTGGGGCTGGTGCCACCTGACATTTTGATGCCCCCTTCCCCTCCCCATAGGACCTGCTGATGGCTCATGACTTCACCAAATTTCACTCACTGAAGCCAAAGCTGCTGGAGGCGCTCGACGACATGCTGACACACGACATCGCGAAGCTCATGCCGCTGCTGCGGCAGGAGGAGCTGGTGAGCACCGAGGTGGGAGTGCAGGGTGGCGCTTTTGAGGGCACCCACATGGGCCCGTTCGTGGAGCGAGGGCCTGACGAGGCCCTGGAGGACGGCGAGGAGGGCTCCGACGATGAGGCCGAGTGGGTGGTGACCAAGGACAAGTCCAAATACGACGAGATCTTCTACAACCTGGCACCAGCTGACGGCAAGCTGAGTGGTATCAAGGCCAAGACCTGGATGGTGGGCACCAAGCTCCCCAACTCAGTGCTGGGGCGCATCTGGAAGCTGAGCGATGTCGACCGGGATGGCATGCTCGATGACGAGGAGTTCGCCCTGGCCAGCCACCTCATCGAGGCTAAGCTCGAGGGCCATGGGCTGCCCACCAACCTGCCCCGCCGCCTTGTGCCACCCTCCAAGCGGCGCCACAAGGGCTCTGCTGAGTGAGCCAGCTGCTGCTTGCCGGCCCTCCCTCCCACTTGCCTTGCTGTGGCTCCCCAGCTTTGGTCAGCTGCACATACATCCCCACTGTGGCCCACACGCACCCTGCCTGCCCACCTTCCCAGCTGTAAGGATGGGGGTCTCTCTACCCCTCACTGCCAGACAGAGGGGACCAGGAGAGGGGCAAGTCTTCTCTGCCCACCCTTCACACGTCTACCCTCACATACATTTAGGTACATCACACCGACACTAACACCACACGTAGCGGCATCCATCTATTCATCATTCAATCAAGTATTTATTGAGCACCTACTACATTCGATGTTTGGGGCTCGTTCTAGGCACTTGGGATTCCAGCAGAGAGCAAAATAGACACATATCTGCTCTCATGGAGCTGACGGGGGGCTATGTAGGAGAGAGCACCTACATAGTCACTCAAACATACACAGACACACACCTGGCCCTAACCAGTCCAATCCCTGATTCTGGGCAAGACCCTTTGCCTTTCCCCATAAATGAGCAGCGACTTGGTACAGGCCCCTGTCCCACTTCCTCTTGCCCACCCAGGCAAGGACCCCCCCACCCCATCACGTCCTCAGGCCTTGGGACTACTGGGGGCTCAGAGGGGAGACACAACCTCCTACATACTCAGATGGACCCCTCTGAGCCCCTCCCTGAGCTCTGGTCACACCCTTCTTTAATAAGGATCTTTAGGGGACAGAAAAGCCCTTTCCATTCTTGCTCCTCCCAGACTGTGCCGACTTGAGGTTATCTCTGCCCTTTGCCCACCAGCCCTGGATTGAAAGCCAGGCCTGGCCCGTTGGCCCCCACAGCTGGTGGTCTGGGTTTTAGACTGCTGGGGCCCAGCCTCGCTGTCCACCATCAGCCCATATTTAAGTGGAGCCCCTATCAGATATAAAAGACCCCAGGGCTTTATTTTAGTCCCCTTTTCAGGGATGTCCTGGGAGCGGGGGGAAGGGAAGGGCTCTTGGTGCTACAGCCCTCCCTCCCTATAGGGACCTCGAAACCCCTCACCTTTCCTGCCATCACCACATATTAGTGCTTGACTCTAGTGGGGACTCCATGGAAAAAAGGGGGAAGAGTAAAACATGTGGGGACGATGCCCCCTCCAGGGTGCTGGCTGGGATTCCCACGCTCACCATCACCCCCGCCCCATGTCTGGGAGGGGCCTGTGAACGGAATAGCGGCCCCACAGAGTGAATAAAACCAAGGCTTCTTTCCACGTGGGAGTCAGGCTGTTTTTGGATGGGCTGGGGGTGAGGGGCGCTCTGCCCCCGACCCCCCCGGGGCAGGAAATCCCCGGGCAGGACTTGAGGGGGGGGTTCCCTCTAAGTTCTCAGGGGTAGGGGTGGAGGCCATGACTCAATGCCGCGGAGCCTAATGACTCAAGCCCGGGCTGGGGGCCAGACCGACATATTTTCCGAAGAAAAGTTACTCTGGGGCCCTCCCTTCGGGACATCCCTCCCTCCCACTGCTCGCCGCGGTGGCCTGGGAACCGAGCCCTGGGGCGTGGGGTTGTGTACGCGCGAGCTTGGGCACAACGTGCCCCACCCCCCGCCCCCACCCCGCCCAGTCCGCCAAAGTACACCCATACACTGGGGTACACAACTGACACGTCACGGACAAACGGGCTCCTGGAGGGGAGAGGTGGAGCTGCCCACAGGACCACCACGTGTGCGCGCAGGCCTACGCCCAGGGGCCTTTGCTATGCAACGGACACACACCCAAGACCACACCCACGGCACCCCGGGACACTGTGGCCACGCGTTCCCCTATTCCGCGGCTTCCGGCGCCCTCTGGCGGACACTCGGGAGCTGTTGCCGAATCCCCTGTCCGAGGTGGTCGGTGCTCAGGTCTCCAGGGCCGCAATCCAGGGTCTGTCATCTCCCCAATACTCTGCGCAAGGACCCAGCTGGGTTCCCTGTGTGGCGCCTTTCTCTGTGCCCTTTTTCCTTTTTTGAGTCCAGAGCCGTCTTTATGAGGCCCTGGATTCCTTATGGGTGGTTGCCAAGGCCCAAGAGCCTCTGAGTTTCCTTCCTTATTCATAAACAGTTAAGATTTACTTGATTCAAAAATGAAGTCTCCGGAGCGAGGCAGTAATAATAGCTAACATTTAGATGTCAGGCACGATTTTAAACGCTTTATATTATTTCGTTTAATCTTCAGAATAAGCTGTGAGGCAGATGTACCATTATCTATTTTTTACAGACTTAGAAATTGAGGCAGATCTAATAAGTAGCTTGCCTAAGATTAATGATTCTGAGTCTGCGCTTCTAGGGTTCTAATAGTGTATGTTTCTAACATTCCTCGCATATAAATTTCCGTGCCTCCTACCTCGACATTCCGAAAGCTCTTTGATTCTTCAGGATTCTGGGATTGGAACATTGAGCAGCCACATGTTCTTTGAAATTGGAACGTGTCTTGCGCTGCATCAGCCATTGACGGTTCAGATTTTTCTTTTTTAAGAAAACTAGACTAAAAATAATCAACAAATAAAAAATTAGAAATAATATTCGGATTTTAAAAATATTCCTGAGCGGCCGGGAAAGTTTGGATTAGGCCTGAGCCAAGAACTTAAAACCCGCCGCCAACAGAAATCTGCAAAGGAGAAACCATTTACCCTTTATCAAGATGGTTGACTTCCGGCGCCTTTGATGCTTTACCAAGATGGCAGACAACGGAAGTGGGTCTCGGGAGTGAGCCGTATAGCTGCGCGCGCATGCCCCGAACCGGCTTTTCGCCCCCACTGTCTGGAGTCATCCTTTAACAAGATGGCGGCAGGAAGCAGTGGCGGTGACGGCAAGCTCCGCTCGAAAAGCGAGGCCGATTCCGGCTTCCTGGGGCTGCGGCCCACTTCGGTGGACCCGGCGCTGAGGCGGCGGCGGCGCGGCCCAAGAAATAAGAAGCGTGGTTGGCGGCGCCTCGCTCAGGAGCCTCTGGGGCTGGAGGTTGATCAGTTCCTGGAGGACGTGCGGCTGCAGGAGCGCACGAGCGGGTGCGTGGGGCCGGACTTCAGGCGTTTGGGCCACCTGTTGCGAGGCTAGCGTGCTCCCGGGGGAGTTCTGGGAGATTGGGAACACCTGTCCCTGCTATACCTGGGGAAGCTGAGAGCATAGGCTGGGGACTCGGTGGGTAGCTGGGGGACTGGGTAGGGTTACCAGGTGCAGCATGTCCATTTAAATTAGAATTCAGGTAAACGAGTACTGTGATTTGTTAGCGTGTGTATGTCCCATGGACCCATTGTAGTTTGGTGCATTTTAAGTATTAAAGTTCTCTAAGCTGAAGGGAGAAGCCTTAGCCTGGAGGGGTCCCATGCTGGCGAGGGGATGCTTGAGTGAGCAGAAGAGGAAAACTGGGCCCTGAGAGCTTAACCAAGTCCTTCCGTAGCATCTTGCTCCCTCCCCAGTATCTATGGCTGACATTCTGTATTTCCATCTCCCAGAGGGTTGGTATCAGAGGCCCCCGATGAAAAACTCTTTTTCCTGGACACCGGCTCCAAGGATAGAGGTGAGGAAAGGCTTTTGTGTTGTTGCAAGGCGATGATTGGTCGTTATCTAATCCCCTTCAGCCTCTGAGAGGTTCTGTGTTAATGAAACGGCTTGGATGGCAAACACCTGCTATGAAGGGGCTTTACTATAAACAAGAGGATCTGGAATGATCAGAAAGCAGGCTAGAGACTAAAAACAGTCAGATTTTCTTTTTGAGGCATCAGAGATCTTAGTACACAGAAAAGCCGCAGGGGTCTGCCTTGATGAGTAGATTAGACAAAACATCAGGTTTCATGAATTTGTAGAAAAGCAAGTCAAGGATCTGCTGTAAGGAATGAAACCAGTTTTAATTAATAAAATATGCGTTAATAAGAAGTAGAGGATCTATTTCAATGAGTGTTTGAGAAACTTGTTTTATCCTGCTTGCCACAAATTGCCAAAATGCAGGGTTGGAATGTGCAGAAACAAGTGGAGAAGTGAGGGATTGTTAGGGTTTACGCCATACCTGGAAAAACAGACTAAGAATAGGCAATCTGCTTTAACGTGGGGCTAGAAAACAAGCTCAGGGCTCTGCTTTAGTGGGAAAGCTGATAGCTTTCATGAGCAAAAGGCAGGCTGCTTTAACAGCAGGACACCCTTAATGATCAATATGAGATCAGTCAAGGGGCCTGTTTTAACCAGAGCATGGGGACCTGTTTCAGTGAACAGAAATTGAGTAAAAGGACCTGCTATCAAACAGACTTTGAGCAAGCAGGTAAGAAAGGGTTATTACAAAGGTTGACTTGCACAGAAATGAGTTGATCTGGGCTATCGATAAAAAGGTAAGTCAGGGGATTTGCCCTAGTGAACAGGTGAGGAAGTAGTGAAAGCCTGCTTTGGCCATAGGCAGTCCCTTTGAACAGAAGAGAGGCAGTTTATAGATTCTGCTTTAGGTTAAAGAAAAGAAAAAAAAAGTACATAACAAGTGATGGTATGTTTTAAGTAAAAGGCAGAAAACCCTGTTGTGCTGAGAATCGCCCAGCCTGGGGTCCGAGTCCAGCTCCCTGGGCCTCAGTGTTGCCACCAGCTCTCTTCTTTGTTAGTGTTACAGGTTCTGGGGTTGTTTCCCTACTGTCTGGAAGCCCCTCGTGTGCAATGCTGTGCCTCTGACTCTGTCCCCAGCACAGGGCTGCATCCAGCTGGCCCAAGGAATGGGTGTGGTGGGGGTCAGAGCTTGGGCACCTTGGGCCTTTTCCCTCAGGTGGGAGCCTGGGGTCAGCCTGGGGCCTCCAAGTCTTCATTGGGATGCAGGTCTGATGGCCCCAATGGAGGTGTAATGTGGGGGTGGGGAGTCTTGGGATGTAAGGAGGCCTGAGGCCTTGATGCCTCTCCTTTCTCTCACTCTCAGAGCTGAACAAGAAGAGGACCAAAGGCCAGAAGAGGTCACTGCTTCTTAAGAAACCCCTTCGGATCGACCTCATTCTAGAGAACACATCCAAGATCCCTGCTCCCAAAGAGTGAGTGTCCTGCCAGTCCCACACCCTTGTTTTCTGCTGCATTGGGCCTAATGTCCTTCTGTGCAGCAGCCCCCACTTACTTTCTGGCCCTAAAGGAATTGCTGGGGAGGGAGGGGGCTAGGTGAGGGTCAGATTTGGGCTTTGGAGAACGGATTGGAGGGAGTGAGGCATGGGGGTGGAGAGGAGGGGATGGTTGGGAGCCGTCATCAGGAGGTGGAACAGACAGGGCTTAGTGACTGACCCCTGAAGGAGAGGGAGGGTGTAGGTGATGGCAGGGCTGTCCCTGAGATGGGGATGTGGGAGGTAGAGTGGCTTTGGGGGCAATGCTGAGGTCAGTGATAAAAGTGGGGTGTGAGGTGCCTGGGAGACATCCGGGGCAAGGGTCCCAGAGGCTGTTGTGTTGTTGGGCCTGGGGTTTAGGAGAGAGGCCTGGGCTGGAGACAGATCTGGGAAGATGCTCTCTGAAGCTGCTGGACAGAGTGAAGAGTAGAAGGAGCTGGGAGGAAGCGCACTCTGTGGAGGGTTCTTGAGACAGGAGATGATGGAGGAGGAGCTGGGCCCTTTCTCAGGCCTCTGCCTTACCCACTTCACCCGTGCTGCTTCTCTCCGCCCCAGCATCCTTGCCCACCAGGTCCCTAACGCCAGGAAGCTCAAGCGGAAGGAGCAGCTATGGGAGAAGCTGGCAAAGCAGGGCGAGGTGCCCCGGGATGTGCGCAGGGCGCAGGCCCGACTCCTCAACCCTCCTGTGGCCAAAGCCAAACCTGGGCCTCAGGACACAGTAGAACGGCCCTTCTACGATCTCTGGGCCAAAAATAGTAAGTGTCTCTGCTTTCACCTGTGGGTGGGGACAGGGCTGCCGTACACAGTTGTGCAGGTTGTGCACTGCACAAGAGCTCCGTGTCTTAAGGGGAGGGGGGTGCCCTGTGGCTGTTGCTTTGACAATCTTCACAGAGTCAGGAGACTTCAAGTGGTGCCCTTTTCCCATGTGTGCTCCACGTTCTCGAGTGGGCTTTCCTGAGGGCTGGCTCCTGCCCCTCAGCCATGGGTCTCCAGCCTCCTGGACCATGTCCAGATGCTCTTGTGCCTGGCTTTTGAAGCCGTGTGGGGTCTGAGAATCAGTCCTTTCCTCGCCTTGGCTTATGAAAGGGGGAAGGATCAGAGGGAGCCGCTTAGGCCAGGGTGTTCCCCACACTGGAAAGCCTCCAGCAGCTGCCCTCACTGCCTCCACAGACCCTCTGGAGCGACCCTTGGCTGGCCAGGACACGTTTTTCCTGGAGCAGACCAAGAAGAAAGGAGTGAAGGTGAGAATGTGTCCAAATGGTGTCCTGGGTGATAGAGGTCGGAGGAGGAGGCCAGGAGCGGTGGGGATGGCTCTGCCTTTGAGCAGTAGAGCCTCAGTTTCAGAGCCGGTCCATCCTGTGACCCAGAACATGCGTGCTGGAGCTGGGTGGCGAGTGGTCCTTTGAAGGGGAGAACAGGGCGCATTAGAGAAGGTGGGACTAACTAACGGGTTAGGGACCTGGGGAACCTCCAGGCCGGGGAGTCGCACAGCCAGCGAGGAAGCAACCTGTGGGAGAAGTCCGCAGGGAGCACAGTTCAGGTTTTGGGTTTTTATTCCAGTGGTATTTTCCACCGGAGAGCCAGGGAATTACTGACTGCTCTGAGGAGGTGGGACTAGGGTGGAAGGAGGGACAGCCCAGAACACAGTCTTCAGGCAGAAGCACCAGAGCTGGAGGGCAATTGGGTGTGGGGAGAGAACAAGGGCAGGGGCATTGGGGACCCCCAGGCTTTTGCCGGAGATTAAGGGCCTTTGCTGGGGTGGAGGCCAGACGGGTGGGGACCAGGGAAGCCTGGAAGTATCCAGCAGCTCTGATCAGCAGGGTCCAGGTGGACCCCGGATTCTGCTCCTTACAAGCTCCCTGGGGGATCAAGGGCTGCATTGAGCCTTGGTCAGCTGTAACCTGCTCTGACAGACACTGCTGCAGATTTCAGGGTGACTGGCTGTGATGGCTAAAATCAGGACACACAACCATGTTTTTGCCAGTGTCACCCACCACGGGGGTCACAGGGACTCTTCCCAGGAAAGGTGGGTAGAGCTCCTGCCTGCAGGGAGCTTGCTTGTCCTGGGGGTGCCGCTGCCGGGGCTACCAGGTGTCCATTGTTCCAGACGCCGGATCCCCCAGGTGTCTCCTAGCTTGGAGGCCGTGGGCTGCACCAAGGCCTCTGCTGCCTCCTGAGCCTGGAGTCCCAGCCCGGGAGCTGGTGAAATGTGAGTCCTGGGGTTCCCGGGCCTTATCCTGCCTTGTTCTTGTCCTTCAGCGGCCGCCGCATCTTCACACCAAGCCCTCCCAGGCACCTGCCGTGGAGGTGACGCCCGCCGGAGCCTCCTACAACCCAACGTTTGAGGACCACCAGGTACACAGCCCGCCGGGCCTTTCCTTAGTCAGCATCAGGCCAGTTGGTTGGCATGCCCTTGCCAGGCACTTTTTCTGTGCCCACCTGGAGCTGGGGACTCATCAGTGACCAAGACAACCCCGAGCCTGCCCTCCTGGGGCTCATGGTCCAGTGGCGGAGACAGACCTGTTCCCAGACGGTGACAACCCAGAACGGGCAGGGCTGGAGCAACCCAGCCTTGGGGGTCAGAGAGGGCTTCCTGGAGGAGGGGACAGTAGTGCTGAGACTGAGGAGGAGTTTGCTGTGGAAAGGGGAATGGGAGTCCAGGCAGGAGAAGAGTGTATGCAGAGGCCCAGAGGTGAGACCGGGGCATCTTTAGGGAAGTTCACGTGCCATAAGACTTAATGAACTGATTAGCAGACAACCCATATAACCAAGTGAGGCTTATCTGAGGCCAGGGTAGTTCAGCAATGGGAAAACCCGGCTGAAAGTCACTATTCATTTCACAGATGTTTGTTGAGCACAGATGTCATGAACAGAGGGGAATAAACCCCTGCCCTCAGGGAGCACAGGTTCTGGAGAGACACCATGATCTCTGAGTAGATGCAGGACGCATGTGAATGCTGCCGCGTTGTCCATAATAAGAAGGACCTTAGCTCACCAAGAGTAGAGGCAGTGGTCCTCACCTGATAACATGTCTGCAGAAACAAACCTTGGTACACCAGCACAGAAGCGATGAGCTTGGCCACACCGGAGGAGGCCGCTCAGTGCTCACAGGACTGACGTGAGCGGCGTGGGTGCTGGGGAGGAGGAGGAAAGAGCAGTCTTTTTTTATTTTGTTATTTATTTATTTATTTATTTATTTATTTTTTTAAGCTGAGCCATCCTGTCACCTGTTGGCAGCTCAGCGGCTGCTCAGCTTGGGCCGGGACTCGAACTGCTGTTGCTCAGAGCTCAAACTCTTGAGCGAGCTCTTAACCAACTGAGCCACTCAGCTGGTCCCTTTTTTTATTATTTAAATATAATTGCTTTGCAGAGATATTCCCTATGCCATATGTTTCACCCACGTACTGGGCACATTTCGGTGGCAGCCATCATCACAATTTTAGGACATTTTTATCACCCCAGAAAGAAATGTTATACCCATTGGCTGTCACCCCCAAGTCCCCACTGCTTCCAGTCTCCGGCAGGCACCACTCTCCTTTCTGTCTCTATGGATTTGCCAGTTCTGGGCATTTTATGTAAATGAAACTATAGTATGTGGAGACCAGACTGTCCTTTAAGGGAACCAGCAGGGCAGCCAGGAGGTTAAGGGTTACAAAGCCCCTCTGGCCGCTGTGTGGAGAGCTGGGTGAGCCTGTAGCTGGGGGATCAGGGAGAGGAGGGGCTGGGGCACTGGGGACGGGGGCAGGTCTCTGAATCCCAGGAGAGGCCCTCGGGGCCTCAGTTCTTACCCGACCCTGCCCCTCCTAGAACCTGCTCTGGGAAGCCCACGAGGTCGAGCTGCAGCGGCAGAAGGAGGCAGAGAAGCTGGAGCGGCAGCTGGCCCTGCCCACTGCGGAACAGGTCGCCACTCAGGTGAGCCCACGCCTGCCTGCCCTTCCCTCCTTCTCCAGGCCTGCCCTTCACCTGGTCCCTGACACCCTCTCTCTTCCCTCAGGAGTCGACGTTCAGGGAGATGTGCCAAGGGCTGCTAGAGGACTCAGATGAGGAAGGGGAGCTGGGTGAGGGTCAGGACAAGGGGCCCGAGGCTGCAGGAGACCAGATCGGAGGAGACCAGACTGGAGGAGCCAAGGCCTCTGCCATGCCTGCCCGCCTGGCTGCTGTGGAGAAGAAGACAGAGCGGCAGCGGCAGAAAGAGAAGGCTGCCCGGATGCTGGTGAGCGCTGTGGGCGCAGGCCTGCTTTCCCTGCTCTCGCAGCCTGATTTCTTTTGTCTTCAACCTGCTCTCTATCATCCCTGTAGCCTGCTTTTCTGTGCTGTTTGGGATCCTCACAGCTGCTTTTCCAGCTGAGACCTATTGGGTTGTCGGAAAAGTCATGACGTATTTTTTTCTATGTTTTTCGTTGCAAAAATGTGTCATGACTTTTCCAACGACCAAATATTTTCCAGCGCCCTCCAGGCGCTATTCTGGGTTCAGGGGATACAGTGGGGAACATGCTAGACCAAGATCCTGCTGCCTTAGTGCTTATTTTTGGGGGGCGGGATTTATGGACCACTGACGGAAACAAATGGATAAGGAAGGTTGTTTCAGCCGGCCTGTTGTGACCTGGGATCAGGTGGCCCCACAGTGCTGGGTGGCCCTGGGCTGAGCCCCTGACTCCACCTGTCCATGCAGCGGGTACAGCAGGCCGCGGTGCGGGCCGCCCGGCTGCGGCACCAGGAGCTCTTCAGGCTGCGCGGGATCAAGGCCCAGGTGGCACAGCGGCTGGCGGAGCTGGCACGGCGGCGGGAACGACGACGAGCACAGCGGCTGGCCGAGGCTGACAGGCCCCGCAGGCTGGGGCGGCTCAAGTGAGGCCTGGGCTGGGGGGCCCCGAGGGGGGGTCCTCATCCCCCATCCTGGTGCCTTCCTACCTTGGCTTAGCCTGGCCCCCTCTGGGGGACCATGTTTCCCAGAGCCCTGGGCCAGGCTGACCTGCACGCCCTGCCCCTGTTCTCCAGGTATCAGGCCCCCGACATCGACGTGCAGCTCAGCTCAGAGCTCTCTGGCTCGCTCAGGACCCTGAAGGTACTTGCCCATCCGGGGTGATGTGGTGCTGTAGGGGAGAGCTGTGTGCCCTGTGATGACACCCATCCTTGCTCCCCGTGCCCCTCGGGCTGTGGGCGACACCATGGCTGCCCCCAGGCTGGGCTGGTTGGGCTGATGCCTGGGGGCTGAGGGCACCCTAGAGGTAAGGGGCCGGGTGATGCGATGGCCTGAGCCTGTGACCCTCAGAAGGCCTTTTCTCCCAGCCAGGTCCCATCACAGCCCCTGCCCTTTTCAATCCATGAGGGGTTGCCCTAAAACTCAAAATGGACCCTGTACCTCCCCCTCTCAGAACCTTCCATAGCTCCCCAGTGCCCAGGAAGAAGCCCAGCTCCTCGCCCGGCCACGGGCCCTGCGTGGTGTGGCCTGCCTCAGGGCTCCATCTGATCAGGCCCCCTTTCCTCTGATCCTTTGCCTGTGCCCCGCTGCTCTCTGCCTGCGTGCTGTTTTCCGCTTCTCCACTAGCTTCCTTCCTGTGGATTGCTCCAAACTTAGCTTAGAGGCAGCCCACAGGTTGGCACCTGTCACCCCATGAACTCAGGGCCAGGCTGAGCCTCTGGTGCCTAAGGCCACAGGGGGTCTTTGCTGAGGGCGAGTCTGCCAGGGCAGAGCCCTGGCTGGACTCCCGTGCAGAGGCCAGAGGCCCTCGGGTTGCACCGGGTGCCCGCTGAGGCCTCCTTCTCTGTCCCACAGCCCGAGGGTAACATCCTCCATGACCGTTTCAAGAGCTTCCAGAGGAGAAATATGATCGAGCCCCGGGAGAGAGCCAAGTGAGGGCCGGGCTGCCGCGGGGGGAGGGAGGCATCGGAGCCGGCCTGCGCTCCGTGCGCTTCCCGATCACTGACCATTCTGTTCTCTCCCTTCTCCAGGTTCAAGCGCAAGTACAAAGTGAAGCTCGTGGAGAAGCGGGCGTTCCGAGAGATCCAGTGAGTGGCACCCACTTCTTCCCAGGTGTTCGCTGGGTCCCTGGGCCCATCCCAAACCTGGTAACTGGCCAGTGGTTAAGGGTCAGCCCACCAGATGCACCGGAACCCAGAATCAGGACGAGAGGGTCCCCCACAGGGAAACAGAAGGGCCCAAACCAGAGGGGGGTGTCAAAGAGGGTGAGAATGTGGGGCCCTCACTCCCCTCGTTCACCCTCAGCTTCCCTTTGTCCCCAGGTTGTAGCCACCGCTGGATACCGGAGTCCCCCGCCCTTCAATAAAGCACCTTTTGATCAACACCTTGGGCCTCGTGTGTGACTTGTCCCCTGCTGTGGGCATCTTCTCTCTGTCCATCCCCCTCTAGTGCACAAGGATATAGATTCCAGAACCTTCATCTCCACCAAAGCTTGGTGAGAACCCAGGGTGTGGCAGAGGGCCCATCCCTGTAGAGGAAGGTCTTAAAACGGGCAGAGGAAATGGGCTGGCAGCTGGTTGGGTGGGGAGGGGAGGTCAAGGTCCGCACCTGGGTTTCTGACTGGAGGGATCGCCCAGCGCTCTCCTTGGCCCCAGGTGACTGAGAGGCAGGGCTTGATGACAGCACTGTCACATTGGTAGTGGCAGCAGCTAACGTTTGCTGGGTGCCTACTGTGCTTATAAGCAGATGGAGTCACTTGTGAAGCCTTCACAGCAGCCCCGTTAGGGAGGGCTATGAGGAAATGAAAACACTTCAAAGAGGGTAATTTTCCTCCCCTCCCTCCACCTATTTAATATTTCTTGAAACCTTAATTCTACAAGTAATAAAGGACTGTTCTCACTGTAAGTCACTGATACAGTGCATAAAGATACCCCAAAACCATGACTGTCAGCCTTGACCCTTTGCTGTCCATTCAAACGCACTCTGCTCTGCATAGGTGGCTGTCACTGCAGTTTGGGATGAAGGATACTGTTGTGTTCCATGTGATTCTATTTAATTACATGTTGATGTGAAAATAGAATTGTTTTTTATTTTTCTGTCTTGGAAAGAATCTTAACATACATGGTTTCTAACCCCCATCTTAGTGCATCTTAGAGAACTCTCGGTGTCTGTACAGGGCGCTTCCTTGTTCTTTTTCACAGCTACATAGACTTCCGCTATGAATGAGTGTCAGTTTCACACAGCCAGGCCCATATTGCCCCTCCCGGTGACACTGGAATGACACGTGCCATTTCACTTGTGTCTGTAGGACAGGAGACTGGAAGTGAATCTCTGGGCTAAAGGGAAAAGTATCTAAGGGATCATTTGATGGATTTAGCTAAATTCTGTGTGTGGTCCATGCTGATTTTTATCCTCCAGCAGCACAGGAGCCCACTTGTTGCCTCAGCTTCACTACTACCCGATCTCACTGTTTTATTGTGCCTGCTTGCTTACCAGTGAGGTCAAGCATCTCTTCATATGATCACCGGCAGTTTCCTCCTCTCTGCAGGTTAAAACATTTTGACCATTCTCTTGGGCCATTGGGCATTTTCTTGTTTACTTGTAGTAGCTCTTTATTACGGATCTGAAGTCTGTCATACATGATAACATTCCTCCCAGGCTATTCCTTTTGACTTTTTATAGGGTATCTTCTGTCAGAAGTGTTCAGTTTTCTAGTTTTCTGTTAGTGTCTGTATTTTTTTTTTTTTAAGATTTTTATTGGGGAATTGGGGGGATGGGAACAGTGCTAGGGAATTGGGGGCAGGGGAACAGACAAGTTGCTGTCCTTTTGTTCTTCAGTCTAGTTGTGGAGGACGTTGCTTCACTGG
>NW_017731969.1:38961-44437 GCF_001890085.2 Hipposideros armiger | reverse complement strand
AACCACTCCCGCCACCACCTCCACTACACAAAGTTGGAATTACGCCCACGGAGGGAGGAGGGATGGGCAGAAAGTCGGGTCGGGGGATGGATTCCTGATAACTACCCCGGGGGATCAGGGGGTACCCCCTTGGTGATCGTGCGGGGAGCGGTCTCGCGGGGCCTCCTGTGGTCCTGCGTGAACTTGAACGTTCCTGGTGTAGACCGTCAAAGGTAGCGTCGTCTCCCAAGTTCAAGGGGAAGAGAGTGCAGCTGCGAGAGAGATAGTGCCCGCCAGGGGGCGCCAGAGCCCGCGCCCAGGAACCAGCCAGCCTGGGAGGTTCCTGCGCCACCCTAATTCTCAGTTCACCCAGACACAGGACCCGTTCAAGGACCACACTACAGCAGGCGGGATAAAAGCTAGACCGGGTAGGGGGAAATCAGAGGAGACGCCTCCCTAGGCCTGCCCAGAGGGGCTTCTGCGGGTCTGGGGTTTGAAGAAGGTCTGGCTCAGTGGATGAGACTTGATGTCCACACTGATTACAAACCCCCTCCAGTTGGGCCTGGTGGACAGCGAGGGTGGGCAGGGGTCCCGGATCTGGAGAGGTGGAGGAAAATTGAAGGGTGAGGGCCAGCGAGAAGGTACAACGGACAGGGGTCCCTGCCCATGAGGGGCATGTGTAGGGCACAGTGGGGGCAAGGCCAGAAGGTACGGAGACAGTTGCACTATAGGTCCTTGTCACTTTGCTGTGAGCAAGGGGTNATCTTAGCTGTAGAGGGCAGTGTCACTGGCCCTCATATGTGGGATCCGAACCGGGGCCCTCTGGCATCCCAAGCCAGTTCTTAACCATTGCGCCACTTGGCCAGCCCAGTGTCTGTAATTTTTATTGCAGCCTTTGGGAAGGTTTTTCCAGGACAAGATGTTTATAAAAGTAGAGCAAGTAATTTATAAAAGGAACGGATGAAGGGAGAGAATAACGTCAGAGCCTTCGTCAACCACCTGTAAAACATCATGCCTTTAGAAACTTCCTCCCCCTCTCCCATCTTAAAAATAAAAAGGAATGTTGTGCAGACAAGAAAGCAGCTCGGGAAGGGGAGGGTGCCTTGGGTAGGGGATGGTAGATTGAGGTGGAAATAAAAGCGATTCCATGTCTGCTAAGGAGCCTAAAGCCTTGGCCTCTGACCCACTAAGCTCATCATGGGGAGTGAGTCTGAGAGAACCTGCTGGAAGAGGGGAGGAAACTTAGTGCCCAGAGGTGGCCACCAGAGCATCCATCAAATACGTGGATGGGGTGGGGTGGTCACAGCTATTCAAGGGCAAATTTTGCAGCCTTGACATTAGGCAGAGTCCTCAGGAAATGCACATTGTTTTTTGCCTGGGAAAAGGCATCTGTTCCCATGTGTGCAAAAAATGGGTTCTGTAGCAAAGGCACGTGTGTGTTTTACTGCAGGACAACTACATTTTACGTCAATTTTACAGCAAAAGAAAACTTAAATGCTGAACTCTAGTTAAACGATTTGCAAGATGAACTGCCGTCTGCAACTTCCTTTGAAATTCAAAACAATAGGGATTACTGGACGATGGGGGATGGACAGGCACCCAGATGCCTCAAAAGACAAGTACAGGGCCGGCCGAGTGACTCAGTTAGCTTAAGAGAGCGAGCTCTGAGCAACAGGGCCGCCGGTTCAATTCCCACATGGGCTAGTGACGCTGTGCTCGAGCTGAGCTGCCAACAGGTGGCAGGATGGCTCAGCTGGTGAGAACATGTGCTCTTAACAAGATTGCCTGTTTGATGGTGGGCTATGCCTGCTAAGACTGAACTCGGCACCTTGAGCTGAGCTGCCGCCCTGATGGCTCAGTGGTTAGAGCTTGTGCTCTTAACATGCTGGTTTGACTCCCGCAACTAAGATTGTAACACAGCACCTTGAGCTTAGAGGCTACGAGCTGCCGATGGGCAGCCAGATGGCGACTGGCGCCCTCCACAACTAAGATTAAAGAGCAATTTGGCTGGTCCCCTTCCCCAATTCCCCAACACTGTTCCCCTCCCCCAATTCCTCAATTAAAAAAAAATAATAAGTACAGTGAAATATTAAGAGCAGAATCTAGGTGGTACGGTATGTGGAAAACTCGACTTTAAAATTTTTCCTAATTATTGGAAAAAAGGCAAATAGAGATTTAGTGATGCTAATGGACCTTAAGTTTCGGCCACTTGTTTGTGCTGGTTCCTTCTAAGGCCCTACATCTCATTTTGAATTTGTAACAGTTTTCCTAAAGCAGGTCCCCCAAATTATAAAGCTTCAGGCACCACAAAACGTGGATCTGCCTCTAATAGTGTTACAAAATTAGAAGGACTGCCCACCAGTTGAGTAATGGCTGAATAAATGATGGTACATCTATACTGCAGAACGAGTATGACTTGGCTGTTAAAAAGATGCAGGCCATCCTTAGGCAGCAGCCTAGAATTGTTAAGAGCATGAAACTGGGGGCCAGAGTCCTGATTTCAAATCACAACTCTTTCACATATTAGCTGTGTGACCTTGCGAAGGTTACTCACCCTCTCTCTGCTTCAGGGTCCCCATCTGCAAAATGGATGTAATGACAGTGCCTACCTCACTATGGGTTATCACAAGGATTAAGTGAGTCTTCACATAAAAGCACATGGAACAGGGCCTGGCACAGAGTGAATCCTTGATAAGTGTTTGCTATTAAAACAATGTTAGGGGGGAGAAAAAAAGGCTTAAAAAACAACAACGTGGAAACTTGCAATCTGTGCCAAAGACCACCTCACAAAGACGTTTACCTTTTGGCCCACTGATTGCACTCTTGGGAACGTGCCCTAAGGAAGTGGCCGGAAATTTGAGGAAAAGCATAATGCATAGGCAGTTCCTGCAGAATGCTGTGTAGAATGGAAGGAAACGTGGTAATGGACGGGGGCAGGCCCGGCCACTGGGGGAAGGAAGGCCTCTGCGGCCACTAACCCAGGGGTGGGATGCACGTGTAAGAACCGGGAAGTGTTTGTTCTGATGCTTCGTGGAAAGAAGCAAACAGGATCTGCCGTCGTCCACACAGGCTCATCAAACTGACCCCGTGCTCAAGGTCTTGGGTGGGGGGATTCCAGCAGCTGCTTTCTCCTTCCTGTTACTTCATCTCCAACATTTCTATAATGGAGACAACTTTTTAAAAAAATTATGGACAAAGACTCCTTGATGTATGGAAGACGTCTGCCCCAGTGCTATTTGGAAGATCAGAAACAGAAACCGTCCAAACCTAGAACAATCAGAAATGGGCATTTTTACAAGTGCGATGTCTGCACTTGGGATATTTCACCACCATTTTTAAAACATCAGGTTTTGGAAAGTATTTTAATGAACTGGGGAAATAGTTATGATCTGTCTCAGGGAACTGTTAAATGGGGGACATGACATACCGTAGAACACTGACTAGTTTAAAAGTATATAAGCGTAGGTGGAGAAGGCACCTTGGGAGGGTTACACTGGAGTTAACAGGGACCATGCTCAGATGGTGAATGATGGTGGATTGTTAATCTGTTCCTTACATCCGCTTTTCTGTCTCTTCCCCATTTCTCCTTCATCGGACACTGGGTGGGCCTGGCCGACCTCCACCCACCCTCCTTGCAGCAGAGGCTGGAGCAGCCACTGCATTTCCCAGATGCCCTTGTGGCTGGATTCTGGACACAGAACAGGTTTCAGCAGTTAGATTCCCTCCAGGAACATGGATGACAGAAGTAAGTGGTCCAGGGTCATAGCCAGGACTGGGGTGTTTTGTTTTTTTTTAAAGATTTTATTGGGAATTGGGGAAGGGGAACAGCCAAGTTGTTGTCCTTCAGTCTTAGTTGTGGAGGGCACAGCTAGCTCAGCTCCCAAGTCCAGTCGCCATACGGTCGCCCTTTCGCAGCTCGTGGCCACTCAGCTCAAGGTACTATGTTCAATCTTAGTTGTGGGTGGGCGTAGCCTACCATCCCATGTAGGAGTCGAACTGGAAACCTTGTTGCTAAGAGTGCAGGCTCTAACCACTGAGCCATCCTGCCACCTGTTGGCAGCTCAACTTGAACGCAGCTCACTAGTCCATGTGGGACTCGAACCGGTGACCCTGTTGCTCAGAGCTCATGCTCTTAACCAACGGAGCCACTTGCCTGGCCCAGGACTGGGTATTCTTGAACCCAGCAGTGCCAGCGGCAGCCTCTGAGGCAGCAGCCCCCACAGTGAGCGGGTTCTGTGCTCGTCCTGGGTGTCATTCCTGAGAGCCCAGCCCAGAGCACACTGCCCATGATTTTGTAAGCACCCATTCTCCATATTAAATCCCTTTCTGCTTAAAACACCTGGAGTGGTTCCTATGGAAGTTCCAATCCTTGCCCATGCCAACCATGCACTGCTTTTACATTCAGAAAAAAACATTTTTAAATCTAACAGCTTTCCAAGGTCGACATGATACTAAACCAATGTGAAAAGTTGACATTTTGGCAGTGTTCATCTGCCAGCAAAAGCGATGGTGGCCCAGAGAAGGCAAGGGATTTACCTAAAGCCACACAGACTTGCCTAGAGTCAGGGTCCAGCCAGAACTTTCTCTATTTCACTTAGAGAGCCCAGCCTTTCATGAACGAGACAGGAGCACATATACCTCTTTGTGCCTTACCTGCCCCACATGTTTAGGGGGTGGGGTTGACTGATGACCTAAAATTCTCCTTTGACCCAAACTCTGGCACAACACTCACACAAGTCCCCCAGGACAAAACCTGGCAACATCATGGATTCCTCCCTTTCCTTTAATGATAATGTCATTTAAACCATTAATAGTTATTCCATATGTAGAAAGCTGTCGCCGTCTTTGTCCCAGGTCCTTGTTCCAGCCCCAGTGAGACAGATGCTATTGTGATCCCCTTTTCACAGTTGAGGCACCTGAAGCACAGAGAGGGGGAGTGACTTGACACGTCATGTTCGTTCTCCCCTTGAAATAGTCCTTCAATTTGTCCCCACCCCCCCTCACCCACCCAGGTACTAAACCAAAATACTGAGTCCCCTCCTGGTAGTTGACATTTGAGCAGAGACTGGAATAAAATGAGGGAGACAGCTATGTGGATATCACAGGAAAAAACTTTTCAGGTAGCGAGAATAGCCAGTGCAAAGGCCCTGGGGTTGGGAAACACAGGAAGGAAAAGGAGACCTGGGTGCCTGCAGCCAAATGAACCAAGAAGAGGGTATGCGAGGTGAGGCCCATAATACAAACTGGGACTAGATGGGGCAGTGCCATGGGGACCACGTGAAGAGAGAGTCCCTCTGGCTGTGGGGAGGAACAGATGATAGTGTGCAAGAGATGAAGCAAGGAGCCCAGCACGAAAGCAACTACAATAGTCCAGGCGGGAGATAATGGTGCTGCACCAAGGGTGGAATCAGTGCAGGTGAGAAATGGTCAGATTCTGGACACGTTTTGAAGGTGGAATGCACAGATTGGCTAAGAGGATGTGTGTGAGTGTGAGAAG
>NW_017731969.1:35213-36469 GCF_001890085.2 Hipposideros armiger | reverse complement strand
TCTTTCACGTACTATATTCACCAGAATAGGTCCCATCAGATTCCTGCCATCTACACAGGCATATACCTGTGCCAGGAGCACAGTATGCCTCATGTAAACTGAAGAGGCCTGACAGGGACTTGCGTGGTCTTTGAACAAATCTGCCCCCAGTGGAAGAAGAGCCTTATAAGCCCTATTTTTAAATGGGAAATATGCCTTTCCCATTTAAGGATGCAAATCTGTTTCTTATCAGCCAAGGGCCAGTCTGGAAGGAAATGACGCGCCCCCCCCCTCCGCCCCAACTTGCCTGAATTCTAAGCGCCTGGCACTTGTCTAGAAAGAGATAAGAATTATTGCAGGGAGAGGAAGATAAGATTTTGCCTGGTGCTAATGAATGACTGCTTTCCCGTTTCTCATAGAGTTTCTACAAGATTCTATTGTTTCGAATGTTTGTGAACATTCAAATAAATGGCATGTTATTTTAAAGATGGCTTTTGTGAAAATTAATGACATTCGCAATGGTATAAGTGACTCAACAACAAACTTACCAAATATTTTCTTAAAGATGCATTTATCTGACAAGTATTTCCTGAGTGCCTGCCGCATGCTACTCATTGCTTTAGATGCTGGGCACATACCAGGAAGGGGGACAAAATAGAAAAACACAGAGTGCACATTCAAGTGGCATCAAAAAAATGGTAATAAGTAAGATATGTAGAATGCCAAGGTTGTGTGTGTGTGTGTGTGTGTGTGTGGCTGCAGTGTTGTGTGCCAGTGTCAGCCTCCAAGCATAGCAATGTGGTTGTATCATCTCACTGTGTGTCTTGTCCCTGGCATGATGGTATGTGATATTGTTACTGTATTATTGTGCAGCTGTGTGTCTTGGGGGCAGGTGCAGTTGTGTATTGCTGTGTGCTGCTGTGTGTGGGGGGGGCATGCTGATGGGCATTAATGAACATGTCTGTGCATGCAACAGTGCTTTTGTGTATCAACACCTGTGACTGAATTCTGCAGTGTGCTTTGTAATTGTGTGTCCCTGTAAGCTTGGATCTCTGGGTGAGCTGTCCTGCCCCTGGCTGGGTGTGTGTGTGTATGTGTGTATGTTGTCCTATTGTTTGTCTGGGGTACAATTTTGTGTCCCACCATGTCGGCCAGATGGAGGTGGCTGACATCGTGTGTTGTGCATTTGCAGGTGTGAATGTTGTGACACTGGCTAGGCTGTTGTTTATTGAGAGCCTGGTGTGCTTTTGTGTCATTGTGTGGCAGAATAGAGGTGT
>NW_017731969.1:20877-27138 GCF_001890085.2 Hipposideros armiger | reverse complement strand
GACAAGCCAGGCCGCTCCCTGAGTCTCTCAGCAATCCCTGTCTGCATGAGGCCTCCTGGGACCATTAGCCTTGGTTGGGTGTGTTCTCACAGTGATAAAAGCACAATAGAGGCTATTCAAGCCTCTGTGCACGTCACTGAGCCATCTGCTATTTAAGCAAGTCACATGGCTGAACCCAAAGTCAAGGGGACTGGGATCCTGGAAGAGGCTTTAGCCCTTGACAGTTAAGGTAGGGATCTGTTGGATTTGATTGGCCCCTTCTAGCAAGATCAAGAAATGTCATCCACTGATGAAATTTAAGGAGGACCTAGACATTAGTTAGCCATCACATGATGTCACTCTTGTGGGTCAGCTGCTAGGGCTACCTATGCTGAGGACGGAGTGCTCGGACACCCTCCATCTCTGGCAAAATCTAACACAACACCAGCTACCCCAGCGACATTTCAGACTAGGAGTGTCACAGGTCCACTGCTTAGTATTTCACGTGGGCAAGACTAAGAATAATGGGAACCTGGCCACTTCTGTCCTGCTTCTGCACAAACAAACCTCGGCCAGTTTATTTTTTTAGAATTGCATTCTGACATTTTACTACCCCAGCTGATTCTGGATGCTGTGGGGCCATGAAGGTGGGAGTGGATCAAGTGAGTGAGAAAAACTTCCCTGATAATCCATTTTACAAAGGGTAGGTCCTGGTGGCTATTAACACATGAAGGTATTTCAAAGTGAGAAATAGATATTTCAGAAGTCCTTTCACTGAGGCCCATTTATATCTTTTTTTAAGATTTTATTTTTTTTTAAGGATTTTTTTTTAATTTGGAAATTGGGGGGATGGGAACAGCGCTGGGGAATTGGGGGAAGGGGAACAGACAAGTTGCTGTTGTTTTGTTCTTCATTCTAGTTGTGGAGAACGTTGTTTCACTGGCCCAAGCTGGCACCATCATTGCGCCCTTCCAGGGCGAGGCAGATCAGTCGCCGGCTTCTGGACGGCCGCTCACAGCAGCTGCTGGCCGCTCACGCTGGCTGCTGGCTACACACAGTAGCCCATTGCAACTCACTGCCACAGGGGCTGCAACCTATGCTGTCGCCGGCGACCCATGGCAGCCCAGCTCCAGGTTGAGCTGTTGTTCAGCATCTTAGCTGTGGAGGGCAGAATCACTGGCCCTCATATGTGGGATCTGAACCGGGGCCCTCTGGCATCCCAAGCCAGTTCTTAACCATCACGCCACTCGGCCGGCCCCTAGCCTGCAAAAGTCCATTTGAATCATTAAAACGTGAATAAAATATCATTTGTATAAGATCCTGTGTTCAGGAATGGGAGGAGAGCCCTAGAAATATCTACCACCGTCCTGTTATTTTAATTTTACCTTATTCATGGAGGAGAAATAGAAAGTGCCATGATCCTATTTTGGCTTACTCAAGACAATTCACACCTTCAAGCAAAGAGAATTCAGCAAGAAACTCACTACCTTGAACCAGATGACAGTGACTTCTTTTCCAATAGCGACGCCATGTGGCCAAATGTGAGAACTTCACCTTCCCAGATCACCCTGAATCAACAGGAAGCAATATGGGATCCCAGGGCTTCCCCATGGAACCACTTCTGGTCACTGATATTTTATTATTATTTTTAATATAGTCAAGTGGGTTACCATCTTTGGCTTGGTGACATGACACTTTTCAAAGAAATAAGGAAGAAGGAAAAATACATCTCTTTTTAACTTCTTTCACTCCTTGCTGGCTGTGGGACCTCAGACAAGTGACCTCACCTCTCTGGGTGAAGATTTGGTGGAGGGAGGAAGCAAAGGTGTGAGGGTGGAGGATAAAGGCAATGCCAGTCTGGGATTGGGCATGGCCAGAATCATGTGCAAAATGGGAGATTTTGCCCTCAATGTCTCTCTCATTGCAAAACCTTCCTTCTTAACTCAAAACTGCTTTTATGCTTCCCTGCATTTCCTCACTTCTCTCCATCCAGGTTGAAAAGAATTGAGTCCTCTCCCCTTAGCCCGCTTTGCAGCGCCTCATGACAAGTAGCTTCTCCCACCTTAAAAACATATTTTAAACTTCAAGAACATTTGTTACTAAGAATTTTGAGGTCGGTAGTCAGCTCAACAATGTAATCAAAGTTTCAGAATTTTTCTATTTTTTCACTCTCTCACCTTTCTTTAGCTTGTTGGGTTTTCACCTCATGGTAGCAAGATGGCCATTGCAGCTCCAGGCATTGCATCTGTATTCAAAACAGGAAGGAAGAAAGCCAGTACACTCTCCTTTTGTGCCTGTCCTCCTGCCATATTTTTTATAGAGGTAAACTACACATAACAAAAGACACTATTTGAAGTACCTTAAACTGTATGATTGATCCAGTGACATTTACTACATTCTCAATGTTATGCAAATATCATGACCTTATAGCTCTCGTCTAGAACATTTCAACATTCCAAAAATAAACCTTTAATCCATTAAGCTGTCACTCCCCACTCTACCCTCCCCACTGCCCCTGGTAGCCATTAATCTACTTTCTGTCTTTATAGATTTGTCTATTCTGGAGATTTCATAGAAATGGAATCATAAATATGTGGACTTTGTGCCTGGCTTCACTCACTTGGCATGATGTTTTCAAGGTTTGTCTATGTCATAGCATTTGTCACAACTTCATTCCTTTTTATGATGCAATAATATTCCATTGTATGGATGTCCCACATTTGTTTATCTATTCATCAGTCGATGGACATCTGGATTGTTTTCACAATTTGGTGATTGTGACTAAGGCTGCTATGAACATTCAGGTACAAGCTTTTGTTTTGTTTTTTTCCATTCTTTTGGGTTAATTTTTATTGTTTTACATAACTACAAGGCCATTGTCACATCTAACAAAATTAGTATTAATTCCTGGATAACATATAATCCTTGGTCCATTTTTAAATTTCCCCCATTGTCACAAAATGTCTTCTTACAATTGGTTTATTTGAGTGCGATCCCAGACAAGATTGATGAATTGCATTTGCTCAGGTGTCTTTTCACTCTATACTTGTCCTCAGTTTCCTTCTTATTTTACTCTATTATTTAGTAATACCTGTCTTAGAAGGTTGTTACTCTCCCTGATTATAAAGCTCTCTATCAGCTGTCCACCTAAATGCAGTGGTTCTTAACTCTGATCGCACATTAGAATCACCTGGAGAGAGATTTAAAAACTCAATGCTTGGCTAAGAAGCCAATGGGGCGGAGCTATCATCTGTGGGATTATGACTGAACGCCTCTAAGTCAGAATCCCACCCAGGCAGAATGATAGGGCAGCTCCGCGGATTCTCGATTGGCCTCGAATAGCCGTCCTCAGCTGAACCCGCCAAAGGGCAGCCACTGTCAGGCGTCAAGACCAGGGTCCGGTGTGAGTGAAAAAAAAAATAAAATAAAGTAAAAAATAAATGAATAANGGGTTCGGTGATTCGCTAGGACTTACAGAACTCCGCACAGGTCTTATACTCGTGGTTATGGCTTATTACAGTGAAGGGTTAAAGATTAAAGTCAGTGAAGGGAAGAGGCACACGGGACAGCGTCCCAGAGAGACCAGGCGTGAGCTTCCGGTTGTGTCTTCCAGTGAAGTCATGCGGATAGCACTTAATCCTCCCAGCAGTGGTGTGCGACAGCACGCCCAGAGTATCACTATCCAGGGAAGGCAACCAAACCTTGGTGTCCAGGGTTTTTATTGGGGGGTCGGTCACATAAGCATGGCTGACTGCCTGTGTGTCTGACCTTAGTATCCAGCCCTTCTGGAGGTCAAGAGCTGCTACCTCTTGGCCATCAATCACGTTGTTAGCATAGATGAGCCGGTGTGCCCCAAGGCCCAGGTAAACCAAGACATTCTTACCAGGCAGGACATTCCAAGGGCTTCGAGGTGACGCCCAATTAGCTAGGGGCAATTAGCTAGGGGCAGACCTGTCTTTGGGTGAGGTGAGTCCTACCTAATCAGTTGGTGACTAGTGGAGAGCTCTGAGCTGGAGTGGGCCGACTGGGGATGTTAAACCAGTTTCAGTTGTAATGGCTTCTCTGGAAACTGCCCTTCCCTGGGGGCGGGTGGGCATGTGCATCAGGCTTTCTGCAAGTCTGCTGGGGGCCACCCATCAGTGCTTCCACAGTGGGGGGCCTCATTTTCCTCATCAGTTTCTCATGACAAACTCAAACAAGAATTAAGCCTTGGCGCACCTTGCCTTGGTGGGTTAGATTTTTTCTCTCATGGGCATCCCACTTTCTTTGTGCCTCAGTTTCTCCCTGGGATTGCATTTCTCCTTACCACTCTTCCCTGCATCATGGGCCCCAGCCTGGCCTCTCTGCCTGCAAGCTGACCTCACTCCTCACCTCTTCTCTCTGCAGTCCAGTGACCTTGGCCCAGCCCCTCTCGGCAGATGCTTCATGACGGGATGGACTGAAACGTCTCATGGATGCCGGGTCTTTCCCTGATGTTTTTGCAGCCTCCGGTGGGGCAAAGATCAACAACTCTGGTCTTCGCCTGTGTGTGTGTGTGTGTCTGTCTGTCTGTCTGTCTCCCTCCCAGGAATCCAGCTTTGCCCACTGGACCTGCTCCTTCCTCGCCCTACCTTTCACCACTGCCCTGTACTCCCCCATGTCTCCCTGTCTCCCTTCTGGTCTTTGGGGTGATCCTGCTCCAGGCTTCCTTTTTCAANCGAACCTTTAGCCAGGAAAGAGTCGGAAGGCGCAAAAGTGGGGGACTGCAAACAGCGATAAGGAGGCGCCGGGTTTAGTTGCTAGGCCTTAATAAGACTGCTGGGAGGCCTAGCGCGCTCACTGGAACCCTCGAGCCCGCCCCTGCGTGCCCCTAATTCTTTCCAACCTAGCCCTGTCCCCCAGTGGAGAGGGGCCCAAGAGCCTCCCCCTCCCAGCCCACACTGTGAAACGACCACCCTCCTTAGCAATTTCGTTTCCAGCCTTGAGCGGTTGGCCCTGAACCCCGCCCCACGAGGCTGTACCATTCCGGCCCGGAGGGGGGATCTATCGGGAGAGGACCCGCAGGTCTTCTCCCGGGCTCTCCGGACGCTTACTGGCCCACCAAGGGGAATAGGAGGAGCCTTGGGCGGGGGGCTCAGGGTGACGAGCTAGAGGGTTCCTAGTTTCCTGCTGTGGGCCCTTCTCCCTTCCGAACCCCCCCCCCGGTGTTGGTTCGCGCCGGTGAACGCCGAGGACAGTCCTAGGTGCTGGCGTTCCGCCCCGGGCGCAGACTTCACGCGCCCACGGACAGGGTGGTTCCGCGTCGGCCCTGTAGTGGATGCAGCGATCCCGAGTTATGGCTCTCGCGATCCGAGTCGTTTATTGGTAAGCACGACGCAAGAGTCCCCGCCCGGACCCATCCTCGGTCCGGATGGAGCTGGGCGGTGGGGGCTGGAGGTGGGGGCACGGGGGCAGGACCCATGGGGACCCTCTACGAGAACAGGGACTCCCTTGTGGGTGGTGTGGACGTGGAAGGGGGGAGGACTAGAGGGCGTTTATCCCGGTCCCCAGTTTTGTGACCTTCTAGATATCTCAGGTTACAAAAGGTAGACCTGACACACGAGTGTGGCCATTTGAAACCTCCGGACTCCCAGGCTCCGTTTGGGGAGCGGGTGGAGTCAGGTTGGTAATGGGAGAGGAGCCTCCGCAAACGCCTAGGTGTCCCCTCCCCCAGTACCATGAACAATCGCGGGGTGGGGACCGAGAATCGAGACGGTTCGAGAATATTCCGGGACAGGTTTGGAAAGGAATGAATACGGTGGTTGCCCTTCGCTACTAACCGTATTCTTTTTCTGGCCTCAGTTTTCCCATCTGTAGAAGGGGAGAGAGTGATCCTAATAGTTAAACCGCGGATCGAGTGCTGTGTGTCCGTGTTTACCACGTTTGATTTTATGTCTCTGCTAGAGTGAAAAGGCCCCAGGAAGGCCGGGGACTTTTTCTTGTTGACTGCTTTATTTCCTGGCACCTAGTGCTACGTTGGCATGCACGGGCATGCTGGCCTGTCCGTACTTAATAAATACCGGTTCAGTGAGTTTCCCCTCCCAGAAACAGCTTGAGGGAGGGGGATTTTAGCTCCATCTTGAGGCCCCAGACTGCAGGTCACAGGTAACTTGAATATCTGTGAAATGCCCACCGGGGCAGTGGGGTTTTAGAAAGGCTCTGATCAGTCTCAGTGTTAGAAATACCCGCCTGGCAAAGCAGGGGGTGGAGTGACATTTTGTGGGCCCCAGAGGCCTGTGTACCAGATTCCAGTCCCAAATTAGC
>NW_017731969.1:9214-13559 GCF_001890085.2 Hipposideros armiger | reverse complement strand
CAGGCACTGTTTTCAATCTAGTTGCCGGGGTGCAGCCCACCATCTCATGTGGGAATCAAACAGGCAACCTTGTTGTTAAGAGCACTTGCTCTAGCCAACTGAGCCACCTGGTTGCCCTATTTTTTTTTTTTATAATAGATCTTTTTTTAGAGCGGTTTTAGGTTCACAGTAAAATTGAGCAGAAAATACAGGGAGTTCTCATATACCACCTACCCCCTCATATGCACAGCCTCCCCCATGACCAACACCCCCACAAGAGGGGTGCATTGCTTACAATCCAAGAAGTTACACGGACACCTCATTATCATGCAAAGTCCATAATTTATATTAGGGTTCACTCTTGGTGCTTTCCATTCTAGGGTTTTGGACAAATATATAATGATGTATTCACCACTGTAGATCATACAGAGTAGTTTCACTGCCCTAAAAATCCTCTGTGCTCTGCCTGTTCACTTCCTTCCCCCCAGTACCCAGCAATCATTGATCTATTTACTGTCTCCATAGTTTTGCTTTTATGAGAATGTCATATATTTGGAATCATACATTATTTAGCCTTTTCAGATTGACTTCTTTCACTTAGTAATATGCATTTAAGGTTCTCCCATGTCTTTAATGGCTTGATAGTTAATTTCTCTTTAGCACTGAATAATATTCCAGTGTCTGGATGTACCACACATTATTTATCCATCATCTACTGAAGGACATCTTGGTTACTTCCAAGTTTTGGCAGCTGTGAATAAAACTGTTATAAATATTGGTGAACATGTATATTTTTAGTCTTTCCCCTCCAGGTTATTCCAATGTGCATCCAGAGCTGAGAACCACAGGTCTGATAGTGACCATCCACCTGCATTGTTCAATATGGTAGCATGTGGTTACCATATTGGTTAACATGTGGCTATTTAAATTAATTAAAATGGTATCAAATTAAAAATTCAGGGGCCGGCCGAGTGGCTCAGTTGGTTAAGAGCTCATTCAAGAGTGCAAGCTCTGAATAACAGCAGTTCAAGTCCCACCCCAGCTAAGCTGCTGCTGAGCTGCCAGCAGATGGCAGGATGGCTCAGCTAAAAGAAAAAAGAAAAAAAAATCAGTTCTTCAGTCACAATGGGCACATTTTACCTGCCCAATAGCCACCTGTGGCCAGTGGCTACCATTTTGGACAGCCCAGATATAGGACATTCCCATCCTTCCATAAAATTCTAGTGGGCAGCACTGGACTTGATTTACCCTTATTTCACAGGAGATGAAAAAAGATATTTTAAAATTCCATATTCCTTCTTTATTTATTGGTTGTAACTCTTCTACAAGAAAGAACCTTCTCCCTTTAGCTGTTTGTTTATACTGATTTACAATTTCCACAGGAAAGGCAGGAGAAATACACGATTCTTCTTAATGTAGCAATATTTGAAATATTCAATTGGAGCCTCAAACGACTCTCTCTAGTTCTTTTTTCTTCCTTTTTTGAGGGCCACTGTGAACCCATGGGCTTTTACGTGTTTGACGTCTTTCAATCTGTTGCAGACATTCCTCTTTTGAGACTCAAAATGTTCTCCCTTTTGTTTCTTCATGTTGGCCCCTGAGACCTTGGACATAACCCCAGGAATCTCTGAGAGCCTTCGTGTTTTCAGTGTGACAACATGTCCCAGGCTCGGCTTGGTATTTCCTGCCTCAGACCTGGAGTCAGCCTTTTTTGCCAAAAAATGTGGGTTACTTTGAGAGGGAAATAATATTTATTGACAATAATCTGCATCCCTAGAAATCTAGGTGAGAGATACAATCTCCAGGTCCTCAGCGGTCCAGACACCCAACACTGTCCACCTCTCTGTGGGTGGAACAGACTCATTCTAACCCTTTCAGTGCCTCTGCCCCTCGGTCTACTTTCGCTGTCCTCAGTGTGTCTCTGTGTCCATCCCTACCAGGGTCTGTCAGATAAGCAGGGGGAGCTGCTGTTATATCCTGACAGCCCCCAGGTCTGTCCACCCTGTTATATTGGTCTGCTCTCCCTGTCCTCCGCATTCTGTCACTTGTCCCTCCCCCAAATCTGATCTCATTTTCTCTCTACCCTCTTGAGGCTGGCCTGGCCTAAGAGGATTGGAGCATTTGCTAAGTAGAACAAGGACAGGGTCAGAGAACCGGCTGTGGGGAGACCCAGGGTCCAGGGCCGCCACAGGGGGGCGGCAGAGGAAGTGGGAGATGGAGTCAGGGGGCAGAGGGAAGGGTTGAGGGGTGCTTCCACCTGAAAGGGGGAGAAACAGAAGGAGGAGGCAGGTGATGAAAGAGAGGACATGCTCCCCGGCTGTAATGGTTAGCAGTATTTACATGGTCACGAAATGTACATTTAAAAAATAAGATAAAATACATATATTGAAGAGGTGTGAGAGATACAAATGCTATAAATAAGGAGGGTGTGAGAAAGAGAGGGATGGAGGAACTGAGAGACAGAAGAAAAACCATCTGGAGTTTTAAGCAGTATGTGCTAGTCATTATGCAAAGAACTGTATGTGCAGGATTCCACTAACACCTCACAAGCCATATATATATATATATATATATATATATATATGCACTAGGAGTTCTTTTTAAAAGTATATTTGATTTTTTTAGAAAGATTTCAGACTGACAGAAAAATGGAGAAGATAGTACAGAGAATTCCCATATGTCCAGCACCCAGCTTCCTCTGTTACTAACACTTTCCATTACTATGGTCCATTGGTTACAATTAATGAACCAATATTGATACACTAGTTGTGAACTAATGCCCTTAGTTTAGTAAGATTTCCTTAGTTTTTACGTAGTGTCCTTTTTTCTGTTCCAGGTACCCATCCAGGGTACCGTATTACATTTAGTCAGCATGTCTCCTTATGATCCTCCTGGCTATGGTAGTGTCTCAGACTTTCCTTTTTTTTTTTTTTTAATGACTTTGATGGTTTTGAGTAGTACCAGTCAGGCGTTTCGTAGGATGTCCCTCTATTGAAATTTGTCTGATGGTTTTCTCATGATTGGACTGGGGTTGTGGATTTTGGGGAGGAAGACCACAGAGGTATAGTGCCATTTTCATCACATCCTATCAAGGATATGTACTTGATCACCTGGCTGAGATAGTATATTTGTTGGGTTTCTCTACTATAACGTTACTCTTTTCTCCTCCTTTCCATGCTGTACTCTTTGGAAAGAAGTCACTATGTGCAGCCTATTATATGTTTTAATCCCAACTTTACAGCTCAGACTTCTGAGACTCAGAGAGGTATACTGTCTTGCCCCAGGTCACACAGCGGACGCCTGGTGCTTTTAGGATCTTGTCCAGCTCTGTATTACTCTGCACTACCGAGACTCAGGGTGAGAGAGGTACAAAGAGCAAGAGATGAGAGTGCAAGATGGAGGGAGGAAAAGAGGAGGCAGAGGGTCGGGAAACAAATGAAAAAAAAGATGGGGATGTGAGAGGGAATGAGAGACAGATGGAGACTGGGAACCCAAACAAGAAGACAGTGAAGGGATGCAAAAGACAGAAAGAGAGAGGCAGAGAAAGAGACCAAACAATTTCTTTTGTTGTTGTTGTTTTTTTGTTCTTATTTTTTTAAAAACAATTTCTTTACTATGGATAATCTATAGATGCTTGTAGAAGTTTCCTTGTTCTAGCTTTTCCTTTGGAGTGAAGTGGGGGTCGAGGTTCACTGTGTTCCCACACATAAATGTCCAATTGTTTCAGTACTATTTGTTATGCGCCCCCCCCCCCCGAATTAACTTGATGCTTTGTTCAAAACAAGTTGATTACACATGAAGACTTATTTCTGGATATTCTCTTTTGTTCCATTGACTTATTTGCTGATCCTTATATCCATAACACACTTTGTTGACTGTTGTAGCTTTATAATAAATCTTGAAATTAGTAGCATAAGTTCTTCAATTTTCTTGAGCTTGTTTTGACTATTCTAGTTCTTCTGCATTTCTACCTAATTTTAGGACCATCTTGTCAATTTCTTCAAAAAAGCTTGCTGAAATTTTTACTGGGATTGCATTGAATAGATAGACAGATTTAGGGAGACTATCCATGAACATAGATTGTCTTTCTATTCACGTAGGTCTTTAATTTCTTTCAGCAATGTTTTGATAATTGTCAACATCTTGTACATCTTACATTAGATTTCTTCCCAGGTACTTTTTGTTTTTAAATTCTATTGTAAATAGTATTATTTTTAAAATATTTTTTTCTGGGCCGGCCGAGTGGCTCAGTTGTTTAAGAACACAAGCTCTGAGCAACAGGGTCGCCAGTTCGATTCCCACATGGGCCAGTGAGCTGCGCCCAAGCTGAGCTGCCAACAGGTGGCAGGATGGCTCAGCTGGTGAG
>NW_017731969.1:0-2634 GCF_001890085.2 Hipposideros armiger | reverse complement strand
CTCAGACCAACAAGCCCTCGTGAGCAGGTGGGGGGCTCAGGCCTGAGGGCGGGAGGCAGCGCTGTGGGTAAGAGCGGTGCATCTGGACCAGCCGCCCTGGCCCTCCACCTTCCAGCCCTGGCCCCTGGAGCTGTCTGGGCCTCGGTGTCCACACCTTTGAAATGGGCCTGATAACAGAGTTCTATTATTATTACAGGGCCCACTGCCAGTGAAGACAGGCAGGGTGAGTGCCTCAGGCTCACCCAGGCTGGGGCCCCAGGTGTGCTCCCCGCTCCTCCGCCTCCTCCCTCCATTCAATGGCTGAAGCCACCCTGACGCTTGCAGGGGGTCACTGTGTGCTTGGCCCTCTGCTCATCTCAGCCCCATATAATGTAATTCCATGCCCACATTTACTGTTACCAGACAATCAGGCCCTTCTCTGGATGCCCAGAAGCCTCCTGCTGGCTGGCCCGTAACCCTCACTTGTCGGCCCAGACTCACCCATGGGACAGCTCGGTTCTTGCATCCTGGCTCCTGCTCTGTCCACTGCGTTTAAGGCTCTGCCAGTAAGGCCTGGTGCTTAAATACCACCTCCATGCAGTGCCCACCCGGCATGCCCTATGGGTCCTGGGACCCACCCTCCCTAGGCCCACCCTAAGCCCCGCCCCCTGCAGGAAACCTAATCATTGGTTAATCCTTTCACTGAGCAGCTACTGCATTCCTGCCCTGTATTGGGGGCTGGGAAACCATAGTGGCAAGACAGCCTTGGTCCTGTCCTCAGGGGGCTCTAGCTCAAGGAGACCAGGCATTGCCTCAATGCGGGGTCCCCATCTCACCAAACAATCCCTCTGGCCCACCAGTGCCAGGGGTCATCCTATTCCTTCCCAGGCCTGGGATCCCTACCTCTCCCACCTCCCTCTCCAGCCACCATGTCCTGCTGCCCCAACCATCCAGCAGCCTCCTCCTGGTCCTCAGAGGCCACTTCTCCAGTTCATTCTCCAACTTTCTCCCCAGGCCCCAGACATGGGGAGAGTTCAACACCCTGGCCCTGACGATGGTTTTGTGTCCGGGCTGGTTTTCCTCTGCCATAAAGGTGGGGCAGGGGGTTGCAGGTGGACAGCTACAGATTTTGCTTGTGAATGAATGAACTGGGTCTGGTCTATGTGTCTCTGGTCACTGAGACCAGCCCTTCAGAGTTGCATAGACGAGCATCTAAACATCAGACTGGACTCCTCATTTGTCCAGGGTCTGCTGGGGATGGGTCAGGGGAGAGTACAACTTCCAATGCTCATCCCCTCCCCAGGGGACTTTTATTATAATCAATGATAGTGACAATTAGATAGGTGATCGAATACAAAAAGAAACAAAGCAAAGTGATCTCGTTATTAGCGTCACATCATTTTGTTAACTGCTACTTTCTTTTTTTCTTTTTTTAAGATTTTATTGGGGAATTGGGGGAGGGGAACAGACAAGTTGCTGTCCTTTTTGTTCTTCAGTCTAGTTGTGGAGNGCATAAGACAGCTGTTGTCACATGGGAAGTGACCCTGCCTGTTCTGGTTTTGAAATTCTGATGCCTGTTTCCCCTTCTTCCTATGCCCCCCAACTCTCCCCCCTCTGCCCGTTTCCCCTTCTGTGTCCCCTTTTTTTTGCCCCTCAGTATCCTTGTGGTGTCTCAGTGTGTTTTTCTGTGTACATGCTTACCAAGGTCTCTCTGATATAAGCAGAAGGGGTCTCATTATATCCTGGCAGTTGTGCCCCACTCCCTCCAACCACAACTTGTCACATGTCCCTCCTAATTCTAAATCCCTGCTAATTCTCCCTATATTTTGCTGAGGCTGGCCTGGCCTAAGAGGATTGGAGCATTTGCTAAGTGGGACTGGGACAGGGTCAGAGAACCGGCTGTGGGGGGACCCAGGGACCAGGATGGCTGCAGAAGGCAGCAGAGAAAGCTGGAGACAGGAGACAGAGGGAGCAGGCAGTTGGTGAAAAGACAGGGAGAGACCACAGAACCAAAATATAAAAGTTGTAGATACCAATCCATATGTTAATGGAGCCTTGATTTACGACAAATTACCAGCCTCTCCATAAACTAACAGTTGGAAATTCATGAGAACAAAAACACAAAAAAACAAAAACCCAAAACCCTACCTCACACATTGCACACAATCAATTCTAGGTATATTAAAGGTCTAAATATAAAAGATAAAACTATAAAGATTTTTGAGAACAAAAAGGAATATCTTTAGAATCATGTGATAATAAAAGCTTTCTTAAACGAAAAAAAAAAAGAAAAGCATTAACACTACAGAGGAAAAGTAAACAACAAAACCCAAAACCGAGCTACATTCAAAGCAGTGAGCTGGGGACCTCTGACTGATGCCATCTGTAAGCCGTTTGCAGTTTGCAAGAAGCCAAGTAAACACATTGAACAAGGGCTTTTATAAACTTTTTTTTTTATTGGGGAAGTGTGTTTTTCGAGGACCCATGAGCTCCAAGTCAAGTGGTTGTTTCAATCTAGTTGTGAGGGTGCAGCTCAGTGGCCCATGTGGGGATCGAACCAGCAACCTTGGTGTCATAAGCACTGCGCTCTAATCAACTGAGCTAACTGGCTGCCCCTATAAACTTTTATGTCAATCTGAAAATGCGGTTTATCTT
>NW_017737204.1:0-1133 GCF_001890085.2 Hipposideros armiger | reverse complement strand
CCACTCCCTTAATCTACAACCAATGGATTTCATGTAACCTTCCTTCTTTGATTCTAATGTATAAAATAAGTTGCAAAATGGCCATTTTCCGGAGCACTTTCTCAGTCCATTGAGACATTGCTTCCCGGCAATTGTCATCAGTTTGGCTCAAATAAACTATTAGCTTACTCTTAGGATGGATGTTTTTTCGTTGACATTACAAATCACTGTACTTGTAGAAAGTTTAGCAAGGGGGTAAAAAAATCTCTATTTTTATAGACTTTTTGTTGTATGTTCCTGGATAAGAATTTTTCCTACCAATACCTTTAATGGAGATAATGACTACTTCCTGTTTTCCAAGATTTTTCAAAATTAGATGGTGCCCTGCTAAGCTGCTGTCCCTGCCAGGTGAAAGCAGAATGCCTTTTATGGTTGCTGCTTACTGGTTTAGAGAGAGCAAAAGTTATCTCTGGATCAATAACAGCATGCCAGATGCCAGGGGCTGTATTGATTCACTTTAGTAAGAAAAGCACATTTGGGATAATAGTTGCAATTGTAAAACCACCTAATTGGGTTCATGATAAAGCTCTGTAATTCTTCAGGACAGATCTTAGTCTAGGCTGAAATGAATAGTTAAATAGGAATATAATAGGAATTACTACATCTGAAAGTTTCCAGTTTTATGATCTATGATTCCCACAGCAATGGAGTGTTGTGTTGATTCAGCACTGATGCAGATATATTCCTGGAACCTACCTTTGGTCTTTCTTATAATCATGAGTTTTTCCAAGGTAAGAAAGCAAGTATGAGGACTTTTTTTGCTGAAAAAATGTATCCCTACTATTCACTGTAAATGGGCGACATTTCAATGGATGGATTCTGTTGGGCCTAATGTAAACTGATCAGTTTCAAAATTGTATGACTTTACCCATCATAAACTGCGTCTACATTTCCTGGTGAGCTTCTGTGACAAATGTGTACAAAAATAACCATGACTATTTCAGGACAAGCTTATCAGAGTTCAATTAAACACAGACACACACACACACACACACACACACGCACACGCACATGCACACATACCAATACAAGGTATATAGGAATAAGGGTTTTAATATGGAATTCAAAATATTCATATATGTGAATAAGGGAGT
>NW_017737203.1:0-1223 GCF_001890085.2 Hipposideros armiger | reverse complement strand
TTGCTGTCCTTTTGTTCTTCAGTCTAGTTGTGGAGGATGTCGCTTCACTGGCCCATGTTGGTATTATCATTGCGCTCTTCCTGGGTGAGGCAGTCATTCGTCAGCGGTTGGATGGCCACCCACTGCGGCTCACCGGCTCACGGCAGCTCACGAAAGCTCACGTCCACTGCCAGCCAGCCCCACTGCAGCCTATGCTGTCGGTGGCTACTCACGGCAGCCCAGCTCCAGGTCAAGCTGTTGTTCACCATCTTATCTGTAGAGGGCGCAGCGTCACTGGCCCTCATGTGAGATCTGAACCGGGGCCCTTCTGCTCAGAGCTAGCGTCCCAAGCCAACTCTTAACCAATGTACCACTTGGCCGGCCAAAGCCTGTACTTTTCTTATTGCACAAAGCTATTCTAGTGTTTGAAATCCAGAAAGGTTTTTAGGTTAAAAACCTTATTATCCCTTATTATGAAACATAGTGAATTGGTTAACATGAACTTTGAAGTCTGACTGATGGGGCTAAAATCCATGTCCTCCCTCTTACTAGTTGTATGACATTGGGAGAGTTTATCTGTACTTCTGTTTCTTCATCTGTGAAATGGAGATAATCATAATAGTACCTGACTTATAGGGATGTTATTAGGACTAAGTGAGTTGAAATGTGAAGTCCCTAGAACAGTGCCCACTACAAGTAAACCCTATTATAGTGTTTTCTGTTATTATCATTGTATGTCTTCCAACATAGAGTATGTGGTGGTATTGGAATTTTATGTTGGTTATATTTTAATATAGTTGCTCTCTTTTGGAACTTGAATGTGTTGATTACCTCAAAAACCTTAGTAAGGTTTCAGTTCTTGAAAAGATCAATTGCAGGATGATTTCTTGTGTTGACTTGAGTGTATACAGTTTTCTTGTTTCTTTCTCTTTTAGAACAGTCCAGTTAGAACAGTCTAGTTGTGGAGGACGTTCCTTCACTGGCCCAAGTTGGCACCATCATTTAGCTTTTCCCGGGCGAGGCAGATCAGTTGCCGGCTTCTGGATGGCCGCTCACTGTGGCTGCTGGCCACTCATGCTGGCTGCTGGCTACACACGGTAGCCCATGGCAACCCACTGCACAGGGGCTGCAGCCTACGCCGTCGCCGGCGACTCACGACAGCCCAGCTCCAGATTGAGCTGTTGTTCAGCATCTTAGCTGTAGAGGGCAGTGTCACTGGCCCTCATATGTGGGATCCGAACCGG
>NW_017737202.1:0-1181 GCF_001890085.2 Hipposideros armiger | reverse complement strand
TTTTTTTTTTTTTAAGATTTTTATTGGGGAATTGGGGGAAGGGGAACAGAGAAGTTGCTGTCCTTTTGTTCTTCAGTCTAGTTGTGGAGGACGTTCACTGGCCCAAGTTGGCACCATCATTGCACTTTTCCCAGGCAAGGCATATAGTCGCCGGCTTCTGGTGGCTGCTGGTCGCTCACACTGGCTGCTGGCTACATACGGTAGCCCATGGCAACCAACTGCAGCAGGGGCTGCAGCCTATGCCGTCGCAGCGACTCAAGGCAGCCCAGCTCCAGGTTGAGCTGTTGTTCAGCATCTTAGCTGTAGAGGGAAGTGTCACTTGCCCTCATATGTGGAATCCGAACCAGGGCCCTCTTAACCAACGCGCCACTCAGCCTGCCCAGCACTTTTTTAATAAAAAAAAACAAAGTCCAGGGACCGGCTGAGAAGCATTAAGAGTTGGTTGGTTAAGAGTTGGCTTGGGATACCAGCTCTGAGCAGCAGGGCCCCGGTTTGGATCCCACATGAGGGCCAGTGACACTGCCCTCTACAGCTAAGATAGTGAATAGCAGCTCAACCTGGAGTTGGGCTGCCATGAGTCACCAGCCACGGCGTAGGCTGCAGTGGGGCTGGCCGGCAGGTGGCGTGCACTTTTGTGAGCTGCCATGAGCGGCTGTCTGATGGCCGGCGAGCGACCGCCTCACCCAGGAAGAGTGCAGTGATAATACCAACATGGGCCAGTGAAGCGACATCCTCCACAACTAGACTGAAGAACAAAAAAAGACAGCAACTTGTCTTTTCCCCTCCCCCAATTCCTCCCCTCCCGCCCAAAAAAATCTAAATAGAAAAAACCAACGTCCAGGATTTGTAGTAAGGGAAATTTGAAAACAATCTAAATGTCCTACAATTAGGGAATAGTTTAACAATTCATAGTATATCTAGTTGATAAAATATTTTCATCTAATAAGAGTAAAATTTATAAAAACATTGCAGTAGCATGGGATATGATTATTATTGGGCTAAGGGGCAAAAAACCAGGATGTGAAATACAGGGTATAAAAAACACCTGTGTCTAGAAAGGCTGGAAGGAAGTATCCTGGGAAGTAGCAGTGTTGTGTGGTGTCATGGAAAGAGCAGGGGCTTTGGCACACCAAACCTCAGTTTGATGCCGTACTTTGCTTTTTCAGCATCAGCCATTTATC
>NW_017737200.1:0-1224 GCF_001890085.2 Hipposideros armiger | reverse complement strand
CGTCCAGGCACTTCTGATTATGGCAAACTATTGCTTGAGCAACACTGACCAAAGTGTGCACTTGTATACATTGTTTTGGCATCCCCAGTATATCCATTATACAGCCTTCACTGTGATTTGCATTCAAAATAAACCATATATTATATATTTGCATAGGTTTGCTTTAATCTAGAATCTCAGGATGGCTAGTTAGCATGTGTGATAACAAAATAAAAAAACAAAGCTCCTGATAGCATCACATATACCCCAATCAAGAACCAATGCAATGAGAGGTAATGATCTGTCATTTCAACTTTGTTAATGACATTGGTATTGAAATTTGTTCACTAGCAGAAAGGATGTTAGAAATAATGTTTATATGATGAAATGAGTGTTCAAAAATTTAACTGGCAGGAAGTATCATGCAATGCAAGTATCTCAGGCCATGCATGAATAAAGATATAGAATCTGACCAGACTAATGGCTTTTTTTTTTAGCTAAGCCATCCTGCTACCTGTTGGCAGCTCAGCTCAGGCCAGACATCGAACCACTGTTGCTCAGAGCTCACACTCTTGAGTGAGCTCTTAACCAACTGAGCCATTCAGCCAATCCCTGGCCAGACTAAATGGAACTGAGGTACTTCTCTATCAGGAGTCATATTGTCCCTCCTTTTCTCAATGGACCTGCCACTTCACTCAGTTATAAGACCTGCTGCTCCCCCAAGTCAAACCTGACACAAATGTTGATTATAGTGCCTCTGTTAGCAAATGCAAGAACCCATCAGTACAGAATAGGTATATAGCTCTTTTTCTTGATTCTTAATAACATTTGTATGCTTGGAGAAATAAAACCTTATACTTATTTCACTGTGGCATTCTGCCTGATTATTTGGCCCTTAAAAATACCTATCCAGCATTAGCTAACACGATTTACTAAAGACACTTGGTACTTGAATCACCAAATTGGCCTGCGTCGGTTGGCAACAATAATTCTCTCATTGACAATATACTACAATTATTGTTATCAATGTCTCTCTCCTGTCAAACAGTCTGAACACCCTCGGAAGGACAGGATTTATCCTATTTAGACGTAATATAAATAGTTTTCTAATACATTTTTCTAGAATGAATAAGTGATTGACCATCCTAAATCATTGAGAAAGGAGCATAAATATTCAAAAGTAAGAGTCATCCCTTTCTGTACCAGACAGTGATGCTCCTTACAGAACATAAAACAAAGTCTGCA
>NW_017737199.1:0-2113 GCF_001890085.2 Hipposideros armiger | reverse complement strand
CTATACAGGGCACATCTTCCCTCTTGTTATAGTTGTTGGCAGAGGCTAAAATGCATAAAGGGAACAAAATATTTATTATGTCAATAAAAATTTATGTCGCAAAATGAAGAGAGACAAGCTTGAGGTGAGTATCTCTGAAGTGGCTTCTAAAAATAAATGTCAGCTCCAAAAGCTGAAACAAGAAAGATGAAAGGAAGGATAAAGATAAGCCTTATGGGGAAAGAAGGCTGTGCTGTGCTCACACGCCATGCCAGGGGACTCAGAGCAGAGCAGAGCCCGGGGCTGCGCGGGCCCTCCTGCTGCTGACTCCCATTCTGCTCCTCTGTGTATGTTCTACCTCCCCGTCGCGTGCGTGGCTCACACAGGACAACGCGTCACGTTGAAGCAGCACAGACCAGTGTTTCCAAGGTTCGGAGTCACACTGCCTGGGGTCAAAGGGCTGTTGTTATTGGAGGCAAGCTATTTGACTTCCTCATGTCCTGTTTTCCTCATCAATCACATAGAGATGATAACACAACCTTACAGGGTTGTGGGAAGAATTTGAGCTAATATATTTCAAAGGAGAGGAAAGAGAAGCGAAGTACAGTGATTGACAGCTGGTGAGTTTGAAGTGAACTGTGACTGAATATAATTCATATCAACAGGGAACATCTGAAGGGGGATGAGAGGGGACGAAAGACCCTGGGAGAAGGTAACTCTTGGGATTTAAAATTGTGAAGGAGGGCCGGCCGAGTGGTGCAGTGGTTAAGAACTGGCTTGGGACGCCAGAGGGCCCCGGTTCGGATCCCACATATGAAGGCCAGTGACACTGCCCTCTACAGCTAAGATGCTGANAAAGATGAATACAAGTCATGTTTGACTTCTGCAATTACAAGAGGTGCTCAAAGTGGTTATCATCAGCAATAGTTTTTTCCTTTCTTAAAATGTGTATATATTTTTTTGGCACCCTGTGTGTGTGTGTGAGAGAGAGACACACACACACACGCACACGCACACACAAGGTAAAACAACTAAGTTCCCAAACTTGTTGCAATGATGTTGCTAACCATTTTTTATATCAGAGGGATTCTTCATTATGAATTTGTACCAACTGGACAAACAGTTAACCAAGTTTACTATTTGGAAGTTCCAAAAAGGCTGTGTGAAAAAGTTAGACAACCTGAACTTCTCACCAACAATTCATGGCTCTTGCATCATGACATCAGACAGCTCACACAGCACTGTCTGTGAAGGAGCTTTTAGCCAGTAAACAAATAACTATATTGGAACACCCTCCCTACTCACCTGATCTGAACCCCAATGACTTCTTTCTTTACCTGAAGATATAGGAGATATTAAAAGGAAGACATTTTGGTGACATTCTGGACATCAAGGGTAATACAATGACAGCTCCGATGGCCATTCCAGAAAAAGTTCCAAAATTGCTTTGAAGGGTGGACTAGGCGCTGGCATTGGTGCATAGCTTCCCAAGGGGAGTACTTTAAAGGTGACTGTAGTGATATTCAGCAGTGAGGTATGTAGTACTTTTTCTAGGATGAGTTCACGAACATAATTGTCAAACCTCATGTATATATGTATGTGTGTGTGTGTGTGTGTGTATGAATATATATAATGTTTTTCTCATAGTTACAACCGTTTTGCTTTCACATGAGTGCACAACTGAGCTCTCTCAAAAGAGGCCAACAAGGCTGCCTTTTGTGAACAAACAGCTCAGGAGTGCAGTTTATGCCATGTGCCTTTACTCATTCCACAGAATTTGGAGGGGAGGGGTCTTTGTTTTTTTGTGATAAAACAGATATAAAATTAACCATTTTAACCATTTTCAAGTATACATTTCAGTAGCCATACATATATTCACAATGTTGTACAACCATCACAACCTTCCTCTCCAGAAATTTTTCATCATCCCAAGCTGAAATTCCATAGCCATTAAACCCTAACTCTCCATTCCCTTCCCCCAACCACATTCTAGAAAGTAATCACCATTCTACTTTCTGTCTCTATGAAACTATTTTAAGTATCTTATATAAGTGAAATCATACAATATTTGTCTATTTGTGTACATGTATAATTTTATACTTTGTTATTTATCACTTGTAATTAAAGAGCATCT
>NW_017737198.1:0-1224 GCF_001890085.2 Hipposideros armiger | reverse complement strand
CCCTCTGCTCAGCATCACTGCTGCAGCCATTGGCACCTGAGCCGAAGTCCAGGGCCGCGTCTCCCCCTGGGGTGCCTCCTACGCTGTGGTGAGGAGCCCAGCACTCCAGGATTCAGAAGGACTCCATGTCATGTGTCCTAAAAGTTAAAAACTCAACGAACACAAATATCTGCAGTGTTTTCCTGCCTCAATGCCACACCCTCTTCCTTCTTCTGCAGGAACGCTGTGACGCCTCTTCTTTCCAAATGAGTGTCCGAGTCTCTTTTCAGATACATACTTTTATCTTTGTTCTCTGTTATTTCCCTGGTTTTCAAAATGTACCCTTAAGTCACTTTTCAAATGCAACATACATGTTTGTTTACTTGTGACTACAAGGGCCCCTCTGCCCTGTGGATCCCCCAAACAATTTCTGGAAAGGAGAAGGGGGCGGATTTGGGGTGATGTTTAATATAAGAAGAGAACCCAGGAAACTGGTCTGTTCAGAACTGAACTGACATGAAGTAGTCACCAGTCTCGTTGGTACATGCTCCGCTCATTTCTGCTAGCACACAGCTTAAGAGCCAAGGCCAAGTTTTAAAAACTTTCTCAATCTGCAGTCTTACTTCCATCACCACCACTCCGCTTCTAAGTAGGAACCCCATAACATTTGATGAATGAATGAATGAATGCAGGAATGAATGAAATGTCATACAACCTTGACTGGCTGCATTCAGACCCCTTTTGTCTGTGCCAGGGAAAGCACTAAACCCATCTTGGAATGGAAGAACCTGGTGTAGAAAGCTGGTGTCGACGTCAGATAATAGCAGAGGGGTTTTTTTCTTTGGCCGCCCCAGAGGAAACGCACTATGGGTGGAGAATAGAGAAAGGTACAGGGCATTCTAGGGGGCACACTTAGCAGGTTTGTCTCCTATGAGATGGAGGGGGAGCTCTATGCCCGCTGACCTCAGGGAACCAAGAGGACAAAGCACCAAAGGAGTAGGAGCCAAGCACTGTTGTTGAAAAGGACCCATACAGGAGCAGTTGGCAGAGCTCCTGGCCAACTGGAGAGCTGGGTACCTGAGTCCCTCACCGGCAAAGCCCAGGAAAGCACCCTCCATCCTCGGGGGCCATGAATGTGACTGAAGCAACCCAGCAAAGCCCCCGTTTCCTATATGCCATCTATAGTGTGTGTGTGTGTCCACATGTGCTGTGTCGTCCAAACCTCTTTTTGTGGTGTTTTTTTTT
>NW_017737197.1:0-1224 GCF_001890085.2 Hipposideros armiger | reverse complement strand
TTTTGCCCATTATTTAAGTAAGTTGCCTGTCTTCTCAATGGTTACAAGTTCTTTATATAATCTGAATACAAGTCCTTTATTAGATATACCATTGCAAACTATGGTTTGTTTTTCTTTTTCTTAATGGTATCTGTAGTACACAGAATTATGGCCCCTCCAGAGATATTCCATGTCCTTGTGAATATATTACCTTACCTTTCAAAAGGAACTTGGCAGATATGATTAAGTGAAGGCTCCTGAGATGGGGCTGTTTTCCTGAATTAATTAGGGTGTGCCCACTGTAATAAAAAAGGTCCTTATTCAGACATTAAAAAAAAATCTCGTAGAAAAACATTTGTGGTTACCAGAGGCCAGGGGTGTGGGGAGGGAGTTATCATTTCACAGTATATGTAAGTCAAACAATTGTGCTGTGTGCCTGAAACTTATACAGTGATGTTTATCGATTGTGTCTCAAATTGGTGAAGGGGGGTGGTCCTCATAACAGAGGGAAGACTGTCAAAGTTGGAAAAAAGACAATGGAACCAGAGGTTGGAGGAATAAGCTTTAAAGGTAGATGAAGGGGACAGGAGCCAAGAGTGCAGGTGATGCAGCTGGTTTCTAGAAAAGGCAAAGGAATAGATTTGGCACTTAAGACTCCAGAAGGCACGTATTCATGCTGACACCAAGCGCTATGAGATAATAGATAAGTGTGTCGTTGTAAGCCACAAAGAGTTCTTGGTGATTTGTTACATTACCCATAGGAAAGTAATAGTGGTTTTGAAGCTTAAGAGTTTATTTTGATGAAGTTCAATTCATCAGTTATTATTTTATAGATTGTGTTTGGGAGTTTTAGAAGTTTCATTTAGGTCTCTGATTCATTTTGAGTCCACTTTTGTTTATGGTGTGAGGTAAAGATCTATGGTGGTATTTTGTTCTGTTTTTTGTTTTTTTGGTTGCCCAGAAACATTTGTTGAAAAGATGATTTATGTATCATTAAAGTATTTTGAGAACATTGTCAAAAATAAGTTGACCGTAAATTTAAGAGTTTATTTCTGGGTCTAGCTTTGTTCCATTGATATTTGTGCCTGTTTTTGTGCTAATATCACTGTCCTGATTACTGTGACTTCATAGTAAGTTTTGATACCAGGTTGTGAAGTCCTCCATCTTTCTTAAAATTATTTTGGCTAGTCTAGGTCCTTTGTATTTCCAAACAAATTTTAGAATAATCTTTTCACTATCTCCAAA
>NW_017737196.1:0-1224 GCF_001890085.2 Hipposideros armiger | reverse complement strand
CTTCAGTAAGAGGACTAACAGGGAGTGAAGCGGTGCTACTTGCTGGACTCATATCTGCACTCTACAAGGAAAACAAAATTGAATTAATCAGACACTTTCTGTAATCATTTTTATTATTCTTAATTTAGAATCAAATCTTTCTTGATAAATAAATAAATAAATAAATAAATAAATAAATGGAACAGAGGTGTGGAAAATTTAAAATTATTGTTACATAAGAATGCTTCCTTATTTAGAAATAAATGGTTATCTGAAAAATTAGTCAAATTATTACAATGAACATTACAAATGTACTTTATTAAATGCAGTGATCATCTTTTGTGTTAGGGTGGTATTTAGTATTATGTTTGTTTATTCATATTTTTGCCTTTTCTTTGAAAATTATACTGTGCTTGTAATTATTCACTATGTTGCTATTTGCATGTCTTTTAGACTGATATTCAAATATGGATTAATCAGTTTTTGTAAAGTTAAATCATTGTACCCAGTTTTTATTCATTAGGAAAAGCATATTTGCCATTAAAATACAATTGTAAAATAAATATTTTTTTAAAATTCCTATATTCATAGCCCCTGACATTTTACAACCTTTCTTATTTATAGTCTGCTAAACAAACAAACAAACAAACAAAAAATCAGGACAAGAGATATACACAAATGTAAGAGAATTATTGGAATGTTGCTAATATTGGTTTTCTAGACCTTCAAAAATATAATCAATTAAAACTTCTTAAATAAGATATTAGCCTAAAAAATATGGGTTAGAAGTTCATCATTAGTTTTCTCTAAAAGCAACAAAAGGATACTGATAATAGGTAGCAACGGAAGTTATTTTACTATATTTTTAACTTGTTCTCTCAGAGGATTCTTCCATGCACATAGATAAGCAAATAAAACATGGAAAAGAATGCACATCTACATTTTTCAGCTTTTTTTCCAAATGTACATGCACACAAATACAAAACAAAATACAGTTAATATTAAAGCAAAATAATTGAATTAACCCTAATTGAGAAAATGGAACAAATAGACAAATTTGACTGACTTAAATTCAAACAAACAAACAAACAAAAACAAATTCAAAGAATAGATGCTGCAACTACTATAAATTCTTAGACTCTCTTTGTATTCAAAATTATTTTCAATTATTTTGACTCTAATGTACAATAAATTGGACACATTTAAAGTATCCATTAAAGCGGGCTTACTCCTGATTGTCTAGTC
>NW_017737195.1:0-1224 GCF_001890085.2 Hipposideros armiger | reverse complement strand
CTCTTTAAAGCACAAGCCACCTCACCCCAGTAGATTAATAACATTAATACTAATAACTATAGATATATAGAGCCCTGACTGTGTGCCAGATGATTTGCTAAGCGTTTAACATGAATCCTTCGTAACTAAGAGGTACATCTTACCCGTTTTACCATTTAGGAAAATTAAGACTCAGACCAGGTCAAGTAACTTACCTAAGATCATATCTTCCATTTGTCCCCATTTCTTTCCTTTCAGACATGGTTGCAGTTCTAGGGGAGACCACAGGATGCCATGCTCTGAAGGTCCTTAGGGACCAGATGAAGAAGGATCCAGAGGGTGCCAAGATCCTGCAGTACGTCTCAGCTCTGCCTGGAGGGTTGGGGGCATTCTGCGGGGATCCTGCTCTCTCTGGAGTCACACTGTGTCAGTCTTGTTCCTCTTGGGAGCTCTTCTTGATATCCTGGCTATGGATGGCTGCACAGGCTGGGCATTGCCCAACTCCAGGGATGCCATTCACATAGACACTACAATGACCCCTGGGTAGTGCCGTGCGGTGGCCTCAGCTCAACTCTAGCCACAGGCCTTGGTACATTCTCTAAGCTCCCACAACACGTGTTAGCTGTACCCCCCACCCTCTCCTGCAGTGCCCTTTGTGAGTACCCCCATCACATCTGAGGGCTACCTGCCCAGATTGTGCCCCTGCAGGCAGGAGCCACAACCTTAGCTTGTGGTGGTCTCCTCCATCCCTGTCCCCTAGAACATGTTCCATCAGGACTTGTGGCCCCATTGCTGCTTTGACCCTTCACCTCTCACACCCTTGTTCTAGCTTAACCTTTCACTTGCCTTTGCTGGCGCCCTCCCAATACCTAAGCCCTGCTTTCTGCCTTGCAGGGAGCGTCCTCGGATCTCCCTGTCCTCCCTTGACCTGGACAAGCTTCAGAGCCTACCTGAGGGCTCCCTCGGCCGCGAGTATCTCCATTTCCTGGATATGAATGTGAGTTTCCAGCTTCTGTGCATTTGGCAGTCACCAGGAAGGTTGGATAAGTGGCATGGGAGTGATGTCCCAAGGAAGGAAGAGCCCTGAGCTGCCACTATGGGCAGGGGTGCTTTTCTGTCTCTTATGCCAAGGCTTTGTCATTTTCTGTGGGACAGGTAAATGAGCCAGTAACATCGCTCCAAGCGATAATACTTGCCAATATTTATTAACCTCTTGTTGCATGCCAACCTGCTCATACATGATTT
>NW_017731968.1:1139444-1140552 GCF_001890085.2 Hipposideros armiger | reverse complement strand
CACAGTTATCGAAAAAAAATCCTCTCAATACCATTTTACAAAATAAAAATGTTAAATCTAGATTTTAAGTGGAGACCTTCATAGTCTTGGCATATGAGTAAATGCATTGATAAAAATGAAAAAGAACAGATTTTTCATTAAAATTTTATTCTTTAGAGTCCTATTTTGAACATAACTTTCGATAGCAAGGGCGTCTCACCTGGTTCAATGGCTGGGAAGTAAAACAGAACATTTTCTTCTTTCCTTGGGTAGTCATTAGAAGTTCAATTATTTACTTATCATTACAATGATAGTCAGTTCAAAATTTATGTCCCTTGATTTATCATCCAATTCATTTTACTCTACTAATTGTAAGTGATTTGGATCAATTATTAGAAAACTTTATTCAATAAAATTATTTTATGCAAGTGCTCAGTTGAGAGAGTGATCAGAATGATTGTATTTCTTTTATGATGTTACAGTCACAATGATTTATTCTAATTATGTTTCTAGTTTTAAAACAATTTAGTGTAAATCAAATCTGAAATACACGAAAGTATCAATTTTAGACATAAAACCGAATTCCACATTTACACTTGAGGAGTAGCTTACGATCTGGTCACTCGAACCCTCTGATAATTAAGTTACTGAGCTTACAGCAAAGCTTTCATTAGTGAGGGGAGTATGGGAAACAGCGGAAGAGCAGCACTGTATGTAAACATTAATAAAAATCAAAGTAAATACGACTGGCCGTGCTGTCGCCTTCACCACACCTGTTGGCACCAGATGCCTGGAGCTCCCACTGTGATACGAAAGCATATTGGGGGTCAGAGTTTAAGCTCACTGTAGTGCAGGCAGCTCCTAAGGCTTACTTCTAATGAAAGCTTCAGATGGAAGAGTGGCAAGGAGAGAATGGTGTAAACTAATAAAGAAGTAAATGGAAAGGGAACCCCAGAAAAGTTATGGAGAGGTGAACAGGGAGAGCATGTCAGGCGGCGCTCGTATGTGCGAGAAAGAAAGGAGACTTGTACAACAAATACCGTATTAGGCAAAGGATGGACGTCAACCGGGCAGATAGTTTTTATAAACTCACATTCCTTTGAGGAATGCGTGAAGATAGGGCATATAG
>NW_017731968.1:1135449-1136799 GCF_001890085.2 Hipposideros armiger | reverse complement strand
CAAGGAATAAACAAAAGATAGCTGTAAATTTAGACATTTAGAAAGAGTACATATTATTAGAAATAAATTTCACATATATGTATATGAACATATACGGATATATTAGAACATATGAAGGAAATGTATACTGACTCCACAGTAAGGGTTGTATGTGTACAATATACATATACTACTTGCTTTGAGAGAAAGGTACCCTGCAATTAAATATCTATAATGCAATGATAGAAGTTGTGTTAGGTGGATGTGATTTACAGGTATCGGGTTGAAATGTTAATTTACACTTTAGTCACTAAAACTACATTTTAACAATCCATTCAGAAAAACAAACCAGATTGAATTCTAATGTATCAAAGATAATGTCGAATAGTAGACAGGAATATGCATTTGGGGTTCTTTTCTGACTTGCAAAATTTCCCATCATTGGCCTCTGACACAAATCTCTGCTTGTTTTCCGTCGTCTAGCTTTCAACTGAACACAGTTCCTTAACTTGAACCTCTTCATTGCTCCTGTGCAGCGCAGTCTCCTTGTTCTGCTTGAAATGTAGCTCAGAAATTAACACTGGAACTGACTCACAGCAAAGCTTTTCTCACTTATCCCAGCTGCAAGGGCATGATGAACTTGATCTTGTTTTGTCCTCATTGAAATAAAAACTTTCAAAATATATAGAGTGTATGTATAGTCTTCATTTAAAATAATTTCATCATTTTATTATATATACATATGTTTATATACAAAATGTAAAAATACAGGAAAACAAAATGTAACTGTTTTCCTTTACATTTTACTACATGATGTTGTATATTCAGTTTTTGGAAACAAACAGAGCAGGCGAGGAAAGCAGAGACTATTTTCAGAGCTTTCTACAGCCACGTGTTATAACTGAGAGTTTGTGTCCCCCAAATTCAGATGTTGAAACCTACTCGGACTGTGATAGCAGCTGGAGGGGGGCCGTTGGGAGGCGATGAGCCCATGAGGGTGGGGCCCTGTGAGTGGGCTCAGCGCCCTGAGAAAAAGGTGGCGAGAGGGAGCGGGAGCGTGCTTCTTTCTGCCGTGTGTAGGTACAATTACAAGTCACCTGTCTGCCACCTGGGAGAGGGCCCTCGCCACGACCTGACGGCACCCTGAGCTTGCACTTCAGACTCCAGAGCTGGTTGAAATAAACGGCTGTTGTTTATAAGCCCCCTTTATGATACTTTGTGATAGCAACCCCATGTGACTACGCAGTTGGCATCACATGCATTTGGCGGAGACCCGAAGGCAGGCAGGGAACTGAAAAGCTTTCAAGTGAAAAAGGAAAGACTTAAGGTGTGCTCTGACTGAAGGTTCTTGGGACGAGGAAGGTAACTAGA
>NW_017731968.1:1133804-1135284 GCF_001890085.2 Hipposideros armiger | reverse complement strand
CAGTTGAAAGAGTGTCTTCAGATTAGGAATTGCAAAGTTCCGGCAGAGAATATTTTGCCATAATTCAAAAAGTGCCAAGATGGCTTCTGTAGATCGAGCTGAATAAGGGAACTGACAATGACACGATGGGCGTGAGCCAGACAATGTGGGACTTTATGGACCACTGTCAGGGAATTGAAACATTTGGATTGTAAATAGAAGCTTTGGAAGCCTTTGAGAAAAGAAGTAAAATGACATGGTTTATGTGATTACAATGTTATTGTTGTTCCTATAAGACGATTTTAACCTTCAGGAACAAGACTGGTACCATAAACCCAATAGGAGGCTGCATGAGAAAACAAGGAAAGCCATTGTTATAGTTTGCAACAGAGAAGTTCCCATTCAAAGAAACTTAGAAGTGAAGTTTAGACTATATTTGGAAGACACACCTGGCAGGAATCGCTGATATGCTGAATGCTGAGTGTGACAGCAAAAGAGGAATGTCCGAGTATTTCGGGACTAAACGACCAAATAATTAGTCATCATTTTTGTTGATACGAGGGAGGCATTAGGAAATGGAGGTACAGGATTAAAAAAGAAATCTGTTTGCATACGTCAGGCTGAAATTGCCTGTCAGCATTTTAGCTGGGGTGTGAAGTAGGCAGTGGGTCGTCAGAATCTAGAGCTCTGAGGAGAGAAGGGAGCTGGAGATGCAGGTGCAGGAAGCGTCCATATGTCGACAGATGCAAATAAGGAGAAGAGAGTTATGACTGACCGACCGCTGGGACGTTCCAACGCTGAAAGGCTTGGAAAGAACACCATGAGAAAGACGAGAAATTATACTAACAGAGGCAGGGTGGAAGTTCAAAAAGTTGGGAGTTTATAAGGCCGAGAAATGAAAATGTTTTAAGAAGGAAGGAATCATCTACTTGAGTCACATTTCGTGTGAGATGGACTGAATCCTAGGGAGTTTTAGAAATTGGTGGGGACATGTTTTATTTTTATAGTATTTGGGAAGAGCTATGGTATTAGGGAGATACACATCATGCATTATATCTCCAGGCATTCAGTTTGGTTGAAAACATTAGTAAGTATATGGGACTCTAACCTAACTCCATTTTATAAATAAATGCAGTTTTGGTTTTTTTTCACAGTTGTGATATAGACAACTACCAGAAATCCAACAAGATTGAAATGAAGAAAAATTGCACAAAAACCTTTTGTTTTATCTGTGGGTCTTAGTAGCAACTCCACAGTTATCGAAAAAAAATCCTCTCAATACCATTTTACAAAATAAAAATGTTAAATCTAGATTTTAAGTGGAGACCTTCATAGTCTTGGCATATGAGTAAATGCATTGATAAAAATGAAAAAGAACACATTTTTCATTAAAATTTTATTCTTTAGAGTCCTATTTTGAACATAACTTTCGATAGCAAGGGCGTCTCACCTGGTTCAATGGCTGGGAAGTAAAACAGAACATTTTCTTCTTTCCTTGGGT
>NW_017731968.1:1129976-1131359 GCF_001890085.2 Hipposideros armiger | reverse complement strand
AACGTCTTCTGCCTTTATCTGGGGGTGGTATTTGAGGTGGTGGCTTGGGCTCTCTGGGGAGGTACTCAGTTTTCCTGGGTCTCTCCCATGTATTATATAAAGGAGGTGTCTGTGTAATTAAACTTCAGTTTGCTTTTCTCCTGTTAATCTATCTTTTATGAGAGGGGGGTCTCAGTCAAGCACTTAGAAGGGTAAAGGGAAATTATATTTTATCTCTTACAAAATAAGGACCCATGTAAATTCCACTTAATGCCAGTTTCTACTTCATTTACATTTTTTTTTAATTAGGCAAGTAGGTAAGTGGGTTATATGTGAAGGATCCTGGAGAATACTGATTTTTTTAAAGCATCTCATAAAAGTTTGAAATAAATACCAGTGGATGCTTTCTTCCTCAAAAAGATTTTTATCTTCATGACTTGAAAAAACAGGTATTGGAGGTCATATTTTTGGGTATCTATCTGGATTTAAAATATTAATTATCACTTAACAATAAGGGTGGGAAAGGAAAATTTCATTTGAGAACAATTCTCACCTGCTGATGGAGACGGAATATTTTGTCATGTGCTATAGAATGAAATCAGGTGTGGCAAATTATTAGCTGACAGAAATTTTTACACTATTACTAATCAGTTCCCCTAATTCCTTTTCATTTCTTTTTGGTTTAGAGAGTAGTAATTTTCAATAAACATGGAATTTTTTTCAATTATTGTTGTATACTATATGTCACATATCTAGCACTTTCCTAAACCTAGCTGATTTCTATTGTTATAACCATTTTGCTTCTAGATGCTAATACGATTTTACAGAATTCTCATAGCTTTATCCATCAGACTTAAAGATAAATAAAGTCATCTAGAAGATGTACAACCTGTCTTCAAATTACATATTTTGTGGGAAATATTTTAAAAATGTCTCTCGGCAAGGAATAAACAAAAGATAGCTGTAAATTTAGACATTTAGAAAGAGTACATATTATTAGAAATAAATTTCACATATATGTATATGAACATATACGGATATATTAGAACATATGAAGGAAATGTATACTGACTCCACAGTAAGGGTTGTATGTGTACAATATACATATACTACTTGCTTTGAGAGAAAGGTACCCTGCAATTAAATATCTATAATGCAATGATAGAAGTTGTGTTAGGTGGATGTGATTTACAGGTATCGGGTTGAAATGTTAATTTACACTTTAGTCACTAAAACTACATTTTAACAATCCATTCAGAAAAACAAACCAGATTGAATTCTAATGTATCAAAGATAATGTCGAATAGTAGACAGGAATATGCATTTGGGGTTCTTTTCTGACTTGCAAAATTTCCCATCATTGGCCTCTGACACAAATCTCTGCTTGTTTTCCATCGTCTAGCT
>NW_017731968.1:1118892-1128436 GCF_001890085.2 Hipposideros armiger | reverse complement strand
TCCATCACTGATCATGCTATGTTGTGGCTGATCTGTATTTCACCTGGGGCAGAGTTCATTAATGGTCTCATTAATATACCTATCATCAACAATGGTAGGCCATGGTATCATTAATAATGTGATCACTTCCTTAGGCTTATTGTACCATTTTACCTGATGTAGAGGTCTATAACTAAAGGAGAGCTTAACTTAGTGACAGCATAGCCTGCTTCAAGACCTCCAGTTTCAGTTCAAGTTATGACCCAGCAACAAATGATATTCAGCAAGGCTCTCAAAGGTTGGTGACAATAAATATGAGGGAGGTAGGAAAAAGCTTCATAACTGGGGTGAAACGATTTTGAGTTTCTCCTTCTAGCAGGGGCCGGAGAGTAGCAGGACCTGGGACTTTGCAGAGATGCCGAGAACAGTGACAGGGACAGAGTGCCGGCATTTCAAAAGCAATGCAAAAGTGTGTGTTCTCCGTCAGTAGTAATGTCTTTCCTGGGTGCGCAACCACGCGATCAGTTGGGGAACCTAGAATTCATTCAGCAGAAGCACCCACAGAAACAACCATTGCTCTCAGACAAGAGATATGAGCCTTTGTAACAGGTTAAGGAGGGGGCTATCGCAAGCAATTTTCTTTTGAATATCTAGAGAAAAACCATTGAAGAGTCCCCTTCTGGTCACAGAAGACCTTCCAGTTTGGGTTCACACAGCAAGGCGCCACTTTCCTAGAGCCCGGTCAATTCATAAAGAGGCAGCGGCAGTCTTGGAATATTCTGGCACCCAATGTCTACAATGTCCATTTACTTCGACAAATCCTCTCAATTATCATTTTGTAAAGTGTCTAGGATACATTTGGATAATTGTTAGTCTATCAGGAGAGAACAATTTCCCCTTGTGAGACAGGACACGCACTAAATAACAGACTGTGTTTTGGCAAAATTGTAGTTTCTCTTTGAAGCTTTATGCTTGTTTTCTACTAAGGTTGAACCTAAGAAATGGAATCTTTTGTGTCAGCTTTCCTGTTCTATAAACATAGGCGTTCATCTGTATATTGTATAGTCAGCCTCTCAGATTACATTTTATGATTATACCATATATACAGTATACTTTATCCAAAAAAAGTATACAGTTTTATAAACATTGTTTTCCAATATTGTGAGATTTGTTTTAAAAATTCTCTATGTTAGTATGAGCTCTCTTTCATAGAATCTGCATGAGGCTCATTTGCATGAATATACTAAAATGTATGGAGTATCAATTCCTGTTTGGACATCTGGATGCCCTCTAACTTGAAACATTATCTTTTTAAGGAAGTAGGGCTTTAAAAAGTTTCAGCACAGTCTTTTCAAAATGTCTGAAAGTTAACCACCTGACTCTGTTTCAGACTGTGAGAAGCTTCTTTATTACAACTCCATTGCTGAAGAATCGCTTAAAGAAAGAGAATGCAAGAAAGTCTTTTGGAATTAAAAATGCTGGCCCAATTTTTTACTTCCTTAAATTGTTCAAGCATGATTCTAATGACCATATTTATAAAATAAAGAGCAGTGAGAAGATTTTCAAAATTCATATTGCAGTTGAGATGTATTTCATTTTGAAGGAAAGCAAATTTAAAAAGATAAAACCCTTGAAGACATATTTTCCATGTGAAGGTATTGATGGGAATGACCATGTGAAGCAGAATTTTCCCCTGTTCTTCCATTATGTCCTGTATAAACCTTTAATTACTAATCCTGAGAAACCGTTAACTGTTTTGTCACCTTCATTAGATAATGTCACAACTTGTTCATTTCCATATGTTCAGCAGCTAGCTCAAAGTAGGCCACAGGGTACCAGCCACTAAATGTTTACTGAATGAACTGACCTACTGCATAACTGAGAAAACCAGGAATTTGTTCCTTTCCCAGTCTTTATTTTTACTTACTACAAACTTCTAAAACTAAATCACTAATCCTAATTTATATATAGCTTTATTCTTTTTTTCCTCAAACTTGCTAGTCATTGATCCTTTTCCGCAACAAAATTAATTCCCTTATTTGATCTTTTACACATGCCCACTGTTCTCTCAGTCAAGACAATAACCAAAACTGGGATAAAAAAGAATTAAAGAGGAAAAGGAAAAGATAAAGGCGTGGGTATGTTCTTAACTAGGTCGTCAAGTTTTGCTTAAGAGGGAATTTACTGCACGCTTTTGAAAATGTTATGAAGATTTATCAACTCTTAGCTCCCTCAAAATGAGATTTTAAATTGTAGACTAAATTGGATTCCACTTTTTGTATCTGTGAATTTATTAATATAAAGCCATGAGTTTCAGATGGCAAAATGAATTTTTCTCTCCAAGTTGTTTATATAACTGTTTTTATCAATATTTAGGCATTCTTATTTTTAAAATTTTGCAACTTTTTGAAATTTCTAACACATTCATTGATAAATACGAAGTGGATAATGAGAAAAGACTACAGTATAGCAGCTGTCTTCACACCTTTGCTGCCCTAGCTCTGCTCCTGTACATGGCAGACAGGGAGCAATGTGTTGCAGATGTCACATGACCTCTCGGTCTATTCTCTGCAAGGTGAAACTGACCAGTTAACATTTACTAAGCAGCCCCTGAATCTCATTTGCTAATAAACTGCTCAGAAGTTAACAACAGTCAACAGCAGCTTTATGGGTTAGTTTCATCATTACATAAAAGCTCTGAACTTACAAGATTAAATGTAAACATATCTTTAAAGGTACAGACATACATATCTGTGATTCAAATCAATAGGAATAAAAACTTTTTAATTTTTCATGTGTTTTTTTTTCTCTTTTTGCAAGAAGTCACAGTTAAATTGCAAATTCCAATTTAGATACATTAACTACGCACTTGTAACAGTAACTCTCTTCATATAATAATTCTAGGGGCTCTTATAATGTCCCACCCTATTTATCTATTGATCTATCTATCCAAACTAAAAAAAGTCTAATATTAGATATTTCAATGGTTTTACAAAACATATAGCAGAGCTCTTGCCAATGTCATTTTAAGAGGCAACATCAATATTTAAATTAATCCATTTAAAAATATCTGGGTGTTCAGGCAAATTTTACACATGGCATTAAAGAGTTCGATTAATCTTTTACTTCTAAAATACTGTGTTTTATCAAGAGCATCTGATTCAAGCAAGAAAGTGGAATGGGCTTCTTATGGAAACATTTTTTACCGTTTATACTCAAACTTTGCAACTGAGCAGCTATTTTTTTAAATCTACAAACTCTGTGATATGAAAGACACATGAAAAAGGGGCGGGTGTGGTTTTAACAATTCTGACATAACTGATACTTAAGAATAGAAAACGGCAAGTGAGAATTCAGCATTTGAAAACATTGCCATTTACAATATTTCCCACTTCGTTAAGAAATAGCATTCCTAGTTTCTGACATGCTGGCTGGTGATGACAAGGATCAGTTTTGAAATGATAGAGTATTTGTAGAAAGCATTCAACAGAGTGGCTCATGCATTGTGCAGGCTCAGGGTGGTGAGACCTCAATGGACTTTATCTCCACTTTCCTGCAGCTGTTTCCCTGTGACACGACCTGTAGCTTTGTTAGGTGGTGCTAAACCTCACTGCCAAGTGCACACGTGGGAGGCCTAGGCATAGCCTTGGAGACACCCAACCAATCCAACGAGAGGGGCAACACTGAGGCATGACCAGAGAATGGACTTGAGAAAGTTTGTTTTAATCGATAAGCACTCTCACTTCACCCCTCTTAGTGCCTGGTCTCTGCTGCTGTGTTTCCCCATGCACTCAAAGCAGAGTAACAGCTTACGGACAGGAAAGCTGTCTCCATATAAATAATACACCAAAACTTTTACGATCCATTTTATGCCACAACTTAAATATTCACTAAAAGAGGGCAATGCTTCATCTTGATGGCAGGCGAGTTTGACTTTTTATCTATCTTTTTATTGATTTCCTTCTACAAAATCCAAAACGAATGAGGCTAAGATGGCCACGTGCATTTGAGAACAAGAGAGAAATCTTCCTGCTTTTGTGTATTCAATGAGAAATAATGGAAATGTGACTTTGAAGTAGAAAATCCACTTTCGAAAATAATTTCAAACCATTTTAGCTTCCAAATCACCCCAATTTATTCCACTCAAGTCAATTTCCTAGCCCAGATAATAGTTAACATGGAAAAATATGAAATCAAAATAAAATATGGCCAACAGAGTTGAAAAATGGCTTTTTTGGGGCTTTGCAATAGTTGGCTAGCAGTGCTTATCACCCTGCTTTTTCCAAAAACTGGGTTATCATTTGTGACCATCTGGGACTTGTGTAACTGGAACTCAGGAACAGTCCATGTAGTGTCTGTAAACCGCTTGCTTGGAAATCATCCAGGGTGCATCTTAAACACACATCCATTAAATAATGGAAGATATATCTAGAAAGTCAATTTTTGTGTTTTCAAAAATACAGAGAGCTCCAGAGACACAATCTAAATGTACATATTTCTGTATCAGATATTATAACTTAAAGTGTGGAAGGAATTTTTCCCTGGACGCAGTGTTGTGCATGTGACAAGAGTTTGAAATTTGGTGTAAATACGTTAACAACTGGTAACCCATACTGAAGAATAAATCATAACGAAATTGTCCCATAGACACTTGCTATTGGAGAATCCGCATATTATCACATGTAACATCCTTAAGTACAAAGATCAGTGTTATCTGCAGACATATGCTTGACCAGTATTTTAACCTGCCAGAGCTCTTGGGGCGCTAATTGTGGACAATGCATCATAGTCATGAATTAATTAGTGTTCTTAATGCCAAGGGGGGAAAAAAGAAATTGTGTCAACAAATGCAATGTATGGAACAGCAACTATATGACAAATGGGTCATTCAATGTTTTTATTAAATTAAATATATTCATGACAAAATCTAACACTGCAATATTGACTGAATAATTTAATCTTGTCATTTTATAGAGTGGATTGCAAAATAATAAATTGTTCAAGCTGAGTAAGATATTGAATACTTTTAGACTCGAGAGAGTTGTGCGTTTAGAACAGACTCCTGCTACCTCATTCCCCAGGGTTGACAGATATTAGAGCATTCATACTAAAACTGCCATCAGGAGAACTCATCTTTTGTTTTTGTTTTTTTTATTTCACTGACAGATACATACCCATTGGGGCTAAAATATTATCTCTGAAGAGGCCTAATTTATGAGAACCAAAATAACACACCCAAAAAGATCTACTCAGACTTTATTTATTGGGAAATATTAAGACTTTCATGACATTCCCTAACTCCTGTGAACCAACATAATGATGATGAGTAATTGGCAAACAACTCAAGACACTTTGTCCAAGGGCTAAGAAAAGTGAGTGCAGTTGAATGATTATAAATATCGAGCTAAGAATAGGGCTTAAATCAAAGTTGTGTTTAGTTAAGCTAGTGATTCAATGTTATCTATTAGTAATCCTATATGGAAGCTGGGCCTTTCTATTTTCTTCAAATAAAAAAAAATATATATATATATNATATATATATATATATATATATATATATATATATATATATATATATATATATATATATATATATATATATATATATAATCTTAAATCATTTGGGGAAGGAATGAGACATAACACACGAGCATTAGGCAGAAAATAAAAACTAACATATATCTCTACAACTTCCACTGTTTAATGTACTCCCCAGAGCATCACAAATATATACAAGTCAGGTTGAAACAGGTGGAACAAATTCAGGAAGCCAAAATGCTGGGTCCTCTATCTAGTCATTCTGTTCATGAGAAATGCTTTCTCTCTTAGAGGTTAAATAAAAGGGAAAGAGTAATACATTTTTGAGATGAGATGTTCTCAATGAGACGTTCTTTGCAGAAGCACAAAACTATGATATGTTTATGTGTTTGAGTTGACTTGACAAGCAATACTTTACAGACTATTATTAATCATACAGTGGCTGGCAGAGAAGGAAACTAGGATGATAAAGGGATATGATGACCCTGAAGACACCCAGTCTCCTCTTCGCAGCTACTCCCCTCCTTCCCTCCCTCCCTCCCTCCCTCCTTCTCTTCCTTCAATCTTCCTCCCCACTTTTCTTTCTCCCTCTCCCTCTCCCTCTCTGTCTCTCCCCCCTACCCAAAATATTTGTTCAATGTTTACTCTGTACCACATGCTATTCTGAATTCTGGTAATAGATGGTTTATCAAGATGCAAAAGGCTCCTAACTTAATACATATTCCAATGAAGGCAGGAAAATCATAAGTAAACAAATGAACAAAAGAGATACATTTGAGTTGAGACATTGCTTATTATGAAATGTTTATAAGCCAAAGGATAGCTTACTTTGAAGTCCTTAAATCAGCACATCAATCTTCTTTCTTTAGTTTAAGATGGAAGTCAATTTTAGTGAAACTTTATTTCCTGGCATAGAAATTTTGTTTATACTTTTTTTTCCACAAAAAAATTCCTAAATATAGAATTATATTGCTAAATTTCAAAAAGAGTACTTAAAAGCTAAGTATATTTTCTGTGCAATTTAAATTTTTTTCTTTACAATAACATTCTCTCTTTATATGGTTGAATTTTATGGGTTTAACAATAAGCATAGACTCATGTATCTATCACCATAATATGTACAGAGCTTGTCCATCACCTTAAAAAAAATCCCTTTGTAGTCAATTCCTTCTTCTACCCCCAGTGGCCAGCGTTACTGATCTGTTTCATGTCCCTAGAGTTTTGCCTTTTACAGAAAGTTATATAAATGGAGCTATCTAGTATGTCACACTTGGGACCCGGGTTTTTTCACTTCACCATATACATTTAGGATTCTTCCATATTGTGCAAGTCAGTCAGTTGGTCACTCTTTTCAATTCTGAGCGTTATTTCACTGTATGGATGCACCACAGTTTGTTCATCCATTCACTGTTGACAGGCATCTGGATTACGCCCATTCGTTTTGGTAATTATAGAGTTGTAACAACCATTCTCATAAGTCTTTGTGGAAAAATTAGTTTTCAGCACATTTGGGTAGATATTTAAAAGTGAGATCGCTGGATCACTGATAAGTGTATTATTAACTTTGTAAAACTGACAAGTAGTGCTCTAAAGTTTCTGTAGCTTTTGTCTTCTGACTGGTGATGCATAAGAGTTCCAGTTGCTCCATGATATTGTCAGCATTTTGTATTGTCAGGATTTTTTAACCACTCTGATAGGTGTCTACTGATACCTATTTAATTTGCACTTAGCTAATATGTAATGATATGCATCATTTCACATGCTTATATGATATCTGTGTATCTTTTTGAGTGAAGTGTCTGTTCAGAATTTGTGATTAACTTTTGTATATTGACTTTGTATTCTACCTATGTATTCTCATGCAATTGTCTAGTTCTCCTTTCAGATATACCAGTTTCTGCCTCATGTATTTGAGTTTTGTTATTAGGTGCATACACATTTAGTGGCATATGACTTCTTCAGAATTAATCCCTCTATTATTATATAACACTGTTTTCATCCCTGATAATACTGAAGTCTAATTTGTCTTAAATTTATCTAGTTACTCGGATTTTCAATTGTTGACATAGTTGGAAGACAGGATCACATTTGGCTAGCTATCTTCTCTTTGCTTCTTTTGATTTTTGTTCTATTTTTTTTTCCTTATCTCTGGTTAACTGAGAAGTTTTATGATTCAAATGTATCTCCTGTATTGTCTACTATTTATGTCATTTTAAAACATTTTAGTCATTCTATGATTTAATATAGAGATTCTTAATTATTTTTACTCTACATTTAAATAATATACTACTTTACAAGAGTATATTTCCAATTCTTCCTTCCATCTTTTTCTATTATTAACACATAGTTTACTACTACATATGATATATATATATATATATATATATATATACATATATATATATATATATATATATGAAACATTGTTCTGTGTTTTTTTTTTAATTTAAGCAATTGGTAATATTTTTAAAGCCATTAAAAAAAGAGTTTTACTGTACATTTATATTTTTCATTTTCTATGCATTTCGTGATTTCTGTGGATCTGTGTTTCTAAATGATATGATATCCCTTCTGTCTAAAGAAAAGTCTTCAACATTTTTATAAAGTAGGTATTCTAAGAACGCACTCCTTCATTTTTGTGTTGGTCTGAGAAAGCCCCTATTTCTCCTTCAATTTGAAAAGCATCGTCTCTGCACACAGGACTCTGCATTGGCAGTGCAGCTTCCTTTGTTTGTTTGTTTCGTCCAACTGATGTAGTTTCCCAGCAGAGTCCTTAGGTAACAGATTTGGTTCTGCTTTTCCCTGAAAATCAAATCTTTTCTTCCACTGGATTTAGGTGCCATTTCCAAGTGCCTGCGATTTCCCTCCAGCTCCACAGAACCACGAGAAAAATCTCCTTTTTCAGAATTCTCTTCCGTCTTCCCATGAGAACCTGGTGTGGACTGTAGTGGAGAAAACCCTGCAAGCACACAGAGCTCGTTGAACCTGATTCCCGAGCGGGTCACTCTCTGAAGCCCTCCCACCCACAGCCTTTGGCAATTCATTGAGGCTGCTTAGCTGAATCTTTTCATTGGCTGACATGGCATTTGGCAGCTGTGGCCTGTGCACTCACAGGAGCCCCTTGTTTAGAAAGGCCCAGGCTTGATTTGCTTCTCTGCAATTGTTGTCCTGAAATTTTGAATACTCTGCAAACAACGACTCCTTCATCTTCATTTTGCACTAACTGTTCCCAGCAATTTAGGAAGCTCAACCTGCTTGGTATCAAATGTTTGGGTCCTTTCAGTCCACATAGCTGCCCACCTCTCCTCAGGTTTCAGGTTACCTGATTGGCTTACACTCTCAATTCCCTGAGAGATTAAGAAAAATTGTTGACTTGCCATTTGCTGATATTTTCTTTTTTCTTTTTGTAGGAGCAGGAGCAAACTCTTTCTAATTTTTTACATTTTAGAACTGAAAGTCCAAATATTCTTAATCTTCTATGACACTTTGAAAATTACTTTGACTTTTAATATGCCTTAAACTAGTTAAGTGGTTTTTATTCATTTTATCCATAACATAGCTGTTAAACACATGCTTAAACATATTTTACTACAGGAACCAAATTTTGACTCATAAAATAAAGTAGCTTTCAAGTGAAAATAAAATAATTCTTATCACTCATTTTGGACTGCCGTTTCAGAACAAATCTCAGTGATCAAGGCATTTCTTTATGGCTTTTGAGAGATAGCTATTGTCCTATCTTGGGCTGCTATAAGACAATTCCAGATAGACTGGGTGGCTTAAACAATAGACATTTTTGTCTCAGTCTGGCGGGTGGAAAGTTCAAGATCAGGGTGCTGGAGATTTGGTTCTTGGTGAGGACCCTCTTGCTGGCTTGTGGATAGCTATCATTTCACTGTGTCCTTACAGGACCTTTTGTTTTTGCACATATGGAGGGAGGGAGGAAGAGAGAGAGGAAGAGGGAGGGGAGAGATGGAGAAAGAGGGGGAGGGGGGGAGAGGGGGAGAGAGAGAGAGAGAGGGAGAGA
>NW_017731968.1:1018065-1118878 GCF_001890085.2 Hipposideros armiger | reverse complement strand
TCCACTGGGGCCTACCCTACCCACTCTCAGGGAGTGGTCCTGGCCACCCAGATTGGGGGGGGGAGGGGGGGAGAGGGGGAGAGAGAGAGAGAGAGGGGGGGAGAGAGAGAGAGAGAGAGAGAGAGAGAGAGAGAGAGAGAGAGAGAGGACATAAGCGAACACCCTGGTCTCTTCCTTGTCTTATAAGGACACCAGCCTCATCATGGGGACCCCCCTCCTCCTGACTTCATCTAAACATAGCTACCTCCCAAATGCCCCACCTTCTAATACCATCATACGAAGGGCGAGGTCTTCAACACGTGAATTCAGGGGGAACACAAACGATGCATTTCAGTATATGTTTATGCACATTCAAGGTGACTATTTAAAGGACTTAATACACTAACTTTAACTGAAAGAGTAAATCAGCTGTTGTGAGTGGCCTCAGGACACAGGCAGAGCCAGCTCTAATGAGCAAAGTTATATAACATTACACTTCTCAAGAGAATCAAGGACTAAAATACATAACCAACCCATAAAATTGTATCTATAAATTATTTATACTGATAAACAATGGATGCATATAAAAATTGTTATCTCCACATGCTATTACAAATAGTGCTCTAAATGATGGTTTTATTATCAACATGATACATGTTTTAACTATCTCCAGTCTTATAATTCTCTCTGTGTTACTTTCAGCAGTTCAGAAGTTGTTTTTAAGTCAGAAGTTGGTTATTGACTCATGCATCAAAACTGAGTGCTAACCCCATTCTGATTATTTCCATCTTTGCCATTTCCACCAATAGGGTTCTTTCATTTTGTTAAAAATATTAAAGTTGATCTTATTAAAGTTGATATTATTATATTATATAAATATATATACATTAGTTAAATCAGCAAATCAAATCACACAGAAATGAGTGGAGAATTACCATATATATATTCATAGCCATGAAGTATGCGTAAGTGCATAGAATCTCAAGTTGGTATGGTACCCTTATTTACAACTGCCCCTCCAAGTTATTTTCCACTGAGGCATAAAACAATCTATATTTATGTATCCACTAAGAAAAATATCCAGTGAAATAAAAGGTAATTGCCCTATGATTTGCACATATGGATTATATTGGATCCACTCAATATGACTAATTTTTAGATTTTATGTTAAGTATGACATACACCCAGAGAAATACACAAATCATAATGAATTTTCAGAAATGCTGCATGCCTCTGTCATCATAACTCATAGCATGACCCAGAGAATTACTAACACCTCAAAGGCCCCCTACTATTCCCTACACCTCATAGGTTACTATTATCATAATTTCAAGCACCAAAGATTAGTTTTGTTAATTTTGATATTCATATAAATGAAACTCTACACTATATGCTCCTTTGAGATATACAGTAAGATTTTCAACTATTGTAAATTTTCTTCTTTTATAATATTAAAAAGTATTTTACTCATTCACTTCTTAAAAGTTTTCCTGAAATGACCTACCAAGAAACACCATTGTAAATTTTACCCTTGAAAAAATTGGAAGACATGTATAGCAAAAAGTGGAAACATTCTAAATCACATCAGCAGTAGAATGGAAAAATAACCGGTGATGTTTTAATACAAAGAAAAGCAGTACAGTTATGAAAATGAACACGCTCTTACCATATATTTCAACATACAATAGTCATGAAAACATAATGTTGTGTGAAAGAAGATAGACACGAAAATGTAGGTATACAGTAAGATTCTGCTTAGAGCTCACAGGTGGACGAAAGTACTTAATGTGGGCAGAAATCAGATAATGGGAATCATGGTAGAAAACCCTAGAAGTCGGCATGTGGGAGGCCTCTGGGATGCTGCTAAGGTTCTATTTCTTCATCTTCCTTAGTGATTTTTATGGGTGCGTTCACTATGAAAAATCGACTGAGATACATTCAGAATGTACCCAATTTTCTGTATCTATGATATACTTCAATACAAGAGATTTGTTTTAAAAACAATGAAAGATGCAGGAGCAAAATTTCTAAAAATGGACATGTATATAGATTTTTAGGATTGAGATGAGAATGTTAAAGTGAGCTAATTAAAACGAAAATGAACAAATGTTTACTATAATGCTGAGTTTACATATTATGGAAGTAAAGGATCAAATATTATATTACGTTGCCCATCCTGCTCAAAACCTTTCCAATAGTCAATGACACCAATGCTTACCATTGTCCCAGGAAGGTGATGAGTCACCTGCTCATTTACCTGCTAACATTAAAAGTTCTCTTGACTTCTTAGCACCTCCTCTCCCTGCCTCCCCACACCCCAAAATCACACAACACCCCAAGTTAGTCTTCCATGAGAGGCAGAGTGCATTATTGTGACGTGAAATTGGGGCACCGGAAATGAGCCCTCATGGCTCGGTCTGTCTCCTTCTGCTTTGAGGAATGAAATTGTGCAGGGACCCTGTACTTTTAAGACTCTTGTCTTTTCAGGAAATGTAGCAGGATCTTTCCCACCACAACCTCCAACATCAATGTTCTCAGCTAATAAAGGTGATATTGTGATGGCCATTTGCTCACACTTGAATATATTTCTCATTGGTTCAGGGCTTAACTTGGGGAAGCACCATGCACTTTGTTAGATTAAAAACTAGGTTACCTCAAAAATCTCTGGCTTCAAAATGCATATTTTCTCATTTAGGAATCTTTGTTCTCGTTTTTCTTAAATCAGTCACAGACACAGCCCTAGGATTGTTCGTGTTTATTTAGCATGTGCGGTATGCCAGCATTTACTCTAAGTATATCACAGACATTAACTCAAAAATCCTCTACGGTTGATTCTATTATTTTGATCTTCATTTTACAAATGCGGTACTGAGGCCCACCATAATCTGTAATTTCCCCAAGATCACACTGTTTGTAAGTAACAGAGCTGACACTTAATCCAGACCTCCTGTTGAACTTGAACACTTCATTAGCCCCTCCCCCAGCTCTGGGGCCAAGTGCTTCAGGCCTAACTTTTGCTTTTGAGGCTACACCTATTTTATTTATACTTTCCTCCTAATATTGATACTATTCTTTTCCGAAAGCAAGGTCTTCAATGCCTTTCCTCATCTTTATTCTCTGAGGATATCAGTGCCAATTACAGAGGATCTTACCTCTAAACAGGACCGGAAACTTCACTTTGTTATTTCTTCACACCTGCATTTCCAATCTCTGCTATCAGGGCCACTAAACATCAAATTCCAAGACTAGAGAAGGCAGCACGCACCGGTCATGAAAATTCAATTCTTCTTGGATGGCGCCTGTACATGTATGCACTTTACATACAAAGTACCTGTGAAGTGCACACGTCACACAAAGTGACTTTTAGAAGTAAATTTGGAAATACCTGGAAAAATAAACTAGGAAATATCTGGGAGTAGTTTAAATGTGACTTATCAGATGGATGGCATTACACAAGGCGACACACCCAGAATCCCTGGCTTTTTGGAAGGCAGAAAAGACGAGACTATTTCATGTGTTAACTCAGAGTTGTAGCTATGTGGAAGAGTCAAAACGAGTTCCAGAGTGTTTAGCTGAAATCAAACCATTGTTCCCCTATGCAAATTCCCGCAGGTAGTATATTTTTTTTTCTGAAAATGCTTAGCGACATAACATCAACACACTTGCACCCTTAATCTCCTGTAGAAGTAAAAGTCACCTTGGAAATATCTGAAAGTATTTAATTGTGACATGTAGTAGGTAAATGTGATGATACAGTTTGCTGTGCAAAGTGGAATCCTGTTGAGATTGAAAGGAGATCGTATTGATATTACACCGGGACGACAAGGCTGGTACTGGCCCAGCCAAACCAGAGCATACGGTCCCTATTTACATAAGACTGGACATCTTTGTCGATTACTAAAGTTTAATTTTTCTTTTATATTTAATACTTAGCAACTGAACTAGGGTCTCAGCCAGCACTTTTCCTTCTGCAGCTGGTTTTTCTGGACCATAATAGAGCTTCAGTTAGTGGTTTCAAATCTTTCTTACATGGACTGTTTCATTTGTTTTTTTCGATATACAATAAAAACCTGGAGAGGTGTAGCAGTAAAAAGCCCTTATTAGCTAAACGCTTCTCCATATGTGTACTTTGCTGCGAAGTCCACCACATTCTCTTTGTCCTCTCTGGCCTTCCACCACTTCTATGTTTTTGTCAATAATTGATTTTAAAAATACTTTCATTTTATCTTACAATCGATATGGCATCAATCCCCGTAAATGGCTATCTTTACTGACTTACACCTAGCCGTTATTCTTTTATTTACTACTACTTTCATTTGTTTGCTTTACACTTCTGGTGGGCTACCCTCTAGTGCTTATTCCAAGACAATCTATGCTTACATGTCAAAGTGTTTAGGACAAGGAATACACATTATCATTCACCAGGCATATCAGAGGAGGAGAAGACATTCCACTAAATGAAAAAAAAATTGCAGAACTCTACACGCTAGACTATTAATTCAAGAGATTGCTAAGGAGCAAAATGATATCAGAGGGATGCCAACTTTATTTTTTTAAGGCAATCAGTTAGTAGAAATACTTAGGGAAAGAGGTAAAAATGTAAGGATGTTTACTCAAAATAGAATAATGTTGCATGACAAAATTGAATGTGTAGAGTGATACTGCCCATAGTAAGAAAAAATTAAAGAAAGCATCTAGGGGGCTTTGTAACTTGGGATGTAATTTTGGATAAGTGGGTTAAGGTGAGAAGGATTATGTTCGAGTTATTATAAACTATGACAACACCAATCAAAACCAATTATTATATTGGGCCCATATTAATTATGGTACAAAGTTACCTGGTACAACAAATGAGCTCAAAATACAGTAGTTCACACAAAATAATGCCCAGTGTGTGCTTTGCTCCACAGGATGGGCTGTTTCCTAGGCTGATGGGGCGCTCTGCCACTACCCCACGCTGACTCCCTCCTCAGGGTCCAAGGGTCCTGCTCCAGTTGTGTGCATTTCCCCAGCAGCAGGAAGTGGAAAAGGTCAAGTCCATGGCAAAGTTTTTGCTCAGATCAGTGGACAAAATTAGAGATGTGGCCACCTCTAACCTCAAAGGAGGCTAGAAATTGTAGCTTCTAACTCGGTATTGATGTGCCCCCATAAAATCTGGGACAGGACGAAAAAGAATGGATCCTGGGACATCAATTAGTGTGACTGACTGCATGCTGTATGCGAATGTAATTATATCAGAAACGGGACCATTAAAATCTCAAGTTCATGGGATTGCTTGAGTGCTGAACAAGAAGGAATATGTTTAAAGCTCAGCAGAGTGGAATGTTTTGATCCAGTAATAGTTACTATTACTTTATTAATAAAATAAAATGTATTAATAAAATATTAAATTTAATAATATTTAATCGTTAAATTATTAGCTCACTATGTTATTTAGAAAGATTGATGACCTTTTATTTAAAATATTTTAAAAGTATTTTAATGATCATATAACATGGGTTATATAGTAAAACTATTTTGTTAATAGCTAAGTATTTTGGTTAATAAAATAAAGTAATTATTTTCCAGTATGCTGAGTCTACGAGTACCGGCCAGTGATGTATTTGGGACATTTTCTTATTTGTGGCACCTAAAGTAGTATCTCCCCACCCCCCCACCCCACCCACTGCAGCCCTGTCACCCCAGCTACTGCTGCTAAGAGCTGTGCAGGCTGAGGGTTGATTGCCTCTCAGTATCACCATGGGTCCCAGAAGCTTTATAAGTTTGCTTTAGATCAGGTCCTAAATCTTCATTTTCTTGTATTGCTTGACAAATACAGAAACACACGCTTTAAATAAACAGTTTTGTAAGTGATCTGCAATGTTTTATTCTCATGGAAAAATACTGCTGTCTAGCTTGGAGGTACACAACATAAAGATTCAGCACTGATGAAACGCTGATGTAAGATGAGAAAGGGTTGTTAAGTGATCTGATATAAAACCAGCAACAAAACTCCTCGTGCCCCTGTGTGATCTCAAGGCACATGCACCTGCGCTAACCACCCCTCTTCAGAAGGCTGTCCATGGCTTCCCGCATCGCACAGGTTGGTTTGTCAAGGGCGTCTGGGAAGGGAGATCGCCGTTGGGGTAGATGTGTTGGGGGTAGGAAAGGAAAGAGTGCAGGATCCACTGGCAGGTTTACCCACTCAGTGAGGTTAATGGGCACTTCCAAAGTTCAAGGTGATATTGAATGCAATTGAAAAGTTAGATGGTGATGAAAGGAGAACTGACTCTGGGTCGTGAACACACAATGTGATACACCAATGTTGTATTGTAGAATTGCACTCTTGAAACCTATGGAATTTTACTAACCAATGTCACTCCAATACACTTAATTAAAAAAGAAAAATCATATAAAAAATCTTCAAGTCAGTTAGACGTGAATGGGCAATAGCATTAAACCCAGGAATGCGGCAAAGTATGAAAGATGGGAGAGTTCTGTCGCATTTCAGTTTGAGCTATATTAAGAGTCTAGATGGATTTTAATGTAGCGTAGTCATTTTCTGAGAAAAAAAAAGCACTTTTTCATGTGGAGTAAATGCATATGCCATGCGCACGCACAAGAACCCACAGAGAAGCAGTGAAACGACTAGAGCTTTTCCTTAGACAGCAAAGAACATTTGATAAGCCTCAAGCTTTCTGATCCACTGATACTGTATCTCCAGTTACTGGATGCCCACAAAATATTTAGACTTTTCACAAATATGGACAGTACTTACAGGCAGGACAACATATCAAAACCACCCTTCATAACATCCCTTTCTTTGTAAAGATAAAGCTGCTAAAATAAAATGGTAGGTAACCAGATAGAAAATGTAGGCAGACCCATGTTCCTAGGTCAGGATAGAATCAATTTTATTTTTTGGTCTCTGATATAATCCCCCAAGTTATTAATAAATCCTTAGCTAAATAAATAACAAACAAAATCAGAGAGTGGGACTGCTGGAGAGAGAGAGACTTATTTTGGCCTTTCAATTTTTTTAACTGCATTCTGTTGATATAAAGCTACAGAGTAGATATCTAAATAAGAGCTCCCAATAAAGACTATTAGACTTCTAAACATTTTTCAGAGTATTATGCAAAATGTAAATCTGTAGTTCCATTATATACCTCAAATCACATCAGCATAGTAAGATAATTTAGATTTGGGATAATTTTTTATATTTTGAAAATGCAAAATATCAAAATTTACATGTAATTCTGTTAAAAAGTAAATACTTATTACATGTATTTAGTGTCCCATAAAGGATGCACCTTTCCCTAATAAATCTAATGTGACCTAAGTTGTCATATGAATTAATAAAATTTGCAAGGGCTTGTTGAATTTACACGGCCTCATGAATACTGTAGTTTAATACAGAAGATAGTTTTGTATTCTAGAATTGTATACACATACATGATTAACACTCAAAGTATGTACTATTAAAGGGTACTGAATTGGAGAGTGACAAAATCATAAGCAACAAAAGGCTCAAAATTGTGAAAACTCGATACAATCCTGTGATGAGAGCTCCTCTATGCTCTGGTTAATCTCTCTGAATGCCCGATCATTGATGATTCATCTATTATTTTCTTGTCACATGTTGAGAGATGTTGAAATGGAACATGGACTAGCATTTTTTTTCTGTAACCTGATCAGTGATTTTTCAGCTGTATTTCCTTCCTCTGCCTGTCATCTAATTTCTCAGTATACAAAGATGAATTGTCTACATAAAATGTAATTGACTTATTTAGCAGATACAGAAATCTCTCGGTAATTGCCAAGTCCGGAAGTGCACTTCTGGGTGTCAGAGCACTCCTCCAGTTGTTCTCGTGGGGGCAGCAAACACATGGACCGTTAAGTGGCTTTCACAGTCTACCTGAAGAGGAACATTTTGAGGATGCCTTGGAGAGTAGTTAGTGTTCCATGTGCTGCAAGTTTGAATCTTGATTAAAGCTGGCAGGGGATTGATGTCACTAATGACCAGTTAATTAGGGGGCATCAAACAGTCCTTAAAGGAGATTTGGAGTATGTGATACCATTAGGCTGAAATGCAATTCCCTAACTTTATCCTTATTAAACTGGGCCCATCTTTTCTTTCATCCTGTGGTACATGCCATTTTAATTAACACCCAGACACTGAACAAGGCTGAAAAATGCAGCGTAACCTAGCCAGCTGTGTAAAGTGGAGCAGCTGAAAATTGTGCCTGCATGTTTTTTTGTCAATTCAAACTAGAACGACTGACCAGATTTCTAAAATTAGTAAGCAAAACTAGTAGTGTCATAGGATAGATGATGATGACCAAATCGGTATTTTCTATGCCAGACTTTGTCTACAAACGTGCAGAATTTCCATGCAGACTAAACACATCACACACCTCATACATTTCTTCTCTGGCTTTCTAAAAAAAAAATAGTCACTTTGTGCACATAATAAAGTTTCTTCTCTAGTGGGGATTCCTAGATGATTGTGACTTCATCACCCTACAAAAACGAATGTTCTGACTATCACATTAAAGTCAGGGCTGAGAACCATAACAGTGTAGACAGGAAGACCCTAACTGTGTGTGTACCTGATCCCCTGAAAACAGGAGCCATGCATTATTATTTGTGTATCGACTCCATACACACAGAAAAAGACAGGATGTAGTGAGAAAAAATGAAAGGTATTATTAATATTATCTCTCAATAAATTTGATTTAGATGTGTATTTTTTTCTGGTATATTTACAGATTTGAGGTTCAAAAAGGGAAAAAGAGAAGGAATGTTCATAATTTGAATATAATATTTCAAAGGGTCTAGACATTTCCTATATAAGTGGTATAATTTAAAAGACTCATGAATGTTATGCTTGCTTTTAGTATTGATAAATACTATATAATCCTCTGTTTTTTTAAGGAGAATTAATTTGTGTCATTGACTTCATTAAGCATACTCCTTCAAGAGCTCTCTCAGAAATATAATGATAGCACATAATTAAAGTGGCCCAAAGGAAGACAGGACATACAGATTTGTTTGTGTTATTCTTCAAATTTTAACCTCAAGAGAAGTCCCCAAAAGAGTATCCTGACTTGCTGAGAGCTTTGTAAGCTTAAGGAAATGTTAAATATTCTCATACAAACTTTCTGGAAAGTTTGCTTCTGAGAGAATGCTGATCTGCTCTTCTCCAGACTCCACTGGGGGCTGAGTTGGGAAAAGGATGATATTTAATTGGGTAACAAATTAAAATGTACCCTTAAATACATTAGCACATATTTGCTCTCACTGGTAATTGTGTTTGTCCTTTTCTTGAGCTTAAACTTCTGTAGGATTTGTTCCCTCTGGCTTTTAGGCTCCTTGGAGATGGGGAGTTGCAGGTCCAAGTCCATATTTACATGAAAGAGATATTGAAAATATGCTCCCACATTATAATAACACTATGAGAATTCATAAGTAACACAATAAAATAACAAGACAAGTCTGATGCTCAAAATTAGTGCACTGTTTCAGCTATTTCAAGGACGCAGACACCAAGACTTGGTAAGACGTGTAAGAGACTTTTTTGCAGTGAACGTGTGGGAGGGAAAATGGAAAAAGAGGAGGGGGCAGGAGATCATGAGGAGCTCTTCAGACCACATGGCGTTCTGAAGGAAGGTGGGAAAGAAGGAGAACTGCCTGAGAGAACCGCAGGCTCTCAGCTCCAGCAGACTTCTGACCAATCCAGCACAGGGTGACCAAGTCTAACCCGCTCCTCAGAGGAGGAACCCCCTTGAACTCTCCTGCCTGAGTCACCGCCAAGTAGCCTGTAGGAAGCAGAGCCTTGGTGATCTCAGGTGGTGGGCTCAGGGCGGAGCATCTGGTGTCTCTTGATTATGCTGCTTAGAGCAGGAGACCTGCACAAGGGGCGCATTTTTCACGGTCACCACCAACTGTCCCCTTCCACCTGCACCATCTGTGTCTGTTTCCCTGCACAGGCTCAGCAAGCGGCTCCCACTCGGCAGTGCACTTACAGGAAGGAGGTTAGAGAGACACAGTGTAGTCACTACCTTTGAAGGTGACCCTTGGGCTGTGACTGGTACTCATCCCCTCCTTCCTCCACTGTTTATTCATAATTTCCCCTCACCCTCAGCTAGTAGAGGGACTAATTGAACTTCCCACAATTTATCTTTGTCCGGGTCACTACACGTGTCCTCTCACAGTTATAATGTGGAAAGGGGATACCAGGAGGACCCAACTTGACCATCTCAGTTCTAGATGCACCCCTTTCTGTCTATGTGATGTAAAAGAAGTCCCAGCTGCTCCTTCTGATCAGGTACTACTGCCAATAGGGGGACTCCTTACTCCTTACATGGTCCCTGTACATGAGAAGTCCAAGTTCCCTGGCAGAAGCTATATCTCACAAATCAGTGGGGTCCTTTGTATGTCCCCCAACAAGGGTGTGTCTCTTTGGGGCATGGGAACTTTAATTCTGCAGAGTCCAGAGATTCAGGGGTGGAAAACGAAACCTGTCAGCAGGACGCCACGAGTCATGGTGAGTAGAGCCACTCATGTGTGCACCCCACAGGCTCCCAAACTCATGTTTCTTGCTATTGAGTTAAAAGCAGCTTATAGAAGGGTCTGATATATTACAAACATGGCTCCGTGAAGGACAGAACCACGTCTACTCAGAGGGTTGCCATGAACTGGCCATTTAAGTATGTCTAGAAAAGTCCCTTCCAGCATTCAGGAAGGTTAATTATTTCTGGATGGTACAGTCTTCTATGGTCATTCTCTGGGCTTAGCTGCTTTTTTGCAAAGTCAGATTGGTGGATTCAATAGAGATGTGACTATCACCTCTGTGCCCCATAAGTTTTAGTGGTGACACGAACTCCCATTCTCCCAACTAGAATGTCATTTCCTATTTTGACTTGGGTGTAATTTCAGAGCTTTTTTACACTGATCCGTCTTACCCACTGGACAGGAAGCCAAAATGGGGTTATTGTAACTCCTAAATATGTCAGTCCCAAATATACATTTGGGTACTGGAGAAATGGCCACTGCAGAGCCCTATGGGCACGTAGAACCACTACAGCCACATTCTACTCAAGATTCTACCTAATCCCCTGGGGCCCCTCTTTAATAGGGTTGCCATGTTGACATTTTGGGTTTCCATAAATCAGCATTAACGCTTTATTATTGGGTCCACATTTCACTTTCTCCTCAATGAAAGGAAAGACCCTTTTAAAAGACAAATTGTAGTGTGTTTAAACTTATGGATTCTATCTATATAACATCCACATCACAGGGAAAATGTCACGTTCTCTTATGCCAAGACTGCTTATTATAATCCATGTTTCAATCTAATACGATCAACTCTTATTTTTAAATTCTTTGACAGTTTTAAAGCAGTGGTGTACTCAAATGTGGTCATGGCAGTAGCCATGGCAACCGAAGACCTCAAAGGCTGCCTCTGTGGAAAGTCCAGCTGTTAGAACTTGGCGTCCCTCCACTGTCACTCTCTCCAGCTCACACCTGCTGTGGTCAGAAAGAGGCATCAAACGTGGCCTCCAGTGGCGAGAAGATTGCAGGCCCTGGCTGTACTCCTGCAGATATGGACGCGGTAATTTTGTTTTGAGACATATAAGCCCAGCATTGAGCAGATTACTTTTATTTTATGGTAAATGGAAAAACCCAAACCTAAATTACATATAAGGAGAGCATAATGGAAATGGGAAATTTCTAAGAATAAAGGGGAGAAAATTAATGAAATAAACTGAAACGCTTTTCCTAGCTCGCTCCAGGAAATATAATTATTTTCTCAATGTTTTTAAAAGTATGCTTATCCATTTTTCTATAGTGGAATGTTAAGTCAGTTTTAATAAGATTAAACTTACAAATAATAAAATTCACCCATTTGAGGGTGAGGCTCAATGAGTTATGACAAATATACAAGATCACCACCAACACGACTGAGACATAAAACATTTCCACAACTCCAAAGAATGTCTCCCTGTTCCCTTTACAGCCATCATTCCCTACCCCCAGACTCTGGCAACTACAGATCTGGTTTTTGTATCTACGGTATTGCTGTTTCTAGAATATCTTATAAATGATGTGACTTTTTTTCACAAACAAAATATTTCTGAGATTAATCCATGTCAGTGTATACATTAGTAGCTCATTCGATTTTATTTTAATTCACTAATCCAATGTGTTTGTCCCTTCATCAATTGGTGGATATTTAGGTTGTTTCAACTTTTGGCTATTAGGAATAAAGCTGTTATAAACATCCATGCACACATCTCTGCATGGACATAGCTTACATCTCTTGGATTAGGACCTAAGGTATTCCAAGTGACTTGATCGTTGCATTCCATCAGCAATGCATGAGTGCCACAGTTGTTCTGTGTGACTTTGAGCGTTTGGAATTGCCAGTTTTTTGTTTGTAGCTATCCTAGCAGCTATGCAGTGATTTTATAATAATATGAATTATTATAAAAGATAAAAACCTGATGGTGATTTTATAATAATATGAATTTCCCTAATGAATACTGATGGACAGCATCTTTCTTTGTGCTTGTTTGAGAACTAAATAATTTCTGTGTTATTGCATCTGTTCAAATATTTTAATGAGTTCTTTTGAGTTCTTTACATATCACTGACACAAATTTTTGATCAGGTGTGGGTTTACAAACATTTTCTCCCAGTTGTTGGTTTTCTTTTATTTTTCTTTTCAGTCTTTCAAAGAGCAGGGGTTTTCATTCTGATGCAGTCCAATTACCCAATTCTGAGGGGTTCTGATTTTTATATGTGATCTATAAAATCTATAGAATTTTTTTTCCCCTTCATAAATTGGTGGATATTTGGGTTGTTTCTGATTTTGGTTATTAGGAATACATCTATAGATTTTATATATCATATATATTTTTTTCTATGTTTTCTTGTAGAAGGTTTATCAATTAGGTTTTGATTTTTGTCTATGATCCATTTCTAATTGATTTTTTGATAATATGAGGTATGGGTGGAGCTTTATTTATCTGCATATGAAGGTCTATTTGTTCTAGTATATTTTGTGGAAAATTCTATCTTGAACATTGAGGTTCCTTTCCTGAAAACTAATTAACCTCATCTATGTGGGCCTGTTTCTGTGTTCTGGGTATTTTCTATTTATCTATATGCCTATCCTTATCCAAATTCCACACTATAGTGATTGCTATAATTTCATTCTAGTCTTAAAACCAACTAGTACCAGGTATCCATATTTCACCTTTCAGAATTGTTTTGGTTATTTAGATTCTTTGTGTTTCCACAAAAATCATAAAAAATGCTTTAAAATTTCTAAGAACACTTTAAATTTGGATGGCCCTGAACCTAGAGATCATTGAAAGATAATTGATGCCTTAAGAACATTAAGTCTTCAATTCTTGAACACAGTATACATCTCTATTAATGTAGGTCTTCTTGAATTTATTTTCTTACGTGTTTAGATTCTAAGGGTACTTATATTTCACATATTTTGTAGATTTATCCCTGATTGTAAATGGTATTCCCTTCATAAATTTCAATTGTCAATTTATTGTTACTAGTATATAGAAATGCATATGGATGGTATATCATACTGAAATGTCGCTAAACTCATTTGTCAGCTATATTAGCTTTATTGCAGGTTACTGGCTATTTTCTACCTAAATCAACATGTCACCTACAAATATAAACAGTCCCTACTTTTAAAATTTTTCAATATTTATGCTATTTATTTTTTAACTCCCCTGTTATGTTCAACTGGCTCTTTCTTCCTCATGGTATTGACAGAAATGAGAGCTGATGTTATTGGCTTGTTATTTATTTTAGGAAGAAAATGTTCAAACTTTCACTATTAAGTATATGAGTCGCAGGTCCTGCCTTGTGGATATGTTTTATCAGATTAAGGAGTTTTCTGTCTAGCTTGCTGTCATGTGTTCTTTAAACTATAAATGGAATATTTATACTTCTCTCAAACAATTTTTATCTCTATTATGTGTGATAACCTCTCCCACACAGCTTTACTGCGTCTTACTCACCTCACTTTGTCTTATTCCTCTGTATTCTCTGTGACAAACTTAAGCCTTTCCTCTCTTCTTACATTTTTAAATTATTAATATAATAAGGTTATTTTTGAACTTGTTTTATTTCTTTAAGTTTGTAACCTTTATTTTTATGTCACCTTGTAACCTCAATAATGTATTTTTTATGTCTTAAATTATCTAGTCCATGTTGTTCTAGTGTTTAAAGAATTTATGAAAAATTTTCTCTTCTTTAGTTTGTTTCAGGGTGGAGAATTAAAATGCATAATTACCTTTATTATTCTGATGGTAAAATTACAGCTATCGACTTAGTGATGTATGAATAATTTGTTCATTACAAACAAAAAGTGAATACTTAGAAATATTTGGATATTTGCAGCCAGAGAGGCTGAATAAATGTCAGACATAATTGGAAATGAAAATGCCCAATTACCAAAGTTTTTTTTACAATCACCTGTATTCCCCATTTTTATGAAGTTTACTTTCATGTTTTTCATGTAAGTTGTATTTTTGTTTTTCATCTATTTTTCTATACTGTTTTTACATTTTCAAATGTGTGTAAAATCAAGAAAATATGCATTTCCCCTTTTTTATTGTTAGCTTAGCACATAAGAACTTTATTTTCCTCTGTAATCTGCTTTTTCCTGTTCATGAAAATTTCATTTTTATGAAGAAAATCTCTCTTAATGAATGGAAGATATTCTTAAAACAACTGATAGACTACTCTTTCATAAAGAGAAAAAATTAAGGCATCCTTCCAGCCTTAGCTTATCTTTGCACACCACTAAGTATCCACCACAGTCAAGCTTACCAGATTTAATTTGTATAAAGTACAATGAAAACAATTTGGAAGACTTTGGGGGCCACTTACTTGTATTTTCTAAATTAATTTTCTCCTAACCAGAGCAGAGTAAAGAGAAAAGTGAAAGGTACAATAAAAATAAAACTGATTTTTAAAAATATTCTCATAAAACCTTAAAATTATCCTCTTGAGTCCTTTTTTAAGATTGCAAAGTATGGTTTTAAGGCAAGAACTGTCTTTTCATCCAAATTTTAATTTAAAAAGCTTAGGCAACCTCCGACAGACAAATAAACAAGTAAGCCCGAAGGGAAAGACAAAGGCTGTGTAATTACAAGTGCTCAGAGCCTGAGGTACTCCCACTCTCTGGCACTCAGCTCCCTGAAGGATTTTTCACACCTGCTCACCTGAATAAATGTCCATATTATGCAATTTTCCGTATGTTTCATTCACATTCAATCACTGGCCTTGTTATTTAGAAACATCTTCATTTTGATGTGGTATCCCTATTAAACCCAACCTTCCATTGGCACTGGCAAGAGTGATGTCAAGATAGTAAGCGATTTAATGAGCCTTTTTCCCAAGACTCTCATGGCTTTCATAGCAGTATTTTGTGTTTGTTTGTTTTAAATAGGATCAATGTGGAAACCTTTTATTTATTCTACCTTTTCTCTCTGTTCTCTCTTTCTTTTCCCTTATAGAAGTGTAAACCACACCTCATGCATATAACACAAATGTAGGTAGAGTATGGTTATGTAAATTAAGAAACATTAAAATGAAACTGTTGTCTCCTAGTGCTTCACCCTGAAGAAACATAGCAACCTTTAAAGTTGTGTTTAAAAGTCACTTAAACACCCTCCAATATGAGTGAATTTATTGGTTCTTCCAGCCGATACAATTGGAGTTGTGGTATTTAGTATGAATTTTTAGCAATCTTGAACTAATAAAAAGCTGTCTGTAGTTAAAGCAAATATGTTGATCCTTATGGTTATAATCACATTTTAATTCTGTTATAAATAACTATGACTGCCTGCACTATAGCCTCACGCATAAGGTAGGTAGGAAACAAATGTTCCACCAGGGTTACCGAACCCCAGGTAATCAATGATTACAGTGCTGCATACAAGGAAATAAGAGGACAAAGTGAGGTCCAAGTTGTAAGTGTCAGACAGTGTCTGGTGGACAGGACAAACATCATCTACTCTACTATCAATTTTTCACACATTTTACTCTATCTATTTAAACATCTTATTTTAAAACTGTTAATGACTACATAATTAAGCTGTATTTTGACAGTGAATTCCCAAGAAATAAATTGTTCAGACTGGGTTTCTCATCCTAAATAGAAAAGTCCAGATCAAAAGGAGGCCTACAGAAAGTATGCACAGAAGAGGCAAGATATGGCAACGTGGAACGAAGGCAGGAAAGTAGTTACATCTACAGCATTAGTCATCTTCTCCATTAGACCTTGGACTTCGGAAGATCAGTCTATAATTGCCTATGTCTTTGAACTGATTGAGTAAAGCTTGATACTAAGTAAGGCCTCTGATTTGTATCACGTTGGACAACCCGATTCGATGTGCTCCTTCAGAAGCATATTTATTTCCTTGGTTTCTTGCTTATTGGAATATTGATATTAATCCATACATGATCTTGTTCTACCTTGCTCTGAATATGTAAATTAATACATTAAAATATTGCTAACGTTAATGTCTTCAAATGTCCTGTTTCTTATTTGACAGAATGTTACTTATTATTTTAGAAATGTTTATCTCCTCACTTGCATGACGTGTTTCTTCTGCCACACAAAATTGATGGGAAGAGAAAATAGGAATAGTGGCTAATGATGTTGAACAACTTTTCATGTTTATTTGCCATCTATATATCCTGTTTGGTGAAATGTCTCCTGTCTTTTGATCATTTGCTAATCTGTGTGCTTTTTTACTGTTGAATTTTGGAAGTTTGTTATATTTTCTAGATACTGGTTGTTTTTGACTAAGTGGATACAAATGTTTTCTCCTATGCTGTAGTTTGTAGTTTCATCTTTTTAAGGTCTTTGCTGAGAAATTTTTAAAAATTATTTTAATGATGTTCAAGGGGCCGGCCGAGTGGCTCAGTTGGTTAAGAGCTCGCTCAAGAGTTTGAGCTCTGAGCAACAGCGGTTCGAGTCCAGCCCGAGCTGAGCAGCCGCTGAGCTGCCAACAGGTGGCAGGATGGCTCAGCTAAAAAAAAAAGAAAAAAAATGATGTTCAATGTGTAAGTCACTTCATTTATGAACCATGTTTTTGGTGTCAAGTCTAAGCGCGTCTTACTCAGCCCTATATTCCAAGGTTGCCCCTTCATTTATTTTTCTAAAAGTTTTATAGTTTTATATTTAAATCCATGATCTATGTGTGTTAATTTTTGTGTGAGGCGTACAACTTACATTGAAGTTTATTATTTTGGCTATGGATATTCAGTTCTCCAATAAAATTTGTTAAATAGGCTATCTTTTTTCTATTAAATTTTTTTTGCAACTCTTGTCAAAAATCAATTGGGTGTATTTTTGTGGTTCTATTTCTGAATTTTCTATTCTGCTGCATTGATCTGTGTGTCTATCCCCTCTGGAAATTCTTTCGATTACTTTGGCTATATAATAAGGCTTGAAATCAGGTAGACTGATTCCTCCCAGTTAATAGTTTTTTTTGTCTTCACAATTGTTTTAGCTGTTCTAGTTACTCTGCCGCTACATATAAATTTTAGAATAATCTTGTATATCTTGATAAAAAATCTTGCTGGGATGACTAGGTTTTTTAATAAACTTTTTGTTTTAGATTATTCTGCATTTTACAGGCAAACTGTAAAGAAAGGAGAGTTCCCATACACCTCATACCCAATTTCCCTTATTATTACTACCTTACAGTAGTACATTTGTCACAATTAATGAACCAATATTGATACATTATTATCACCTAAGGTCCATGCCGCATTCAGACTTTCTCAGGTTTTTACCCATCGACCTTTTCCCGCTCCAGGCTCTCATCCAGCACTCATTACATTTACTTGTCACGAGTCCTTAGGTCCTTCTTGCTTCAACAGTATTACAGATTTTCCTTGTTTTTGATGAGCTTGACAGTTTCGAGGAGAACTGGTGAGGTACTATGTACTGTGTAGGATGCCCCTCTGTGGGGATTTTCCATGATCAGGCTGTGGATGTGGGTTTTGGGGAGAAAGGCCACCGAGGTTCAGCGTCTTTTTCTTCACTTCATATCACAAGCACGTGCTATCAACGTGACTTATCACAGCTGCCAGTACCCTTGCACACCTGGCTAGGGGGGCTCGTCGGCATTCCCGCAGCATCTCCCCTGGCTCTTTGTCTCCCCTTCTTTTCTGTGCCTTTTCAAGGACGTCCCCACGTGCAGCTCATTCTTAAGGGGAGGGATGCTTTGAGTCATGCTCCACCATGAGGGTGCAGTGTGGACATAAGTTACCTGGGATCCTTCTGCACAGACAATTTCCCTGTCTCCCTCATGTATTCCTTTATCCAATCACTTGTTTATGTCGGCTAGACTCATGGATATTTGTCATTCTTCCAGTTATAGTCCAAAAGGACTTTATTTTGTTTCTCCAATTGTTCCAGCTTTGGTCATTCATTGGTAATGCCTTCAGTTGGGTCCTGTGTCCCTGGGACATATCCTGTCAGTGTTTTTGTTTGTTTGTTTTGATTGATTGATTTTTTTTACTACTTCCTTACATTCCGCCCCCACAACACGCACCAGTCTCATCATGCACATTTCCTGCCCAGCATCTAGAACTGGCCATTTCTCCCAAGATTCTGAAGCCGGGTTCTTTTCATGAACTAATGGTATTAAAAACTGATTAGTGTTCTTAATTAGTAAAACACCACTGATCATTTCATTTCAAAAAGCAGTAAGTACAATAGTTATTTCTCAATGGGCCTCGGTAGTTAGAAAGGCAGAAAGAAGGGCATTATACTAGAAAAAGTGCACTTAAAAAAAAACCACATTATAATTAGTGAACTTAAGCACTCTGCTTCTTTTATTCTTAGATTTTAAGTTATTGATTTTAGGCACTTCCAAAGTAATGGCTCACATTTTGTATTCTTTGCACAAAATGTTAGGCTTTCTAGCTCACCCTGATACATGTGATTTCTATATTTTATACAGTATGAGAAAACCACGCTGTCCATCCTGCAGTGGTGTGAAGTATAGCTGAACTTCATTATTGACTTTCTGTTATTCTGTCCAGAGCTACAGGTAAAAAACTTTATGGTGACAATATAAAAATGCCAGAGTCAAAAGGCCATGTCATCACATATGCTTTTATATTAATATAGATTTTGAACACATGAACTACTGTTCAATGTCAATTCAGGGTGTCTTTTGTCCCTCCTCCAAAGTTTTTTTTTTTTTTTCATGGTAGTGATCCATTGGTATTTAAAACTCCCAATTTCATATGATTTAATTTAATCGAATCACAGAAGGTTTAGGGTTACAGAAAGTCATTTTCTAGAGTTTCCCTTTTATCTAAATTTAGTCTGAAAATCTTAAAATTCAATTTTAGTGCAATATTCATATGATTTCATAGCATTATAATTCCACTTTAATCATAATTATTAACTTATCAAAGTGCTAACTCCAAAGCAATAAAGTATATTTGATAGGAAAATTCAAAATAAAAATGATACTGATTATCAAACATGAACTAATTTAGTGTCATGGTGGTAGGTATGATCTAGAGTACAGTTATGGATGATTGTATCTCATTGAATTATTTCTTAAAGAAATAATATGTTTTTAAAGTTACAACCAAATAATAGGGAAACCAAAATATTAATTTGCATCTTTATGTAGTGACATATTCTTCAAGCACGGCATCAGTTAAGTTTATTTTAATATTTGTCGAGCAACTACTATGTCGTAGAAATTATGCAACAGCATGACAAAAGGAGATAAACACGATATGGTAAACTCTCCATGGACTTTTTAATGTTAGAAGGCAAAATAACACTGCTCTATCAATGATAAGTCAAATGGTAGCAAAAATTCAAATAGCAGCATATTTTGTTAAGTTAGGCTTATGTGGCCTATTTTTCTCAACAAGATTATCATTGTCTCAACAAGATTAACTGGGTATTCTTAATGTCTAACTAATTTTCAACATCATCCTCCAAATGTTAGTTAATGCTCTCCATTCTAAATGCCCTCAATACATTTTAATGATCTGCCTGTATAAGACAGAACGCTTCCTCCTCTTCTAATCCACTCAAGACTTTTATCATCCTAAAATTTTGGTTTAGAATTTACAAAATATTATGGTGTTGAAATGCATGGTTTTGGATCAGACAGATCAGTATTTTATCTCCAATGCTAGAATTTATAAGCTATTGTGATCCAAATTAATTTATTTCACCTTAGGCTTGATTTTCACATCTGAAAAATGGGGAGAAATGGCATCTACCTCATGGAATTAGTACAATATCTTATGTTGTAAATGATTGCTATAACACTGAATGATAATTAGGTGAAATTATTTATTCTAATCCTACTGATTTCAGGAGCCAATGTCAGGCTCTGACGAGGGGCCCATTTATTTCAAGTAGTGGACAAAGAAGCCCATTTTTCTTTTTTTCCTCCTCATAGTTATTGAATAAATGATAGAATAACACTATGGAACAAAGAAAGTGGGATAATTTTCTATATTTAGATACTTAAATTTGGGCCAGAGAGTAGAAATGACATGTATGGTGTGATGTTATGCTAGAATCTGAACTACATTTCAGGGTGTCTAGCTCTATTTCACAAGTATTCCTTCCTGCTGAATCCACGTTACCATCATTTTTAAATTATTTTTGGAATATCTATATTAATCATCTCCTTAAAGCATATACTGAGCTTCCCAGTCACTGTAATGTCATTAAGTGTGAACTTGATGAAATCATTCTTACCAGACTTAGGATTCACATATCATTCTTTAGTATAATAAAGACATAACAATGGGTTTCTTGTTCCAGGTTTTTGACACCGTGTCAACCAGTGTTTCACAATTTACTGACGCAGCATTTGCCAGGCAGCCTCTTCGTGTTTTCCTTGAACCTGACGTGAACCTGACGTGAACCGGGAAGCACCGGGACAGGCCCAATATGCATCTGCAGGGTATTGATGAACAAGAAGGAAGGTGCACGATAGCTTCCTTTGCTTTGACTGTTTGAAGTCGTATTCACAATTCAAACCGACAATTTCTTTTCAAAGTTAATGCACTCCAGTGGATGCCAGCAAAAAGGATGCCGTGAAAGCGGTCATAAATCTTATAATAGTCAATAGGATTTTTGGCAATGTGTGCATCCAAATAAAGGGTTTTTGTTTTATGTTAAAGGCATTGTTTATAGGTTGATAAATGGCATGTGTATCAAAGCCCATTTTTGTGTCACTCTTATGCAAAATTAGCTTTTAGCAAAGAAGTAGATGGCATATTGTCACCAAGTTTTAAATAAGAAACAGAATTTATGTGTATAGGCTTCTTTTCCCTGTAAGACTAGGGTAGAAATCTCTCCCTAACTTTATATTCAGAAGGGTAGGATGGCACAACCCGTGCGGTAGAGATTAAATAGATATGTGGTGAATGAATGATGAAATGACTAAATGAATGAATGATGATTAACTTTTTACCTAAAAATTAGGATCCAAACATGATCTTGCTACCAGTGTTCAGATATTAAAACCGTCACAAAAGCAGTGAATGTATGAGGTGTTTCTTTTCAGTAGAAAAAGTGTCCAAAATTAAATTCTAAAGGAGAATTTAACTCTGAGTAATATGCGAATTGAGTTCCCATCTCCCATATAAGTCTTCCTCTTACTCTTCATTTTCTGACTAGATGGAACCCATCCCTGAGTACGCTTCGGGAAGTTTGGCATTCTAACCTCTCCTGAGAAACTTAACCCATTTGTAGTTCCACACAGGCCATCACCTAAAGCTGCACATGAGAGTGAGAATTGCTGCCATTTAAAACATTTGTCAATTCTCTTGCCTTTTTCTGGTTATAAGCATGAACATTATCACCTTCTTTTGCTAGACTTAGATGTGGTCATTTAAGTTGGTCCTCAACAGATCTGTTACAGTCAAGACATATCTGAGATTCATGACAATTAGTGGGAGTTTAGTCAACATAGTTGTCATTTTTTTTCCAGCAAAAATCAATTGCACATTGGCAAACAGTTCAGTTTAACCCCAATTATAGTTAACCATGCACAGATTCGAAGGTCTCAGCAAGGGAATAAATAGAACAAAACATTATGGAATTTATATTGGGAGGTGAAGATATCAAATGCAAGATGAAGTCAGTAAAATGAGATAAAACAAATGGAAAATGCGTCTCAGTGTGGTCCAAATATTGTAACAGGTAGAAATCAAGCAGAAGGGGAGAGAGCAGGATATTTGAAATAGAAATATGGAGGCATTACAATTACAGGTAACAAACAGTTCTAGTGTATGACAGTGACAGCCAGTGGCTGAGGTATACTGTAATCAGGAAGGGAATGCAGACGAGAAAGCAGAGAGATAATTTGAAGAGATATTTGAGGATCTGAGAGGCTAGGTTATTGCAAAGGTCATCAGTGAGGATACTGACATCATAGAGAATTCTGACATTGTGTTACTCATTAACTTAAAATCATCAGGAATAAAGAGGGGCACCTTAGGGAGAGCAGGAGGGAGAGGCAGTTGAGTGTTTGTTGATTGGCAGGTTAATCTGAGTCACCTGAGAATCAGATGTCAAGGTGAAATTAAGTGTGCAGAGATTTTAATTGGGGTTGAGTGCTGTCACACTGCATTCAAGTCTGACCCCAAATGCCGAGGAGAAGGGGGAAATTTCTATGGAAACATCATGCATCACCTTGTAGTCTAAGAGACATTCAGCAAAAGCGGGGCAGTCATTGAGCCAAAGCCACCCATTAGAGGAAAAGACCGTGTGCCAAGAATGGGTCTCCTTTAGTCCATTGACAAATGACACTCAGTTATTGGCTGGAGGCATTCCCAGGAGAGCACTGGCTTTGGTGCCAATGCAGCAGTGGGTGTCAGGGTGTGAGAGGGCAGTGACTGAGTCACACCCCTGATCTTTGGAGGTCTTTGAAATACATTCTCATGGCAACTACAGATCACTTGTTATAAACAAGTCCTGCATGGTCCCCAAGGATCTTTATTGCTTGAGGGGACACTCAGCAAAAAGAAGTTCGTCCAATCCATACAACTATTATTGCCAGTGACGATGGAGTCAGTTCCCTTTCTCTCCTACGACTAACACCCCCTCTAAAAACCTCTTGCCTTGGCTATCAGCTCAGCAGGCCTGGTGGTTTACCCAAGGGTGTGACCAAACCTGTCTCTCGTGAGGCATCTGAGTCCTTGATGACCTTGCTGTGTTCAGTGGGGTATTGCTGTGTGGGAGTGTTCACTGCTGCTGGGGAATGGGAGTAGGAGCTGGCACCTGAATGAAGGACCAGGTTCTATGTTTATCCCTCTCTGTTGCTACAATCTGAAAGCAACACACCTACGGCAGCTGGTCAGGGTCCATTACCCCAGCTCCTATGGTCAGTCCTTGCTTTTGCTTGCTGGTCTCTGGAAACAGGGAGTCAAAAGTGTCCTGGCAGGAGCTGTAATCTTTAGTTCGATGGGGTCTTTACAGTGGCCACCAGCAAAGTGTGCCCCTTTGGTAGCAGGACCGCAAACTGTGCAGGACCTCCCAGGGGCAGCTCTCCCATCTCACGTGTCCAGTTCCACAAGCCAAACCTGAACCCCTGCTATTCACACACTGGTAAGAAAACATCCACTAAGATGATGAATGCTGACAGCCAAAGCTAGCCACTGGCTCAAGTCTTATCTGCCTCTATATTGAATCATTTTTCATGATACTCTCTAAAACACAATTATTTAAAATAATTATGATTAGTAACTATAATAACTGTCTCTTGAAGAATGATCTGTGCTTTTTTCTTTTTTTACCTTGAGGACAACTCAAGCAAATCTCTTTGACTTTCTAAAGCTCATATACAGCATGCTGAAATGCTTTGCAAAGTAACAAACTGGTCAATTAAAGTCATACTGTAGTAATGAAAAATGCACAAAATTGAGAGTTTGTTTATTACATCCTGCAGAATAATTTTTTTCTAAATTGCTTTCAGAATATTGATGTTTTCTTAACAAATACAGATGATAAATATACTCTTATTTAAAATAAATCTGTTTAATGGAACAAGACCAAATTAATTCTTAGTTCCAATAATTAATATATATATTAAAAGAAATGAAAATAATTGCAAAAGAAAGGAAGAAGATTTAAGCCTACAGCAAGGTCTAAGAATGTATTACTTAAATGTTGATTTATTTTGAGAATTCTGGAAATTAGTTTTTATCATTTAAATTTAAAAATTGTAAGCTTTGACAATTTCTCATAAAAATTTTGCAAGTTATTAAAATGATACAGAAGATAATATTGTATTCAATTATAAGAATATACATTTCCCAATTGATCAATGTATCACAACTAATATAGATTCATATTGAGGTTACTGTCCTGGGTTAGTCATCAACACATGGAAATGTATCATTATGTTTATGGAGCTAAATGGAAATTATGCCAAGAAAATACTGCATACAATAAAACGTTACTGCAAAATGATTACATTAACTAAAGTGTCACATGGTTATGAAATCAAACTTATTTTCCCTTTACATTATAAACAGCATAGCATTTCAAATTTTCAGTATGCTTTTCTTTTTTTGTTTGCTTCACTTATTATTACATTGAATGAAACACCGCATTGAAAAAGTTACCAAAATAATAATACACGTCAAGTGTCAAAAATAAAATGCAAAAAACTGACCATAAAATACTAACATGGTATAGAAAAATAATATTAAATATGTGCACATCAGAGTAAGAGGTTACATACAATTTGCCCAGATAATTAGGAGTGGCTAAATCAATACAATGGAAACATAACTGCACACTTATGGATTGTCAAAACCAAACAAAAGCAGATGCTGTAGCAGGATGAGAGCGTGTTGTGCCTTATCTTAAGTGATTCTCTCACATCTATACCCACTCTTCCCTGGTCTGTGTATATTTGGTAGGGCTATTTCCAGACCACATTTCTGTTGCTCCAACGGGCTCCTTGTAGGGCTTTGAAAATAGCAGGCATACATTAAGAATGTAAAGACCCTTGTTTGCTTCTATTTTACTTTTAGTTTGCTTCCTTTACTGTTGTATTACCCCAGCTTCCTTCTTTCTTCAGCTGCGTGTGGTCTACTCATAACTCAATTGAAAGGATTTTTCATCTTTGTTATTGTGGGGTTTTTATTTTTTTCTCCTTACACCAACTTCCTAGCAATGGGAGTTCATTCAAGAAGCAGATGCTGAAATACATTTCCAGTTTGCAGTTTTTCAAACATTCACAGAACAAGTGTCACTCCAGCTCCTCAGTGATACCAGTGAATCTGGCTCAGGCTCATTACTCCAAGGTCTGGGTCACATCTCCATGGGTCCTTCATTTAGGCTCAGAAACAAAGACAGAGCTATCAGCCACTGAAAGCAAGACGAGGAGTGCATTTGCATGGAAGGAATGGTTTGGCTTGGGATGTGGGAGTCGCAGAGGAATGAAGAAGTCATGCATAGGCGAGCTGCCCAGTGTTGGGCATCAGAGCCTGAGCCCTGAGGGTGCAGGGCTCACATGTACGAGTGTGGCAGAAGATGATCTACAAATGATGGAGTACACAGCTTAGCAAAACGAGTGTGCGTCACCGCAGGGGCAGAGCTCTCATAGGTTAAGGAGGGAATTTATAAAGGGCCGTGGTGGAGGGAGTGGCAAATGCTGTCAAAGTTTGTGTGGACTGCCGAGGGCTTCTGAAAGGGGGAAACATACCGGTCCACACCCTACACACAAGGTGTCACTAGAAGAATTTGAAGCCTGTGGTACACTGAGGTAACCAAAGCAGCAATGAACTTTCAACACAGTACAAGTCCTTCTAAAGAAATGCAAACCCCTCTTCTAAAGAGGTGAACAGAGCATGCACATTTTCTAGCATATAAACCACAACCTTACACCTGCAGTCTCTCAGAAGACATCTGCTTGTCTAGAGATTACAAGGCATATAAAATAAAATTAAAACCATGAGGAGATAAAGCAGTTTTCAGAACCAGACTCAGATATGATGCAAATGTTGGAAATAGCTAATAGGAAATTTAAATAACTATAACTTATATGAAAAAGGTAGACATCATGTGTGATAATTTCTTCAAATGTGTACAAACTAAAAGAAAGAATAAAATGTTAGTGATATAAATGAATCACACACACACACAAATACACACACTAACAAGATGAAGAAATGTTTAAATTGACTCATTAGTAGGTTAGATACAGCTGAGGAAAGAATCTGTGAACACTGTAGAAATTACCCAAAATGAAGCACAAAGAGAAAAAAAAAGAGTAGAAGAAAATGGAACACAGCATGTAAGATCTTTTGGACAATAGCAAACAGATGCACGATTTTGCATCTTGGAAGATGAAGAAAGATAAAACAGGCCAGACGAAGAACATGAAGGAACACTACTAAGTGAGAAGCTTCCAAATTAATGACAAATAATCAAGCCACAGATCTAAGAGTCTCAAATAATACCAACAATTACCCCAATGCACCCCATCTCTCCACCCCCCAAAATACACATCCAATTCAAACTGCTTTAACCAAAGATAAAGAGATAATCAAAGCTAAAGACAAAGAAACATTTATAGACTAGGAACATTACTTATAGTACAATGAGAAAGAATAAAAGACTTCTCATTAAAAACATGCGTGCAAGAAGCATGATGACCAATTTAAAGGCTGAAAAAAGGAGAACTGTCAAACCAAAATATATACTCAGTGAGAATGTTCCTTAAAAATGAAGGAAATATAGTTTTCTCTCCCAAACAACTATGTGGAAATTCACTGTTAACAGACTTATCCTAAAATACATGTCAAATGAATTTTTTCAGGGAGAAGCAACATCATATCAGCCAGAAATCTGGATTTACACCAAGAAATAAAGATCATTGGAAAATGTGAAAAATAGGATAAATTTCATTTCTTGTTAATAGTTCCATGAGGTAAGTGACCAAAAAATGGTAATAATAATGTATTTTGAATTTATAACATACAAAAATATATATGACAATAATAGACCAAAGGACGGGAAAGAGATATTGGGAACAAACTATAAAGGTTTTTACACGTTACCTCAGATAAAACAATAGTACTTAAAGATAGACTGACATTAATTAAAAATACATATTGTAAGCCATAGCAACCACTAAAATTTTTCAATATAAATAATGAGTCAAAAAAGCAGATATTATTGAATTTAAAAAATGTCAAGAACATTGAAGCTCTTGAGGTTTTAGCACACTTGTAAACTAATAAGTTAGCCAGCCACATTCTTAGCAATCTGATAGAAGGCAGCGACAAAAGACCATTTATAATTCACAGAATTTATAGCACAGCCAGACTGGGGGGCTCTTTTCTCATAGTCCTGGAAGTCGGGAATCCTAGATGAAGGTCTGGCTGAGCAGGTGTCTACTGAGAACCCGCTTCCTGGTTCATGGGCAGTCAGTCATCTTCTCATATGTGCCCACATGGCCACGAGACAGAGAAAGATCTCTGGTGCCTCTTTTTATAAGGACCTTAATCCCATCATAAGGGCTCTGCCTTCATGACCTAATTACCTCCCAAAGGCCCCATCTACAAACACCAACACATTGGGATTAAGGTTTCAACATATGGATTTGGGGAAGACACACACATTCAGTCTGAAGCACAACCCTTCTAGTCCCACTTCTCACAGGGCAATGCCCCAAATGGAGAAGAGCCCTGTGGATCAGAACCCCGATCTGTGTAAAGAGGGCTGCAGTCAAAACTGCCCACTCTGTGTGGGATGAAGACGATTTTTTCTTGTTCTAGACAGAGTGCCCCACAGAGAGACACACATATCTATTTTCCAAAACTATTTGCTATACAGCTGTACAGACACAATTGAAAGGATGGTAAGAAATAACAGCTGTCAAACTCTTGTTTATAAAATAGGCAGAAATGCAAGAGACATGGGGAAAATTTTCTCTTAACTACAAGCAACAACAACAAAATGCTCAAGAGAAATAAACAAAAGAAAAAAAAACAAAGAACAAATGGAAAAAATATAAAATAACTAGCAAGGTGGTTAAATTTTAATGTGGTATGGGTAAAAAAACATGCTTCAAATGTGGGGATAGATTAAAATGGTGGCAGCGAGGTGCAACACAAATTCTAAACAAAAGAAAGCTGGTGTATCTACATTAATGTTTTACAAAACAAACTTTGGAACAAGCAATATTATTAGTGATAAAGGCAGATAATTTATAATGAGAAAGCTTGTAATTCTCAAAGAAGACATAGCAATCCTCTCTCACGGTGCTTGCATCTAAAAATAGAGATGTGAAGCACATGAAACAAATACTGGTAAAACTGAAAGGAGAAACAGACAAACCCACAATTACAGGTATAGTTTATAATATGCTGGCCACAACAATGGTAGAGCAGTGGGACCAAAAATCTGTAAGTATGCAATGACCTGAAAACGTGATCAGCCATCTTGACATAACCCCCATTTATAGAATGAGCCAATCAACAACAGAGAACAAACATTCTTTTGAAGTACAACCAAGACAAAACATAATTTTAGCTGTCAAAAAAAGGACAAATTTAGACACAGATCCAAGATAGCGAAGTAGATAAACACTGTGCCTACTTCCTTCCATGAACACATTAAAAGTACAACTAAACTACAGTACAGTCACTGTGGAGAAGCATCTGAAGTCAAGCTGAACAGAAGCTTCATAACTAAGAATATAAAGAAGCCACGTCAAGACTGGTCGAGGGGCAGATATTTGAAATGAGCACAAAACCTGTGTGGCGGTTGAGAACTGGGGGGATATCTAGGCCATGGAGGTTCCCCCTGGAGGAGCAGGGGATGCCAGCCCATACTGGCCTCCCCAGCCCGCAGTACTCATGCTGGGAAAGGAGTCCCACAACATCTGACTGTGAAAACAGTGGGGTTCCAACCATCCTGGTGGGACAGAATGCCACGGAAACCCAAACGTCCTCTTAAAGGAACCATTCACAGGCTCACTCACTCGCAGGCACTCACCTTGGGCTCCAGCGCAGGGACGGTGACTCTGGGGGCATCAGAGGTGTGCAGAGGGGCAGACAGGTGTTGGCCTCTGAGCAAGGACTGGACGACAGCCGCCATTTTCTCTGCAGGGGCTTCTCTTCCCATACAGCCTGCAGGTGGAACCCATCTTTAATGTGTTGAGCCTTGCCCCTCATGGCCAAATTTGAATCTAATTGAGCTCAGCCCTGCTGATTCACGGGACTCCGCCCCACTCAACTCTCCCAAGGCTGGAGGCACTTGCTCCAGGAGCTGCCAGCCCCGCCCACATTGTACTCTTTCTTGGAAACCTATCAGAGCTCACAGGCCCCAGGTGGACAGCGAGTGGCCTCGGTGGGCTCTGAGGCTTTTGCTCAGTAGCTCCAGGCTCAGCACTGGCACCAAACCAGAGTCTACATTAACCTGGTAACTACAACACCTTCCCACTCTAGTGGCTCCCTGAGACCCTGCCACACCCAACTTGTGCACCACAGGAGGCTTTATCAGTGGCTGAACCTTAAGGGAGCCGGCAGGTAGCAGCAGGTCTCAGGGGTGTCCTGGCTTTTTGAGGAGCTACTACAGGTCCAGTACTGGTGGCAGCCATCCTCCGTTCCCACTGTAGCCTCTCCCATGCACCTCCAGGTTTAGCACAGGCAGCGAACAACCATGGGTCACTTTGTAGCTCCTACCAAGTAGTCCCCAGCCAGTCACAGGCAGTGGGTGACCTGGGCCTGCCCCAGAACTCCTTCCAAGGGTCCCCAGAACCAACACAGTTGGAGGTGGGCTTCAGACCACAGCAGAGCAGTGCCCAATTTGCCCAACAAGCAGCACACCCAAAGGGCAGTCTCTACAGGCACCAGAGCCCACTAGGACAAATCCCACTCAGTGAGATAATCCTCCCATACAGCAGCCTGTAAGCTGTGGACATGACCAAACCCCATAGCCAGTCAGCCTGAGGGTCATTCCCACCCACTGATGTGCCAATAGCAATTGAGGCTAAACCATAACAAGAGGTCACACACAATGATATGGTAATGACTGTGTATAGTGCCAGGCAGGTACTAGACTAATCAGGGGGATCACTTCTTAAATTATGTAAATGTCTAACCGCTATGCTGCACACCTGAAATTAATATAAAATAATACTGAATGCCAATTGTAATTGAAAAATTTAAAATGGGGCAAGTTGAAGGGGAATAAGAGGTCCAAATTTCCAGGTATAAAACAAATAATTCATGGGGATGTAATGTACAGCATGGGGAATATAGTCAATAATATCGTGATAACATTGTACAGTGTCAGATGATTGCTGGACTTATCATGGTGATCATTTCTTTAGGTATATAAATGAATAACTATGGTGTATCCCTGAAACTAATGTAATATTGTATGTTAGCTATGTTTTAATAAAAACCTGTAATATAAAAAGACAAATTTAAAAGAATATAAATCATGTAAGTTATGCTCTCAGAGCATAATAGAATTTAAGTAAGAATTAGTAATACTAAGATAACTAGAGAAGCTCCAAATATATTGAAGTTAAATCACATACTTTTACATATCCCATAGATCAAAGAGGAAGTTTAAAGCAAAGTTATCAAAATATTTTGCCTGAATGAAAATGAGTGTAACATTTAGGGATTACAAGCCTACATGGTTTTCCAGGAGAATAAAAGCAACTCATGCACCAGGCAAACCTGGATGCTACTCAAAAGTCCATCAATGTGTGGATGGGTAATAAATACACTACGTTGCATCCATACATTCAGTACTACTTAGTGATAAAAGGATGAAGTATTTATACAGGCTGAAACATAAATGAAAGCAAATATGGTCCAAGAAAGAAACCAGGCGTATAGATTGCACTTCATGTCATTTTTACAAAATTCTAGGAAATATAATGTATTATATCAGACAGGAAGCAGACCATTTGGACGTGAGGATTGGGGGCTCTATTCTAGAGGGGTGGAGTATTTTTGAAGGCGATGGACATGATCATTGCTTTTATTTTATGGTGGTGTTGCAAGTGTATAAACATGTCAAAACTTTTGAAACTGTGCACTTTGAATATATGCAGTTGATTGTATGCTAACGGTACTTTGTAAAAGTGTTAAAAATCAGTTATTTAATAAACAAGCAAGCAAATAAGTAAATCAATACCTTTTTCATTTGTTTGTTTCACATTTAACCTATCTGAAGTCAGGGTGGCCTGCAATGAAGGGCAGGTGTGGCCAGTTATTAAGTGACCTTCTGTCAGCTCCAAACATGTTCTCCTGTACCTGTTTTATGATGCAAGAGCCAGGATTCCTTAAAGCACATTGTCAGTTTGCAGCTCGTGTCACATTAGGGTTTGTCAACAGGGGGATAGAGAAACCTTGCACACTTCACTAGAGCTTGGGGACAAATCTGTGCTTTCTTCTAAAGACCAGTGCCTACTTTTGAAAAACACTGGTGAATACCGCAAGACGCCTCTGACGTGAGCTTACATCATGGACTGTGTTTATCTGACCTACAAAATTATAATATTGGGTAGGCACAGCAGATATTCTATTATCAGTGGAAACAATATATAATAAATTGGGCTCAAGAACGTCTAGGGGCACAAGTATGTTAGGTGACCAGGTTGCTCAAACTCCTACAGTGACTCTCTTTGCTTTGTCTCCTGTAAGTCCTCATCTGTAGCCTCAAGGACTGTGCCTTAGGAACAGTTGATGTAGAAGGGAAAAAAACAAAAATCAAACAATAATGCTTGGGCCTAATTCAAGATGGCTGATCCAAAAAAAAAAAAAAAAAGGATGGCTGGATGTTTACAGCATGACTCAGCAGTGGCATTGAGAGAGAATGGTGAATTAAATGTGCATTCTTCAGGTAGGAAGTACCTTGGGTGTCCAGTTTTTTTCTGGGCTTAGAAGTGGCCAGGGGTACTGATCTACATTAATTCTTGTGAGGTTATTAACTCTTAGGCTCAATGTTCTGCGATGCGAAAAAATCAGGGTGGACTGATCGGTGACCGAGGGATCTGGGGTAGAGTTATATGATAGCTGTCTCATGTGCAGAGAACATGATAACGTTTGTATCCAATGCGAGCATCACTAAAGGACAGCCAGGTTGGCAAGATGCATGTTCTGTAGTAAGATTCAGTCTCTATTCTCAGCCACTTCATTGTTGGCTCAAAGACCCCTGCACGAAGTAACCATGGTGATGGGAATGAAGGCTATGCATGCGTTCAAGAGAAAAAAATTCCCTCACCATGGTTTATCAGGGTATTGCTAGTGCTGAGAACCTAAGCTGTCAACAGCTGAGGCCAACTGAGCTCCCAATGTGATATCATACCTTGGGGACAGCCATTACAGGTGGCAGTTGATGACATCTGTTCACTTACATCATGGAGGAGGTAGGGATTTATCTTTATTGAAATAGGTAGGCATTCTGTTGATGGAGTTGCACCCCTTCCCATGATGCTCTCTGCCGACATTCATCATCCACAAGTGTGTGGGATGTCTGTCTTACAGTTATAGTGCTACACGTAACATTCCTTCTGATCAGAAACCTTACTCATGAAAAGCAAAATGAGTCTTCTCTCAGAAATGTGAGTCAGTCCTGTGAGCATACTTGTTAAAATTTCTGAGTTTTAATAATTCCAACTTTTCCTCATTGATTCTTGGGCACTTAAGTGTAAATACGTATAGGCTTAAATTATACTTATATATGTTTAAATTATACTTATTTCATAATTTATGCCATATGAAATTCTCTCTGTTCAAGTAACAGAGGTAGCTTCTGCCTCTTCCCTGAACCATGGTTGATATATCATGTTTTCATTAGTGTCATTTTTTTTTATCCTTGCTTTGCACACAATATTATGCATCTTCAATTAATGGCAACTTAAGTTTTATGAAATAGAGTACTTAGCCTAGTAATATTAATTCTACTTTGCATGGTCAATTGCTAACACAAGGACTAAGTACTTTTTAAATGATATTGGAACAAATTTATTTGTAATTATTTTGGCAGGGGTGTGATTATATAGCTATTTAAGTAGGAAAATATGAAAGGGGAATGGGGATGCATTTGAATTTTAAATTGAGAAATTGTTTTATGTTTTTCAATGTGTGATTTTTGAATATTTTTTCATGAAATAGTCAAAATAAGAAATTAAGAAAGAAAAAAACCTTAAAGTTATATTATTAACTATTATTTTTGTTATTTTTTATATTTAAGAATAAACTTTCAATAATTTCATTAGTAATCATACTGTTTAATTATTAGAGAAAGTGATTTATGTAGACTAGTTTATATCCATGAAGAATCTTATTTTATTAATAATAGAGTTAACACTAGACAATGGTTCTCTGTGATGTAACACTCCACAATATTAGTTTGTGTTAATTTCAGTATTAGATTTTTAGAATGTGTTAGAAGCAAGCACATTGTCCATCTCTGAGATATATATATATGTGTGTGTGTGTGTGTGTGTGTGTGTGCATATATAATTTTACTGGTGGAATAGAAAGTACTATTTTATAATACAAAACATAGGCACAAAATCTGCTTTTCTTAGTAGACTATCACATTAAAAATGACCATATTTTTAAAAAGGTGAACCTTGGTTAATATTATTATGTATTTTTAAATTACAAATGTATCTTGAATTGCCTGTTAATAGATTATTCATTTAAAATTAAAATATCAGTCACGAATTTCATAAAGTAATGACTTTTCTTAGACTGGCAGATTGATACAAATAATTTAAAATTGCGAACATGTTCCACTCTTTTCAAAACTATGTCTTGCCTTGTCATGCCAAACAATTCAAATACTGTAATGAAAGGTATGGTATACCACCAATTATTCCCAAACAGTAATTACTGAAACTGACACAAAATAGTTGATTTATAGGTACCTATGCTTCTCTAATGGAGCTTGTTAATGGAATTGAATTCTGCTCAGGAACATTGTTTAATGTCACACCACTTGATATTATGCTAAATTATTGTCAAACATAAAACAGGAAACAGCTTCTATTTAGTCTTAAACTAATCAAAACTATATTGCAAACTTTTTGATTTGTGATTCAACACAAATTGAGAAAATAAAATTTAAAATAAAGCAATGTAATATAAGGGCATCTGTACATTTTGGCAAGTAAGTTGATGGATTGCAGAACACAGGAAATTAAAATATGCAAATCTGAAAACATCTTCATCTTACAAAGCACTTTAAATATTAAAAAATAAAATTAAATAGCTTGCTTTGTTTCTGTTCTTTTCTGAAAATTTCCTCAAATCTAATGTAGTCAACAGAATATAGCTGATTCACCCCTTGGCATATACCCTCTTAAATGGATATTTTATTTTTATACTTAACAGAAAGGTATCTATACGTTAGAGACAATGTGAAAAATAAAGAAAATACTTAAATTTGACAGAGCATATCTATACATTTATATATTTCACTATTGAGATTAAACCATGATGGAGTTTTGAAGTGTGCTTTATACCTAACAATATATGTTGCATATTATTAACTGCATATTATGTTATAACAATTTGAAATTGATACCTGTTATATTATCTTATAGATGTATTATAATTTGTGTAAGCAAATTCATTTTATGAGACACTTCGATTCCATTGATCAAAATTAGTGATTATATACTAGAAATTTCCAAATATTGTATTGATTTATATCAATCTTTTACAGATTAAGAATAAGTATTTGGGGGTTCTTTGCATTTTTTCTTCAGGATGGATAAATAGGTGGTATACTCTCTTTGGTTTTTTATACCTAAAAATGTACATTATTACACGTGAGTTATAACATAAACATGAAGTGGTATTGATATTTTGTATCTCAAACTTCATTTTAACCACTGTATATGTTTTCTCAATATTTCTTAATGTTAATTGTCAAAAGATGAATATCTGAGGCTATTTTAATTTTTCTTCCATTAGAAATACAATTGATTTTGCATGAATATTTATTAGAAATATGTATTTGAAAGTTATTCAAATATATTAATATTTATTGGAAATGTTGAAAAACCCTGAACATAAAAACTCACTACAAGGTACTTTCCAATATTGCTTAGGTCAATGATTTTTTTTCTTTCATGCCTTAGATTCTTGCTTATATTCTTTTTTGTTCAGTTGTTCTATTTAGGAACACCATTTTTTTTTCCTACATTGGATTTCATTTTAGGTTTTCCATGTCATTTCTCTTCCATTTTGAAAGCTTAGATTTTAACACTTGTGATTACCTCAAGGCTGTCTTCCACATCATTAATTCAATTATTTGAAGGTTTATTTTTTTTATTAAATTAAATCATATTTGCAGAAAACTGCCCGTATCATAAGCATACAGCTCAATTGTTCATCACGGATTGAACAAACCTGTGTAAACCTACAATCAGTAAATAAATAGAAAACTATAATGACAATAAAACACCCCATTCTGCATACCCCAATCACCCCTGCATTATTCACTTCAAAGGTAAGAATTTCCAATTCACTGGCAGCATAGATTCCTTCGGCCCCATGTTCGTTTTCTACTGCAGCCACAACAAATTAATGCAAATGTCATGGCTTCGTCCAGCACAAATGTATTATCTTACAGTTCTGTAAATCTTAAGGCGGAAACAAATTACCCTGGGCTAAAAGCATGGGATTGTCTGGGCTGGGGTCCTTCCTTTAAGACCCAGGAGGCCATGTGTTTCCTTGGCTTTTCCAGACCCTGGAGCTACCCTCAGTCCTTGGCTGCTGGCCCTTGTGTTCGCCGGGGCTCACAGAGAAGGAACAGATGGGGGATATACGTGTGTATGTGTGTACCTGACAGGACGCTGACTGAACAATAAGCTGTTCTGAGTACACCAAGCACCTGGGAACCTAGGTGTGTACATGACACTCATACCTGGTGATCTGGGACATGTGCTGCATCCTTGGAGAAGGGACAGACAGAGCACCTTGGAGGTATCAGCCCCCGGCTGAATGCAGAGTTAAACTGTAAACTCTGACCTGGAAATGCAGTCCCCAAGTCACACATATCTCCAGTGTCAGAGCAAAAGGCAAACTGGTGAATGAGACGTCATCATAACCCTCGACCTATAAGGGGCTTCTGTTGACTCAGGGACGATGTTTAAGAAGTCAGAATAAAAGGTAAAAAAGGGGGAAAAATTGGAGCATACACATCAGGAAGAACAAACTGTAAGGGAAACAGATTTCACAACTAAAGCACTAAACAAAAAAGTCAGCTGACCCAACAAAAACAAGGGGAAAGTGAATCTGAGGGTTTTGCAGGGACATTCCAGGGTTGGAGCAAGCTTCCAGCCTGAAGGACAGGGCCAGCACCCGGCTGGTCCCTGCTCAGCACTGACCTCTGGATCAGACAAAGGAACATGCTCCATGTGTTGAAACAAGAGGCCAATGTGCGATGCTAGTGGACTCACACATCTCCGAAGCTTACACGGGAGATGAGAGAAGAGGTGTTACAGAGTGAGGCTGAAAGCAATGTCATCCTGAGGTCTTGAGGACTGAACCATCCCAGTGCTGTGTCCTGTGAGGTAAGGACCCATGGTTCTCTCGTCCTGCCTGAAGAAGGGGCAAGTGCATCAACCCCTTAAACTGACAAAGAGTCTCCTGGCCTCACACAGATCCAGTGTTAAAGGCGCAAACCTCACCGGTTCAGGGGACTTCAGCACACTCAATGGCTGATCCCTAAATGGTCCTAAGCAGGGATGTCCCAGGGGTGGAACTACAGCAGGGACACCACACACAGCACTGAATTCATCCAGTCAAATCACTAAAGCAAACAGACTCAATACCTTCAAAGACAAAGATAGTTTGAAACTTAAATGATGGGGAAAAAAAGATACTATGTAAACAGGAACCCCGAGACAGCTGGAGTGACTATGCTATGCCACGCCAAGTAGACTTGATGACAGAAGTTGCTGCTAGAGCTGAAGTGACACTTTTTAACTGCCCAGAAGCTTTCTATCTGACCTCCAACCATGGCTCTCCTCCCGTTTTCTGCATTTCCTTCTCCGTCCCTACAGGTGGATTGATTTCCTTCATCCCATTCTGTCATCTTATGGAAATACTTTCCAATTCCATTTATTTAGGAAATCTGTTTATCGTACAGTTAAACATTCTCTTAAGTTGGACCCTTGGAAAGAATTTCTACCAAATTTTGTTATCAAAAGCTTAAGAGTCTTCTTTGAGTTGTAGACACCACCCCTTGCAAAACTATTGTTGAAATATTAGCAAAGATTTAGCATAGCTTCTAAAACAATAGGATATCTTTGAAAGCTTCAGAATAAGATGTATTCAATCAATCGGTTTGAGTACCACTCTGTACCAGTCAACACTTTAAGAAGCATGGCACAAGAGTGACGGAAAGAAGACGCCACTAATATCTACATTGTAAAAAAGCCCAGAGCTGCTAAGGTCACCGAGCAGTTTGAAGAGGGTTCGGAGACACAGGACAGCTCTCGCTTCTTCATTGCCTGACGCCATGGGAGGACGTCGCAAAGAAAAACTCCAGGGGGCAGAGCGCGAATAAATGCTAGGATTGTGCATCAGCTGATCCATGTATGTTTCTTCAAAATTCAGTTTGACTTTTTCCTAATCAAATTGTAAACAAGGGTCTTTCATATTTATATACTCCACAATACATAGGAAGGATATATAGGCATCATTTCAGTTTACAGACAACAGTCAAATCAACTAAATATCATCTGTTGCCCTGTGAAGGCCTTCGATTATATAAAGAACACACTATTTAAAAAAGGATTTTAGCTCGATGTAGTTTAGTATTGTAAGTCCTTAGAATATTATGTTAAAATATAATCATTACAATCCGAATTGGTAGAAATGACTTTCTGAAAAAAAATTTCCTTAAATGATTAAAGGTCCAGAGTCAGGCTTGCTCGTCCTCCAAGTTGTGATGAAAAGAAATATCTCATGTCACTCAAGTAAGAGGAAAGATTATTTTCAACCAAAAATGAAGAAGAGAGCCTGCATTCTTTTTTATGCTGATCAAGTAATTTTGCAATTTTTTTGAAAGCATTGCTCAATCAGTAATCATTCTTTACACTGAAAAAATTGATTATAGATAACATGCCTATTCCTAAATACTTGGAGTTAAATCTGTGTAAAGAAACACCAGACATTCAGTTAATATTTTCAAAGATTATCTCATTCCAAGTAGGATGTAAATATTTTAAGTATGTACTACATCTATAAATAACATTTTTTTTTACTTATTCATAAAGATATTTTCATGTTTATGGAAACATTCAACCTTGACTAAATTTTATCTCCTTCCTGAATTCTTCAATTTATAGCCCCCTCCTTGAAACACATTTTATTTTTAAATAGAAGTCACTTGTACTATTTATTTTTCTGTCATGCATATAGCTTATCTCCCTAAATATACGATTACTCTTTTGGAATGTAAACTTCATCTATTCTATATTTTTAGATCCCCCTTTCTTGATACAAATGATATTTTTACAAGTTTTTGTCTGAATTATCTGCACTACAACCAGGGCTGATGTATAGCTGGGAACAAGTTGCAACAGTCAAGATTCACCCAGATGTGTGGCATTTGGTTTCTTTTGTTGTTGTTTTTTTTTTTGCTGTTGTATCAAAACTGTTACTAAATATTTTATATCACCTTTACATAAAACTGCAATGTTTGCTAGCATCGCAAAGATACAGATGTATTTCAGAGGAAAGAAATAACATATATCTGTAATTTTCCCATAATTACATGTCTATATGAAAGATATAGTCTATATAAATATATGTAATATGTAATTACATATATATGATGTATCTATCTCACTTTCACACTCCATTATTTTTCTGTGTATCTATATAACTTGGTCATTTATTTTTCCCTCAAAAAGTCCTCAGAACAGTGTCCTAGAAGCCTTCTATCTGACCTCTAACAATGACTTTCTTCCTGTTTTCCATATTTCCTTCATATTTTCCATATGAGCTACAAAGCAAGTCCTTTAATACATGAAAAAAAATCTAGCATGACTATTGTTTTCCTCCTCCTCCTCTTTTACTTCTTTTTTATTTAAGGTTTACTGACAAGTCCATAAAGAACTCAGGACAAAATGATAAATGAATGTTATATTTCTGTCAGTGTAGTGTTTGTGTTCCTAAAAATATATATTTTATAATATTTCATAGTAAAATAAATGGCAGATAGTAAAAATAGGATTGGGACAAATCATTCAAATGCATGTGACTTGGCTAATAGAATACAAAATCAATAATGATGCTAATTAAGCTAGTAACCAATTTTTTAAAAAAATACACTTTAAAAATGAGATTTATAATTTTAAAATCTCATCAATAAATCTAAGGGAAAATGTGACATTCCCTTCAATCAGAGTACCTGTCATGATGAAAACGGACATTAGGAAGACCTGAGGTTACTGAATTCTAAAATTAAGTAAGAATTTACAGACAGAGAAACAGCTATTGACTTCGTATGAACCGTAGTAAGGCAAAGGTAGATGGCCTTCTTTCTGCTTTTCACCTGGCAAGGCTCGACCGACTCTGTTCACAGAGGTCTTTTCTGGGCTCTGTTCCATTGACCCTTTGTCTGTCCTTTCAACAACGCCACACTGCCTTCACTCCTGCAGCTTTACAGTAAGCCTTGAAGTTGGGTGGTGCCGGTCCTCCGATGTCGTTCTTCTCTTCCAATATTGGGTTGGCTCTTCTGGGTCTTCTGCTTCTCCATATCAACTGTAGAGTCCATTTATCAATATCCATCAAATAGCTTGCTGTGATTTTAATTGGGATTGCATTGAGTCTACATTACTATTTTTAAATGTTAGTTTTCTCAACTCAAGTATTATCTCCTCAGAAAGGCTTTTTCCTTTTACTCTAAGGTCACTCTCACATGAACCCAAGTCACTCTGTCTCATTATCCTATGTGATTTTTAGCATAGTACTTCTTACCTATCTAAAATTGCCTGCCATACTTAGCTAGTTTATTATTTGTCCTCTTCCTAGCTAGGACATATGGTCTATAAAATAGTATCTTTTTCTTATTTAACACTGGTATCACCAAGTTTTGACACACAGTAGGTACTTAATGAAAATATGTGAATTAATAATCAGAGATCTCTATTTCAACAACACTCATTCACATTTTAATTTTATATTAATGTTTATCTGAACTGCATGACTATTGAAATTTCTCAAAAGGACCCATGTGAAACCATTAACACCCTAATACTTTCAAGAATGAAGAAGGGTGTCAATAAATTATTAACTGCTATAAACCAGTAGTAATTGGTTTATTGTACAATTTTGCAATACCTCAGGATCCAATGTATACAGAAGGGTCCAGGAATACCAAGAACATATATGAGACATGCAAACAAAGCCATAATTCAAAACTCCACTTTCTTTTATTATGTTACCTAGACATCAAAATGAACTGTAAGCAGATCGCCACACAGAATTCGCTTATGCAAATCCCAAGAATGAAAAGTGCTTTGTAAGGGTCAACTAGAAATCATAAATGGCCTCATCACATTGAGCAACTTCCTCCTAACTCCCTCCAGCATTTTTGCACTCCTTCACTCCATTGCTTAAAAAAATTTCTGTCTTTTGTTTCAGTGAAGGTGAGTTCAATCTGTCTCTGCTACTGCAATAGTGTTGAATAAAATCTTCCTTGTCTGTTTAACTCCATTCAGTGCAATTCTTTGACTATATATATACATGCATGATGCATATACATACATATCACTCAGGTAATGACAGGATGCAAAATATAGGACATACACTTGTAGCGGCTGCAAAGATAGCTGGTCTATACAGCTGCCATCCATCAATGTGGGATTTAAATAAGTTATACAAGTTTCTTAAACTTTTGGTTCCTAACACAAAAGTCAAACTTGTCACCTAACTTTTTCTTAACATGGCCTACAGCATATAAGCCCAGGGTGGGATGTTTTGTTCAATATTTTGAATATGATTCATTCCAGTACAGAATTCACTTTTCCAGCTTAACTGCATAATTGATTTTATTTTTACTGTTATAAAAACATGACCATTCTTCTAAACATACCTTACTTCATACCTAACTACAGACTTGTAAAAGCTTAATCTAATGCCCAAATAGAAAGTTAATTGTTCATTCAATTTTCATTGAAAATGAGATATAGATGTTAACATTCTTATATTTTGTATTAAGTAAATGTTTGTAGCCCTGCAATTTACAACAGTTTTTTTACTTTTATTTTATTTTTATTTTTTAATTTAAATTTATTGGGTTAATATTGGTTAATAACATTATATAAGTTTCAGGTATAAATTTTGTAAGACATCATCTGTATATTGCTTTATGTGCTCACTACACAAAGTCTACTCTCCTTCCATCACATATATCCAACATACAATAGAATAATTTATAAGTTTATATGAAACCAGTACAGCAATCAAGTATGTAGATATCTAGGATAAGGTAAAGAAACCATCTAACTTTTATTGGTAAGCTTGTCCAAATTTAGAAAATATTGAGTCATTAAAAACCTAAAAGGCTCCCACCTTGAGAAAAAAAAAAACTGTAGAAAACTGTCACAAGTTATCTGCACAAACACACACACACACACACACACTAATTTACAAACAGCATTTTGGGAGTAAAAACTAAATTAAAAAATCTTAATTTGTGATATCTTTCCAACAAGAAAGTGGCGTTTTAGCTGGGGAAAATAACTTTCGAGATAAATGATTTGTTTGTTTTTCAAAGGTCACTTGTCTGAGGGCAGAAGACAAGGCATTTTTTTCTGTATTAAAAATGTCATTCTTCAAATGAATAATTCATTTAAATAGGCTCAATTATTATACTGCTGGCACTCTAATAATGTACGAAATGCCTAGTATATTAGTATCACAGGACCTAATTTTATAATTGTTAACATGTAATTATTGGCTGAGTATTATATTAAATAACTGTGTGCATCAAGAAATGATCAAAAGACTTTTAAAAATAGGAAAGAGATATTTATTTTAGCAACTTTTATAAGATTTACAGATGTGGAGCCTTGTTTATCAATCAGCGTATCAGACTAATATAAATTTTCAACCTTTGTATTTGAAGAACTATTCAGTCCTTGTGTTAAGAGAACTAAGGCAGAGTTTAGTGTTTTCAGCCTTGATATTTTAAGTCATATTTTTAATCGATAGCCTAATCCAGCGGTTCTCAACCTGTGGGTCATGACCCCTTTGGGGGTCGAATGACGCTTTCACAGGGGTCGCCTAAGACCATTGGAAAACAAAAGATATTTACATTATGATTCATAACAGTAGCAAAATTACAGTTATAGAGTAGCAACAAAAATAATTTTATGGTTGGGAGTCACCACAACATGAGGAACTGTATTAAGGGGTCACGGCATTAGGTAGGTTGAGAACCACTGGCTTAATCACAACCTCTTTAGCTCTTAGTCCCTGAGTGAGAGCTGGCATTTAGCTAATTTAATCAGTATGGAACATTTAAATCTATGGAGTCAGAACTATCACATTTATTGGAAAACAGGGCATAGAACTTCAACAAAGGAAATATTCATCACTCAAAACTACTCATCTGAAGGGCCGGCCGAGTGGCTCAGTTGGTTAAGAGCTCACTCAAGAGTTTGAGCTCTGAGCAACAGTGGTTCGATGCCTGACCCGAGCTGAGTTGCCACTGAGCTGCGAACAGGTTGCAGGATGGCTCAGCTTAAAACAAAACAAACAAAAAAAACTATTCATCTGTACTGACTGAAACTTTGCAAATGAATTATACTTTGCCTTATAATACCTAAAATTAAATAAATAACAATTCTAAACTATAGTGAATTTTGTCTGTCAAATGTACCTGACATGTCACAGGAACACTTTTTATTCAAACAATGTGAAATGTTAATAAAATTCCCTCCGTAATGCAAACAAAATACCAAAAAAAGCAAAAATTTACAGGCATAATTTCCAACTACACCCAACAGGTTCTAGCACATTTTTTAAAATTTTTATTGTGAGCTATTTGGGTTTAAGGAAACACTGAGGATAATATTAGTTAAAATGAACAAAGTTTTTGAGATTTTTCTGAACAATTAAACATAGTGAGATATGTCAATAACACTTTTTATATGAAATTTAGTCTGTGCCGTGGAAGTAAGTTACATGAAACCAAAACGTTCAAATACTAGAACTTATTTGAAATTATGATAATAGTTTTGGAAATGTCGGGCTTTCTTAAATTAACTCTGGTTTTTCTCATGACTTTTAGAAAAAATTAAAGTAAAAGAAGACTTACTGTTTGGGAAATATTAATTGTTAACAGAGAAAACTATTTATTCTAAAGTATTATTCAGATAATTTTTGTGAATGGATTCTTACTTTCTTCATTTAGTTATAAGGTCTTGACATGAATTGGAGTAAAATATAGTACATTACTGGTACCTTAAACTCAGCATTTATTAGTTTTGCATAACTTAGAGTTGGAAAATATTAACCTATTTTAAGGTAGCTAGTATATCATCTTCAGCAGAGCAGACTAATGGGAAGTGACAGAATCACTTATGTAACAGACCCCTTGGGGAGACCTGCCCTGAGTCTCCTGTCATCACTCCTTACTGCCATTGTTGTGTGTCTGCACCGTGGGAACCTTCCCATCCTGCTCTTGGCCTGCCCAGAAGGAAATTGTGGTTTCAGCTGCCCATTAATCCCCAGTGGGTTTTACTTCATTGTGTCAAAAATCTTTCAAGACCAATCCAATTTTAATTTTTCACATGATATTACAGTTTTCTGCTTGCACTGATGAAGGACTTCTGAAGAAAAGTGTCCACTGATTTGGAAGACTCTCCTCTTAGATTCAAAGCAATACAAATAAAAGTGATTTCCCAAGTAGCATCTCAGTACTCGTATATATCACATATAGGTCACATATAGGAAAATATGTAACTATGTATATTTATATATTACCTGTTTTCATTACAGGTGATAGGAAGTAGTAGACAGCACTGTCTCCAGTATCTATTAATTTCATGTAGTTAGAGACTCTAAAATAATTCATATTTTTATTCATTTATTTTTGCTACATAAAAATTTTCACTTTATTTCAGTACAATTTTCAACATACAATCTACTATTTTATAAGACATTTAAGAAGGTTAAACAAAATTTCTGCAGACTGTTTGTAAGCAGTAAATTTAAGTAAAGTGGTTACAGTTTTAAACAAGGCCAAAAATCTGGTAAAAGAAAGAAAGAAAGAAAGAAAGAAAGAAAGAAAGAAAGAAAGAAAGAAAGAAAGAAAACCATGGATGCAAGCTGCTACTCTGTGTTGCAGTCTAACTTGGGATTCGCCGTTACTTTGCTTCACTGATTGGCCCTTCCTCATTATTTCTCATGGTCTTTTCTTCATCTTCAACAATCCCCTCCTCTTGGTATTTGCCATGAGTCCATTTTGGGCGACTACCTGGATTTTTAAAGCTAAAAATCTGCCGTGTTGAAAAGCACCTTGGCCACACCATCATCTCTGCTTCACTCAGGAAGAATGCTGGCTGTGTGGTACATTCCGGATCCCATGCCATCCCATTCCATCTCTTTCTTTGGCTTCTTTTGAAAAGTACTATTCCAGGTGTTTGAATCAGTGTCTGTTAAAAGTTTATTTTCTAAGCACATTTTGAAAAGTAAACACACAAAAATATTCAAGGATGATGATGATGATGATGATGATCTTAATGGTTTCCTCTAAAAGCGGTTATGGAGAATTTCCTGGACTGTCTGGGGCGACAAGACCTGTAGATCTAAGTCTGGCTTTACCACCTTTGCTAACCTTTGGTCTTAGCTTTCTAACTCATTAAAAGGCATGACTAGATGAACTCTAAGGTGACTTTGATGAAGGTAAACAAATCTGATGATTGAATTCCTAAACGCGTACAAGTCATTTAAAAAACAGTTTCAATAAGGAAAACAAACAAAATGAAGCAAGAAATAGCAGGTCCCTTCAGGGCATGCTCAAGCAGGAGTCTTCATTCTGATGGCGTAAAAGTGCAACTTTGGATCTGTGACTTGATGGATAATTTCTGCCTGGAGAGCTTTTGATTTTGTGTTCTGAGGTAACGTCTGTCCCAGAGGTAGAGCTCAAGTGTATCTTATTATCGTCAGTGATTTTCTAACTCACCTCCGGACTGGTAATTACCATTGTTTCTTGCACAGCATCCAAATAAAGAAAATATTTCCTATCATGATTGCTGAATACATTGCTCTGTAACTGTTCTTTTGGAAAGAAAGGGATTGGTAATTTTTGTTTGTGTGTTTGTTTTTTCTTTATTTTTAAGAGTAAATCTAAATCACAGGCTCAAACAACTTTCACTGAAAGTTTTATATTAAAAGACTCTAGGCATTTATTTCGATTAGTTCCAGGGAAACTAGTCTAATTTTTATTTCCCACCACTATTTATTTTACAATTAAACTATTCTACTGAAAGGATATAAAATATGAATATTTATATGCAAGAAAACTATTATGAATAATTATTTTACTTTAATTAATCTTTTAACTGAATAAACATTGTTTCAATTTTATCATCTTAAATCCCTTTTGTATTAAAAGTTCAAAATATACTTATTAATAACAATTTTATATTCAAGACTGACTTTAGATAAGAAAATAAACAAATATATTCTCTGAACCAGAAGCTTACAGCTTAATACAGGGCTCAGACAGGCAGAAGTGCTTTTATTATAAAGTGATAAGTGCAGTTAATAAAATGAACACGATGCAAAGGGAGCCCTGACTACCAGAAATTACAGATTTCAAAATACATAACAGTTACTGTGACTCTTGGAAGGAGGCATGGGGATTAATCAGGCAAAATACACCGGATTAAGTTAAGGTAGGGTTGTCGCTAACATCTGCTCCAAACCTAGAGATAGTCATACATGTATAATTATGCAAGGCCTATGTTGAAAACAAAAACAAAAACAGAGAGTCTGTAGCACACCAAAACTAGAGAAACTGCTGAAAGGTGGAGAAAAGGCAGGGTCAGCCTGGAGAAGGAAACAGCCCGAAATAGCCGCAGGACAACACTGCTAGGGGAAGAGAAAGATGCAGGCGAGTGTTCAGAGCAAGAAATGGCCTCTAGGACCAGAAAGCAACCTGGGGGCAAAGGCTAAGTAAGACTAGATAAGCAAACTCATCCCCAAATCCTTCATGAAATCTACCAATCTGTTACGGGTGGCAGCACCGCGGGGGTGGGGTGCCTCCAGGTGGGAGCAGTGGGTGTAGAGACACGGCTTGGAGAAACAGACCCCCATCTCTGATCGTTGGCCATAAACGGAGAAATAGAAAGAATCCTACAGAGAAAATGAGCTGCTCACGAACAAAAACCCTGCCCGTCCCTAACTAAAGGTGGAACTCTCCCAGGCGCTACCCTCACTCAAGACCAGGAAGTTCGAAAACTTCAAGGAGTTTTTAGAAGTTCTTGGGGGAAACCCCCAACAAAAATTCTGGGACCCTTCTGTCCTATGTCATTTTTTCTCTCTCTCAATTGAATCACATGGTATTAACAGACAATGTATGTATTGCTTTTAAACAAGGTGTGCATTCATGTTTGTAATATAAACATTTGTTATGAAATGTTTGCTTATCTGTAACAAAAAAGTACACCATGTGGCGTATGAAATTTCTCTGATACAGGCTTCTCAGTTTATAAGCCTTGTTTGTGCACACTTCTGTGACACCCCAGGAAAAACCTGGCTTCAGGGACATGAAATAAGGTAAAAGATGTGACTGGATGGCATTACAGGCCCCAGCTTTCTGCATGAAGAAAGCAATAGAAAGATAATGTATTTTTATTAGAATTAATATCAAGTTTAAATGAGTGCTACAAAATAAAAAATATATATTAGGCAAAAGGCAGGGATTGTGAAAGCGGAAAGCATTAGAGAATTGATTTGTCTTCCTTTCTATAGCTGTTGCCATTAGGACTCGGAGTTTTTTCCTTTTATTCCCTCCAAGAAACAGTGTAACATTTTGGTGAAAAAGAAAAATTGGGAGTTTGACATATTTAGATGTAAAATTTCACATCTTCTAATCTCTAGCCAAGTGCCTTTAGCTGTCTCACCCATTCTCAGTTCCACAAACTCAGAAATGAGAATAATACTCCCTAGTTTGCCTACGTAAGATAATGAATTTACAGCATAACCTCTTCTATGCCATGGGTCCATAGTAACAGGCATTGTTATTATTAGTATCCATTCTTTATTCACAACTTGTGAAGACCAGCCTTTTAAAGGTTGTCTGCATCCACACTTTCAAACTGTTTTTAACTAGTTGTTGGTGATAGAGGTCAACTGCTTTAATTAACTGTTTTGCAAACTGGATCACTAACAAAACAGTTAGATGTCATTCTCGCAGGATAAAATGGTGCAGAACCACCATTAGAAGAAAACTTATGGGATTACGACTCCATAAAAAACACTTAATAAACTTCAAAAAAATAAAAATACTAAACATTTAAACCTTAAATAATCACCTAAGTATCCACTGTTTATTTTTCTAATTTCATCAGAAACTCTGTAGACATTTGTCTTTTCCAGATATACTGCTTTTAAAATCCTTAAGTTACTGAGTTACTTTTAATTGAAAATTAGTGTGTGTGTGTGTGCATGTGTGTGTGCGTGTGTGCGTGTGTGTGTGTGCGTGCACGCGCACGTGCAGATGTTCTTGGCTATTTCTCTACACAGAATTAACATTCCTTGAGAACACAGATTTTGTCACCATGACCTATGTCTAAGCCATTTGGCTTCTCCCTGATTCTGCCAAACACATTTGCTTTATAGAGAATAGACGTTTGATAAATAATTGTTACAAAGTGTTTCTGAATCCCACAAGAGCAGGAACTTGCTTCATGTTTGTCGTTTTTAACAATTTATAGCTGGATGCTTGGGAGACTTAGGCCCTTTACAGACACTGGCTGTTAGTTTGATTTTCCTTTACTCAAAAAACATCGAGGGCAAACTCTACCAAATAACTTTGCTAAAAATTGTATATTGATGAGATGTGTATTCATCCTCTTATATCAAACTGTATTATTTGATCAAAAAGATTCTCTACCCATGGAATAATTTTAGCTTCACCAGGATTTAAAATAATCACCCCTCCATTGACATGTTTTAAAACATTATGATAGATCGATATATAGATAGATACATATAGGTATATATTCCTTAATATTCTCTCCTATGCTGATTTCACCCCAAAGTTCCTCGATTCTTTAACCATCGGTATATTTTGCCATCTCTATCTGTAAACAATTTCCCTGTCTTTGCCTGGCAACTCCAGACTTTATTGTAGTATCACTTTCTCGAGACAGTCTCTCCTGACTTGTCCAGCTGAGTTCTGAAAACCCTCTATCACCACAAGCATTAATAGTAAAGTACCCATCAAATGATATTGCATGGATATATCTATTACCACATACCTCCTGTTAATCAGAGAGTTCCTGAGAGCAGTAACAGTAGGCAGTCGAATTATATTTTTATAGCAGGCTATCTGATCTGTTTTTGCAACTTTTAGTTCTCTTTCTAATCTTCAGTTTACATACCCTCTACTCCATTAAAAATGGGCCTTCAACTTGAAGACCATATCCACCAAGGAAAGAGAAAAGAAAAGAATTCATGGAAAATAGAGGTTACAGTATTGGTTTTAAGATGAAAAGTGGCTTTAAAAGTCAGATTCTTGAAGCTCCCACATGTAAAGAGGTTCAAAGTCATCATCCCTGTGATTACAAGAGGAAAAAGCTAGAGGAACTGAAAATCAATAACGTTGCTCGGACCCATCAGAGAACTGAGCTTGCAGAGCAGTTTGAAGCTCCCACTGCAGCCAAAGCGGGGAGTTGGCAGGTCATCTCTTCTGCCTGCCCAGGTGTGGGCGCAGAGGGAAGACGGAGGCATGGGCTGAAATTCTCCCAGCCATCAAACACCAAACAATGAAGTGAGGCTTTTCATTCCTCTAAGATATAATTTAAAAATAATCCTTAAGAAAATTGTAGAAAGGGAGGGAGGAAGGAAGAGAAAAAGGGAGGGAGGGAGGGAGAGGAAGAAGGAAGGAGAAAGAGAGAGAGGGAGAGAGAGAGAGGGAGAGAGAGAGAGGGAGAGAGAAAGCCCTTAGTTTCAGCCATGGCTCACTACCGTCCTGCAAATAAAAAATGGTGTTCTGAGCAATGAATCATCTTTAGGTTGCTTTGAGTTTCTTGCCAGCTTAGAGGGGATTTTCAGGTTTACTTAGTGCAGCCTTTCATCATAAACCTTGAGGTGAGTGTGTAAGGCTCCTGTGGCGGAAGGAATCCATGGTGAATGACAGTTACTGTAGCTGGTGCACTAAAGCTCATAAGCTAGGAAGGCAGGGGTTTGTATTTTTTTTTATTTTTTTGCCACTACCTGGCAAGAGACTCAAAATGTTTTTTATTTAGCTAAACCTCCTGCCCTTTGGGTAATGTCTTAGTGGGATAAAAGGAAATGCTTTGAGCTATGCAACTGCAAAACAATTCATCAATCATCTTTTAATAGATCTCCTATGGTATTTTCAAGCATGCATTTTGATAAATGCAATTTGAGGAAATGCAAAACATTTGTAATTGCTTTCTTTCAACCTTTGAATGAAGGCATCTCGTTGGATTGGATTAAAGCTTTCATTTCCTGTGTACTTATGGAGACTCAAGCTCATTTCATGGCATAGGAGGGGTAAAGGAAGACAGTGTTTAAGAATTATATATAGAAGGGAGAATTTCAATGGATTGTTATGAGCAGATCCCCATCCCAAAGGGCCGGCTGAGGATGGATCGATACATAGGTTTTATAGTGGTAATGCTTTCAAGGAGACTAATAGTCATATTATTTCCTTACCCAATCTTCGAGGGCAGAGGTGGGTGTTTACTTATTTATTTACTTGTGGGTATTTAGGAGATGAAAAGAGGAGGCATAATTGAATTGAATTTGTTCCATTGTCCCTGTTGCTTCAATCCAGAATCTCATTTTGCAGTATGGTGAAACAGAAACAGAGCTTTTCTGTCAGATGCTGAGATGAGTAATTAATTGTCTTATATGCTGATCAGAGGAAAAATAATGGATTTGGGAGACGTGAGTGGGGCATACTGTATGCCTCGGAGACATTTCCAATTTGGGGGGAATTTATTAAAATCATTTCTTATCTCAGGAGGAGCTTGTGAACTTTGAACCTCATTTTTTCTAATTGCAATGTGTTATAAATAACTTCAAACTATCTCTGTTTTTTATTTCTTTTGATGTAGTTTTGCAAAGTAACCAGAAGTAAAAGGGAAATGAGAAAATATTTTTATATTTCTACAAGTAGATATGGTGCATAAAAAGCACTCACTGCTGACTCTCTCTGCTGCCTTCACCTCATGAAAACAATCACTGTGAACACAAAGCTTAATGACAACAGAGAAAAATAAGAGTCTTCTGGTTCTGGTTTGGCCCTGAAGGAGGCCAGACTTTGCCATCCCAAACATGCCTCTTTGGGATATGGAGTATTTTAAGCTGGCTATTTTTAAGAAACAAAAGACTCAGGAAGAACCTTTGACCTTCCCCCTAACTGCTTAAAAGAATTTAGATAGAGGACCAGCTCCAGGGAGGGAGTTGCTATCACAGAGGACTACAGTTTAATGGGAACGAAGTGTGATGGACAAGGAGGAACCTAGCAAGGCCCATTTGCTCAGAGTCCTCTCTGTGTCCCATTGTGAGGGTGGCCCAGCAAACATTTGTTCACCGAACATTTGCTTTTCCATCCCCATGGGCATCGCCTTCCAGCCTCTTGACGTCCCAAACCACAGCCCCCTTTCTCCTAAACTCAAGACGGCACGTCTGCCTCATTACTCCATTGTCCTTGTAATTCCTTATTTTTATGGAACCCCTGCTGTACATGTGGAATTAAATTTTGTTGTTTTCTCTTTTAGCCTGTCTTAAGTCACTTTAGTTACTCAATCAGCCAAAAAAATGGCGAGGGGAAAGGGGAAATTTCCCTTCACCCACAGCCCAATCCAAAGCAACAGAAATAATGCATTCTCCTCATTTCTGGATCACTTATGCTCCTTTCCCCGTATTGCCTCTAAACCTAAAGGGAAGCTGAGCAGAGAATCCTGGCTTTCCTCCACCCCGGGCTCCCATCTCGGCTCTTAGCGGTTATTAGCCACTGTTGTCACTTCAAAACCAACTCAATTACTAGAGTCTCAAGTGTCAAAGAGTGTCCCAGCAGACAAAATAGTGATAAATACATTGGGCCTTGGAAAACTATTGGACATGATTGATTAAAAAGAAAAAAAGAAAAATTACTTGATTTTAGAATTTATTTTGGTACAAAATATTTCTTTTTATATAGGTCCTGCATGCATATTATTATCTTAAGTCCTAATAGGAAAGTAATTGAAATATATACATATATATAAAATTTCATTTTTATTATTTGCAAAAATGTATTTTAAGTTGTGTACATTCAAAGTACTCACATTTTTTCCCCTGAAAATCAAGAAAGTTACTATAGTTAATAAAGTATTTAAGTACTAAAAACAATTTTGGTGATATTTTGAATGAAAACTTTTTTCTCCGCAGGATACATTCTTTCTTGCTACTGTCACTATTAAAATTATGGATTTTTGTTTAGTGATTTTTATAAATCATTAGACTTCTGATAATTATTTTGCTTCAAGTTCAAAGGCAATACTCTATTTTGAAAAAAAAGAATAAAACATAATTTATTTTTCTTATTGAATTTCTGAAAATTATTAATTCATATAGGTGTTAGATAAAATTTCTTGTTGCTGCTTAAAGCCCAGTAGAAAATGAATATTTCTTTTCAATTTGGATAATGAGGGCAGAATTATCATTTCCTAAGGCAGTCAAAATATCTTTCCTAAGTCTTTGCTTCCTTTTCACTTCTGTAATGACTATTATTGTGACTTCAGGGACAAACACGTGGTTCAGTCTCTCAGCATTCCCTGGAGGATAGAGGACTGTTCACATACCAACTACTATAGGGTGTGTGTGTGTGTGTGTGTGTGTGTGTGTGTGTGTGTGTGTGTGTTGCAGGGGATGACAGGTTATGACAAAAGAACATTAATGGGCTTATGAAATAAAATTAGCATACTTGCTAATTATGGAGGAAAAGTACTCAAAATATCCTTCCCTTCTCATTCAATTATTTTACTAAACCATGAAAAATACAGAGAATAGATGTATCTATAGGTAGTTTTTAGTGGATAGGAAAAATCAAGCCCAAATTGCCATGTGGATTTTTACAACCTCCCAATTCCAAAATGATGTAGGGCATGGAAAACATTCATTTATACGCGTGTAGTCAAAGTTACACTGAAGGAAAAGCACTGAATCAGAAGATAGAACAATAAACTCAAAAGTACCTTGTCTTTCATGCTTAACCGAACAGTTGAATGGTCACATGTGAACCAATTGAATGGTTAAAGCTCAAAGGGGATTGACATGAGGATGAAGGAAGATGACTGTGTACAGAAAATTAATAGACACTTGAGAAAACATTTGACAATAACAAAGTAGCAGGAGTTCAAATATTTACGAAATGCTGAGTGAAATTACTGGATATCAGGAACAGATTTTCCTTCTGGGTACCGTAATGAAAAAACACTACTGACCTTATAAAATATGTGGCTATTTCCATTTGCTCACATTTTCTCTGACTTTTCTTTTGTTTTATCTTTGCCCATTGAGGACACTGAAATAGGAGCCTCATTAAAGGTATATTTAAATTTAAAAAGCATCTACTTTTCATTTTTTATAAGCATGTTCCTTCTCACAATGTGTCAAAAAACTGGTGCCTTTTTGCATTTATTCTCTTGACTGAATTTTGATATTTGAGTTTTACTTATTAATTTCCTTGAAGGCTAAAGCTCATGTTATTAACATAATTTTTGAATATACTGGAGTGAACTCAGACAAAGAAAATGCCCTTTCTTTGATGAGAACATCTATATTGTCTAAACTGATGTATTTTCCTATTCATATTAGTTCTGAGCTGTTAATATAAATACTCATTCATCTATGTTTTTCATCGCAAAAATGTGTCATGACTTTTCCCACAACCCAATAATATACAGCGTGAGGAATATAGTCATAATATTGTGATAGCGTGGTATGGTATCGGATGGTTGCTGAACTTATATTATGGTGGTCACTTCTTTAGGTATATAAATGTTGAATAATTATTGTGTATCCCTGAAACTAATATAATATTGCATGCCAGCTATATTTTTAATAAAAATCTTTTCAAAAATTGAAAAAAAAATGAATACTCATTCATAAACCACAAAATGGTATTCATAAATTGAGTAAATACTTGCCGTTCCTTAAGAAAAGAGAGAAGTGGCAGTCCGATGCCTTCTTCTGCATTACCTTTCCTAATAGTTTGACAAACATAATTAGAAGGAACATCTTTCATATTTTCCAACTCAATACTGAGTAAAGTAAGTTCAGGTTAAAATGGAAAAATACTTGATAGAAAGGACTCAAAAAGGAACAAATCCTTGCATTTACAAGGAAATCTGATCCTCTTTCAGGAACCAGCTCCAGAAGTTAACATCACACTCTCGTGCACATTTGATGCTGGCCTTTTTAATATCGAAATGTTTGCATCATGTTCTGAAAGCAGTTGTAGCATAGCCACTTATCTTCCATAAACTGGTGTGCCTGTATATTATGCATAATAATACAACTATTTCATAGTATATTTCTTGACTGTTAGAGATGCTTGTTTACAGCCTATGTGATGTACACTATGCTTATTTATTAAACTAGAACAGCAACTAAATATTTTAAATGCATTAAGACAATGTAAATGTCTCACAAATACCACAAAACTGACTCAAAGACTACGAGTCTACTTTTAAACTCTTTTTAGCTTGTTATTATATTGTATTATATTTATCTATGTATGTATATTTATAGTTATATGTATAAAATAACTGAATTTAAACCTGTACCATGTACACAGTTAATATATATTATTTCCCTGTTATTAATATTAGTTTTTTAAAATGTTCAGAAACCTAATTCATAGATTCCTTGACATATGGAATTAAGAATTTGATCCCTTTGAGGAATAAAGAATGGGAGAGGTTTATCAAACCACATATACTTGTAACTTCAAAGACTTTGAGGCAAGCATCACAGCTTATTCAAACATTGAAAATGATTGAAGAGTACAGATCCTCCCATCTACCCAATTCCTCCCTATCACCCACTTATTCAACCACTGCTATTTAAGATCCACTGTGGCTAAGGTGCTCTGCTAAGGACGGAGGAAATAAGATGATGAAAAATTCAAAGACTGCCCTCCTAGAGATATTCATCTGGGCCGATGAAATAAAAATGTACAAAAGTAACTGTAAGATAGATTTTGACACGGAACATAAGGGAGACAGTGTAAGAATTCAGAGACATGCGTGGTCATCCCTATCTTGTGCGTCCTTGGGGGAAGCTGTCTCACAGATGATGTTCAAGGTCTTGAGTGGCACTGTTCAGCTGTACAGGGCAGGTGCGCCGTCTTCGGGAGCAGGCGTGAGCAGAGGCATTAAGGCCGCGTTTCACCTCCATCTGCGGCTGGCTTCCCTTTCATTGACTTCTCAGCCAATGTTGGTATGCCTATAACTCCATTCTCATGCCCACTTTATTTTTTCTCATGTATTTGCATAGTTCACACTAATATTGCTTTCCTTTTATTGTGCGTGGAACAGAAAATGTCTCGAGGAAGTGCTTTCACCACTATGGATTACAAAGCTGCCTAAGCGCTAGTTAAAAATACACGTGGTCCAATATCCATGCTTAATTTTAACTACTGGGTTCAGAGAGGACCTGCCTGTGAGTTGGATATTCAATCACCACATGGCAGTTTAAGATAAACTTGGCCAGAACACTACACATTCAAAATTCATATTTCTACATTTATGTTTCTGTCCTAACATTTCTGTACTTTGCTTTAGAAATCAGAAAGGACATTTTCATAAAAACTAGAAATGTCAAACCATCACTAAGGCCCCTCTGGTTTTATTTTCTCTAGGAAACATTTTCTCTTTAGGTCTTTCACACTGTCATCATGTACTCTCACTAACACACGTTTTCCTTGGCCCTTAGTTGCAACAGATTTCATGCAACACCCATGATTTCCTTGATGTTGGAGAAGTTAGATAAACAAAATAGCATTCGCGTCCCCCACAGGTGCTCCCAATCTGTGGCATTCAAACAATGGCGAACTCCTAGGGGCAGGTGAAAAAAATTAATAATGCCAAAAGCCCTCACTACTTTTCCATAGTCCTCTGCATCTGGGGTCACTGACACGGTCATACTTAGAGAGGTTTATTTTCTGTGGCATATCCTAAAAGACTCTCTACTGAGCTATGTAATTCCCATGTCCATCAAGTCCTGTGGCATCTCCTGTCAGCCCTGCCTGGTGTCCTGGGCCACATGGGTGTATGAAGCATCCTAGAGGGGAATGTCTGTTACATGTGTCATGAAAACATAAACATCACTCACTTGTTCTTGACACAAGATAACTTCCTCCAAATAATGGTCCATAAATTCCTTTCTGAGAACTTTCTCAACATCAAACAAAAGATATATCAATTGAATACCTCCTGCACCATTTTTAATACCCTGTTGCAATCTTCAGAAACCTTGCAAACATTATAATGAGACTTCAGGCATTTATTTAAACATTTTCACAGACAAATGGTTTCGCGTCTAAGGTGACCTTTGAATCATTGACACAACACTTCTATTTGGAACATAAGCTTTATATATTTGCTAGGCATGTACTAAAAATTACTTATGGTTAAAAACTGGCTGAATTCTTTAACACATGTTACCTCAGATAATCCTCACAACCATCATTGAATTCATGAACTAATGTTTGCTTTATTTTATAAATTAGACAGTTGAAGCTTAACGACATTAAAAAAATTTTATCAACTTCACATATGATTTCACTCATATGTAGGATATAAAACTGAAAGCAAAAAAAAGAACAAGACAAACAAATAAAAAGTCATCACACAGATAACAGTTTAGTGGTTACCAGAGGGGAGGAAAATGGTCAAAGAGGGTAAAGGGGGTCAAATATATGGTGATGGAAGGAGAACTGACTCTGGATGGTGAGCACACAATGCAGTACATAGATGATGCATTACAGAATTGTACACTTGAAACCTATATAATTTTACTAACTAAACTCATCCCCAATAAATTTAATTTAAAGAAAAAACCAAAAAACAAAAAAACCCACAATTGTCCAGTGGCCCCAAAATGATAAGTTGCAGAACTTAAATTGAAATCCAGATTTAGCCTCTAGAATATATTTTCCATCAATTTAATCAAGCATGCACAATAAAATTTTTCTTGACTAAAAATCTTAAGAGAATGAACTCATGATGTATCATTAAATGACAATTTGGTTATTCCATAGTATAATTACTATGTACATATTTTTTACCATTGAACTGTGTGATGGTTAAGTTTATGTGTCAGTTTGATATTTAACTTGCCAGATTGCTGGTAGAACACTATTGCTGGGCATTCTATGAGAGTGTTCCTGGAAGAGATTGAAATTTGATTCAGTACACTGAGAAAGAGACCTGCCCTCACCGATGAGACAGAGGAAGGGAGAAACTTCTCCCTTTTCTTGAGCCAGGGCTTCCATTTCCTGCTGGGGGGACCCCAGAGCTCCCAGTTTCAGGTCACTGGATTCTGACTGAATTACACCTCCGCTGTCCTGGTTATCAGCTTGCACATGGCCGACTTCCTGGCTTTCATAACCATGTGAACCAGCTCCTCCAATACATCTCTTATGTACAGTATATTTGTGTATATCCTCTTGGTTCTGTGTCTCTGGAGGACTCTGCCTAATAAAAGTTGTTTGAAGACTGGTTGAATATTTTTATCTTTTTATCCCCAGGAGTTAACACAGTAATTGGAAAGTTCCAGAACATATTAAGTGTTCAAAACTATACAAATGAGCAAATTAAAAAATAATCATAGTCATATAATCAATTACTTTAATTTACATGATCAGCTTATCAACTATCCTAAAATGTATTTGGTATAACTGTAATTGCAACCTTTTGAATAAGAATGAAAATTGCTATGGGTTTTTTTAAGGTATTTTAGTGGTTTCATATCACCAATTTAATGACCTACTTTTTTCAGAAGTTCTGTTCCTCAGAATTCATTCTTCAAAAATGCACGCACATGCACATAATATATATATGCAGTTAAAAATTAGAACCATGCAAATTAGGAGAGAATCCAACAGAAAATATTAGATGTTTCAAAGGGAGCTTTGACTGTGTCAAATTTGCCTTGGGTGAGCATTTTCTCAGTGTTTTACTGTAGTTTATTGCGCAGGCGTAATCTAAATCCCCAGCCATGTATTTGTAATAAAGATCCCATCTCAATTGTGTCAACCGTGTTGCTATTCTTAGCCTTTATTTAAAATAACATGTTATTTGACTCTACTATATTAGAAATAGTGCTTGTTCAATTCCTAGCTCTGCTTTACTTTGTACCTCCATAATTAATAAAAGTCAAATATAGCACACATAAGGTTATATGTTTAATCACATACTCTGCCTCTTTCACACACACACACACACACACACACACACGCACATCTTATTCCATACCCATGCCTGTGTAAACAAATACATGATACAATCAAAAATTTTTAAAAAGACAGCTCTATTATTAGTGCTCTTGCAATTCTCTGCAGGTTCACACATATTTCACCCGGATTGGAAAGCTCTAATCACCATGTCCGCAGCAGCAGGACTTAGCTCTTTGCTGACTCCTGACACCCCCGCTCTTTACTTTACCTAATTTATTTTGCTGTTCAGTAATACCCAGCTCACTAGACTTCACACGACTGAGGCCATCTGTTTTCTCCATGCCCGATTCTACCTACTGGTTATATGCCGGCAGTCCCCGGCCCCAGTTTTATTCCAGCAATGAGGGCAGAGGGAGTAGATGCATAGGGCATAGCTACACAGACAATGTGTATCCATCGTATTAAGATACTTTATTGTAACAAGATAAGGGTGCTATCAGTACTTTTCAAGCAGGAAGTCCCACAATATACACTAGCTTTCTTAAAGTACCTGGAGAGAGTTTTGTCAACCTCCTCACATTGGACATTTGGGCCTGATAATTCTTTGTTGTGGGGATGTCCTCTATAATATATTCAACATAAATCCTGGCGGCCACCCACTAATGTCAGTAGCAAGGGCCCTGCTGTGACAATCAAATATGTCTCCATACATTCCTAAATGTCCCCTAGGGGTAAAACCCTGCCCAGTTGGGAACCACTAATCTAGAGAGATCATTTAATTATGCATCAGATTGTTTGTCACTTGATATACTGGGTTGAAAATACATTTGCTATTTGATTTTCTGAAAGACATCTAAAAACCTTAGCACTGAATTTTGCTAGCTTCTGTGGGGATGTGGTTAATACTAATGTCATTTCAATCAAAGCTCTCCTGTTGAATTTTCTGGAAAAAGAGTGGAGACGTAAAACAGAAAAAATAACTTTGTTTCTTTACTGTTTTACTTATTTTTACCTCTCCAGTTTCATTCCTATTTTAAAATTACAAAATCAAACAATATTAACTCCAGTTAATGGAAAATAATAGTCTTTTAAATTTGAAAAGTAAATTATTAAATCTAATTGATTTATTAATAATTTATCTATTCTACTTGTGTATGCTTTACTTCATCTGCTTTGAAATTGCAAATTTTTAAAAAAATGCAATACTTTTTTTTTCAATTAAAAAAATGTGGGGCTAGACTATTCAATTGGAAATGGAGACATTAAAATATAAATTAGGAAGCTGTTATTAAAGGGAAAAGCCAGTTCGTTATTTAAACGGATAAATGTGGCTCATTTGGCATCCGTTATACTGCTTTATCTGTGACACGAGACAGGCCTGTTTAGAATTTCATATTCCTAAACAGAAAAGAATACCAGCGTCCTAATTCAGCACATCAATCACGGAAAATGAACATAACCTAATGTCAGTACTGAATCAGGCCATCAATTTATTGCTTTGTAAAAGCAATCAGCAAGCTATCAAGCAATAAAGTGTATGAGATAAGTGCTTCTTTGGAGAGAGCGCTCCCACTGACAATGATATAGTGACGCGGAACGCCGCGCTCTCCAGCCTGCGATGCCGATTGCTTGTTAAAAGCCCTGAACTGCGCAACAGATGTGAAATATGTTTCTTATTATTATGGACCAATCTCGTTTGTTTAATAGCCTTGGATGCCACTTAGGCGCGCTGCCTTATTTAATGAGGTTATATGTGAGCTCTCTTGCTTTCTTGGAGTCTGAAGGGCCACTGTAAACTGCTTTTCACTCAATTTGCCCAAAACAGGCAGTTAACTCGCCACCTTCGTTTACAATGTCTTACTACACAAAGACCGAAGTGTCAGAGCAAATGGTGACGCTATTAAAATAGTGTCACTTCCGACTAAAAGACCAACTAGTTTCCATTATGCTAACAGGATGTGATTGGTTGTTCGCAGACGTCAAGTAGGTGCTGGGTGCTTTATGCCAGAACTGCTTTGTTTGCTGGCCATGAAAGGGAGAGATGGGAAAAGCATCATCTAGTCACCTGATCTGTGCAGATAGAAGACGTATCTGATTTTATAGCACAGTGCACTCTCTACCCCTTATCTGCACTTTTCAGAAGGTCTCAATCTAACAATCGCTCCATATCATTTTTTTTTTTTCCTGGAAAAGCAGGAGCCTTAGGGAATAAGCTGCCATCAATAGAGCATCATAAAAATGCTGTTCCTTTTTTTGAATAGAACCAAAAGTTTCTTTGAAAAAGTCAGTGTTTCTTTCTTTTTAAGGATGCATGATACATAGTCTTGAAATCTGATAGGATCAATACGATTCATTTTTACTGCCTCATGTCATCAATAGATATGGTGACTTTTGTGCACTTAAATTCGACTTTTATAGTTTTATTTAAAGTCCATTGAATAATATCTTAATGATGAATTCTTCCTACTTGCAGACACAAACTTGACTACATATTTACAAATATCCTATAGGAGGTATTTATTAGACGTTTTTGCCCAAGGAGACAGCCCATAAATATTGAGTACATTTTAGGTTAGTTAATAATTACTATTACCATAATTACTACTAACATTATTGTTTCGCTCTTTTCCTTTGCTTTTTCAAAAGCAAAAGCTGTAAGTTCAAGAAAATCAAGAACAAATAGCTTCTGTTACAGCATGGCTTCATGTATAAGTATATTGGTAGACACTAAAAGAAACATATTTCATAAAAACAGTTTGGTTAAAGAGAGAGAAACTACTCTAAATTAGTGGCACACACAGACCAGTACTGATTGAATTTTAATCCATAGGGCAACATAGGGGGGTATATATTGGACCTGCAAAATATTTATGAGCAACACTTTTCAAACAGTAAGTATAAAACACCAGATATATTCATCAAAATAGACTGGGCTATTCTGACATAATGGACAATTCCAAAATTCCAGTGGTTTAAAACAGGCAGGCATGCCATTTTATTGTTAACAGAGGCAAAAAAAATACATTTAATATTAATTCTTACTAAAAACTATAAGAAAATTAGAAATGGAATCTTCCTCGAACTGATAAAGGGCATCTTCAGAAACCCTATAGGTAAATCACGCCTAATGGTTGAAGACAGAGCACTGTTCATTTAAAATCAGAAACAAGATATGGTTGACCACAATCATCGCTGCTATTCAACCTGGTATTGCCAAACAATAAACAAAGAAGTGAATGAAAAAAGACATCTAGGCCAAGAAGAAGAAAGTCTTTGTTCACTGACAACCTGTTCATAAAAATAAAAAAAATACATACAACAGAATTTACAATACTACTACTACTACTAAGTGAATTTAGCAAGGTTAACTAAAAGGAGGGCAGTCATTTCATTCCTGTATATTAGCAAGAATCAATCAAAAATTGAAATAAAATTTTTCATTCAGCATAGCATAAAAAAATGAAAGTACAGATAAATCTCACAAACAGAGACCTGTAGGATTACTGAGAGAAATTACAGAAGGACTAATATGCTTGGAAGGCTCAACTATCATTAACGATGTCAATACTTTCCATATTGATCTATACTGTCAATGCAATAAAAATCCTGTAGGCTTTTTTTTTTGTAGCTATTGACTAATTGATTCTACAATCCATATCCGAATGTAAAGGACCAAGATTAGCCAAGGGAAGTTTTTGATTTTTTTTTTAGAAAGAAGTTGAAAAAATAAGAAAAAACAATGAAGAATGACACTACCTGATTTCAAGACATGATTCTGCAGTAATCAAGACAGTAAGAAACTGGTATTGCAACACATGAATAGATCAATGGGACAGAATTTTCAGAAGACTAGCACTTATAGGGGTCATCGATTTTGACAAAAGTGCAGTGAAGATATCTTTTTAACGATGCTGCTGGGACGACTGAGTGTCCTTGTACATTTAAAAAGATCTTCATTTTATAGCTTGGCCCATGCCCTTAACCATCAGGCTGCTATCACAAAACACGAGACTGGGTGTCTCAGAAACAGCAGACATTTATTTCTCATAGTTCTAGAGATTGAAGCCGAGTGTCAGAATGTCAAGGTCAGGTGACAGCCCTCTTCCAGGTTACAAACTGTTGACTCCTTGTAACTTCACATGGCAGAAGGAGCCAGCAACTCTGTGGGGTCTCATGTCTCAAGGCACTAAACCCATTCATGGGGGTTTCCACCCTCATGACATAATCACCTCCTTGAAGACTCCACCTCCTAAAAGCACCACATTGGGAATTAGGATTTCAACATACGAATTTCAGAGGGACACAAATATCCACACTACATCAGCCCCTAAAGACAAATTAATTTTAAATAGATCATAGACCTTCATGAAAGAACTAAAACTATGAAACTTTAATCCAGCACATTATATTCCTTAGCTCCTTAAGATTAACTTAAGGTCATGCAATTTGCTTAGACCTCTGAAATTTGCAGAAAAAATATATGTCAATTCTAACAGGAAGCTTAATTACGTGTTTGCTCTTCCCTTCTTCTCCAGTTTCAACAAAACATGCTGGCTGCACCTACCGCATCCTACACTGTAGACTTTCCCTCCATTTTTCAGGGCCTAGAAAGCGCTTCCTTTGCTTTCTGGCTGATTTCTGCCGTCTCTTCAGGTGAGGATTTCATTGCTACACGTTCCTTTTCATAAGGCCATTGCTGACATAAGGCCATTGCTTTTTAAAATGCCTGCTACCTCATCCTATATTTGTCCCCTCAACGAAACATCTTATTTCCATTCCTGTTTTTATTTTCCTCCATAGCACTAAAAATAGGGGGCATGTTATTTTAATAATGTTCTTATTTCCTTCTTTCCCTATTTGAACACAGCAGCTGTTTGTGTTTTGTTTACTCACCACTCTCTATTTTCTCAGGGTCCAAATGGTGTCTGGCTCTTGACTCTCAGTAAACCTTACTTGCCTGGACCCTAGAGAGAGGCTGCTTCTTCGAGAACAGACTCTGCCACCTGCTCTGCCTTTGTGGGCAAGTTCAAGTCTTCAGCCTAAATTGCTTCAAGGATGGACATCTTGAAACGCCTCCCATATCGTTCAATATGGCTGTGTTTTCCTTGTAGTCAGAATGATAATTCTATTTAGCTTATAAGTAGCCTATCAAGCTGAGTGATATGTCTGGATAGTTTTCTTTTGAAATGTATGCACATTATGAGGCTTTTATATGGAAAATATCAAATCTGTTATTTCCATTCAGCCATGTGTGAAAGGTCCTATGCAAAGTCAAGGGTGACACTGCTGTCAAATTGTATGTAGCGCTACAGAGGGTGAGACAGTGCTATTCTTAGGGTGGTGACTTTAATTTCTTCATCATTTATTGCCAGCAGCACAATTCCCTTTCATGACCAGCACCTATCAATATCAATCGTGTTTCCAATTTTGGCCCGCACGTCTGGCAGTGATGAGCTAATGCCACAGGCAGATGCTGCCAATCCAGCTGCTATAGAGATAAATGTCTGCAGGTTCCTTTTCTTCTTCTTTTTTTCCTCTTCATCTTTTTGATGTCTGAGTACCCTGGCAACAAATTGCCTGCTATCATTTACTTTTCTTTAAAAAAAATAATAAATCTCAATGGCAGTTGAGGCCACATATTGAATTTGGTGTTGAAGAACTTGCAAAAGGAGTGGTCATTACTTGTCTTCAATCTTCCTCTCAAGTCATGGTATCAGCGAATTCACTCTGGACTCCTTTTAAAAGTATGAATTTAGAACAGTGTGATACTACCTGGGCTATGAAATTACTTGACAAAAAGTCTTCATGATAAGCACAAAGTTTTAACCAGAAAAGAGTCAATTTGTATGTGACACCTGTTGGTTAAATTTCTGTGCGCCATGCCTGAACTGATAGCCCTGATGGGGTTGAATGTCTCAAAATGGTCTATTGCATTAATTCTGGTAAAAAAAAAAAAGAAATCCCTGAATATATAAGACCCAGGCCTTCAAAAAAAATCATCCATTTTATCAAGTGCTTAGGAACTTAATATCTTACAAATTGTATGAAAACAGTTGTCTTCAAATCCAGAGTTCAAATATTCTAGAACTGACAAGTAGGGTGACCATAGCTATTAATTACCTCAGATCCAATGGGTTAGCCCATGACAGTCTCAATTTTATATCTCTTGATGGGGTGGAATTATTAAATAATGCTTCCATTTAATTCTCTGCAGTGCCCTTGTTTGGAAGTTAGATTGTAAGTCACCCAGGCTACCACTCACTAATTTATCCACCTTGGGTCCACTTACTTTTCCATTCTCTGGCTGAATTTTTGATGAATCCAGATGAAGAGCATGCATTCTGTGTTTTAGAGTCAGAGATGTGACTCGAAAGGAAGCAGACACAACTTTTTCCACTTTCTAGGGGCTTGTGTTTGAGTGTAGAGTTGCAGACATTAAACCCATGAGTGACAGTTACAATGAAATGATGAGCAGAATGTCAGAATTGAGAATGTGGTAGAAAGAGCAGTGTCAGCATGGAAAGAGGAGGAAAAGCCTCCACTGAAAGGCTATGAGTGTGGATGAAAAGGGGGTTCTACTGCAAGTCGCCTCACAGGGTGACCTGATCATAGGTTCCTAACTGGACAGGCCGTGGTGGGGGGTCACATCCCAGGCATGTAACTTCTTTAGCAAAAGGCTTATTTTTGCCTTGAGCCAGCCCTGTTCATTGCGTCTGTGTGTGCAAGTTAACACAACCTTGAAGGCCTCTTTTCAGAACCCTCTCCTTCTAAAGCTTGGCCATCCTCAAGAGAGCACATCGTCTTAACTATCCTGTAACTCAATCCCCACCTTGTTTTCTCCCACCCTCGTGTCATTGTCCTCACATTCTCTCCTCATGCTGGGCACACATTCAACACTGATGGAGCATGGTGCATGTTTTTGGAGGAAGGGTGCAAAATCAGTTTGAAAATTTCAGATGGGCCAGATCATATTGTGCTTTGTAAAACATAATATATATTATATAGTTATTTTGTTGGAAAAAAAAAGAGAACTGTTTTTCTTTTCAGATAAAACTTTTTTTTTTCAAGAAATCAGCAATGTAAAGCAAATAAATTCCACAAAAATGGAGCGCTGCGTGGCAAAAATTATTAACAAATGATCTGGGACAAACTTCCCTTTGAAAGGTAATGAGACAGTCCTGGAAAGAAGACGCTGCTTATGGCAAGACAAGAAGTAAGTTCACCACAATTGTTTCAAAGAGCACCACCCTACCCTACCTATGTTAGGGGAGGTACATTCTAGTTGGTTCTTTTCCTGCCATACAGAGCACCCTGCAAGCTTGCTATAATGACTTATTCATCCCCAGAGGCCTTTTCCCAATTCTTTCGTTATCACATCATTTTGGTCATGTCATCTGTGACAATTTATTTCTTCCTTCCCAATCTTTATACATTTTACTTGCTTTTCTTTCCTTAGCGCCATTGCTGGGACTTCTAGCACAATGTTGAAAAGGACTGGGGAGAAGGGACAGCCTTGCCTTTTTCCTGATCTTAGAGGGAAAGTTTAGAGTTTCTCACAATTAAGTATGATATTAACTGTTGTGGTTTTTTTAAAAGAGATGTTCTTTATCCAGTTAAGAAAGTTCCTCTCTATTCTTCATTTGCTGCTAGTTTTGATTGTGAATGGGTGTTGGATTTTGTCAAATGTTTTTCTGCACCCATAGATATGACCATGATTTTGCTTTTTTAGTGTGTTGATTTGATGAATTACATTAATTAATTTTTAAATGTTGAACTTGTCTTGCATACCTAGGATAGATCCCATTTGGTCAGAGTATATCATTCTTATTACAGATGGTTGGATTTGATTTGCTAATATTTTGTTTAGGTACTTGAACTATTTTTATAAAGGACATTGGTGAACTATAACAAGTGGACTCACTCTTTTTTCTTGGGAGTTTGATGTTTACTGCTCCATTCTTTGAAGAAAGACTATTGTTGTGTAGTACTCTGCTGGGCTTTCACACACTGCCTTCAGTTTCTCTTTGCTTTTTTCTTTCTCCTTTTATCTTGTTTGAAAATGGTAACATACAATAAGAGATATAGTAAAATAAAACTGCTGATAAAGATACACTTAAAAATATATCTTAAGATACATTTAATGCTTGAAATTGTGTTCTCTTTATCCTTGCAATTTATTGCCTACAACGTTAACAACTCTCTAGGATTTAATCATTTGCCTGATATATTTTTTCTGTAACAGAATATTGATATTCTGATTCTGAACTTCCCATCAGAAAACAATTCTATCATTTAATTTTTGTGGAGTTTTTTTTTTAATTTCAGGCTCATTATTTTTTAATTGTATTATATACTACTCTCAATAGCTATTAATTTCTATCAGTTTTCAACTTTTTTATGTTTTATTCATTGTTATTACCTGATAATAAATTCCAAAGTTTACCTTTTAATTGGTTTATTAAGGTCCTTGATCCTTCTGACATCTTGATTAGATACGTAGTCATATTTGTTTGTTCTTAAAATACTCTGTTCTCAGAAGCTTCCCTTACTGCATCCTTGATTATATACCATCTATTGCAAGGTCTTTGGTGCTTACTTCGCAGACCTTGTGTTGTCCTTAGCTTATGATATTGGGCAAATCTTTCAACATGAGGCATTTTCTGCTTTGTAATGAAAGGTAGCTTCTGCACACTATACCTCTGTTGTTCATCGCATTTGTTGCTGAACACTTACAGGGATGCCGTCTCCTTCTCTTCATTGGTTACATATTTAACAAGAACATGTGTCACAGGCCTTTACTGCCATTACATTACTCTTGACTTATAGCCCTAGTTATCTGAAAACTTTGTTTAAACCTTCCTTTCAACGCTTTAGTTTGATGGTCTCTCTCTCTCTGAAGCTGTAGTGATAATGCGTGGGATGAGGATGTGTCTTCTTGGCATTGCGCATTTGTTGAACTCCTGTCTATATACTAAAAAAAAAACAACAAACCTCTATCCAATAGCCCCCCTGTTCAAAGAAGTATTAGTTTGTTTGTTTATTTTTGTTATTGTTATTGTTTTGTGGGTCTTCCATTCAGGCTTCGTTTGTGTCCCCACATATCACTTTTATAGATACAATAATCCCCATGATTTGGCTATATGGTGGGAACAGTTACATCCTCTATGCCATCTGTCAAAGGAGGAAAAGAGGCAATTATGTAAATATTTGGCTAAGCTGTTATTAGTGCTAAATGTAGAAGAGTAGAAATAAAATGGGAATGCGCTGAAAAATCTCCCCCATGGAGAGCCAGCTCCTGCAGAGTATTTTATCTTATTTATTATCTGCCTATCTGCATTCCAGTTAATCTCTATTTAAAACTAAAGATAATTAATCCTTGATAATTATGTTTATCTGATCTTCCCTTTCATGCTCTCTTTCCAGCTGGGAAAAATAAAACAAAACCAAAATATTGAAGTCTGTGGAATTTCCCCGTCTTGGTTGTGGCTTAACTTTGAATCAGTGTCTCCTTTACATGGGCTTGTGAGTCTTGGTCTGCCAAATTGGGGTGGGAATGAGGATAAGTTGTTAGTTTAATTTTTTTTGGTATCCCCTCCACTCCTTTCACCATAATGTTTGATAATTCCAAAAACTAAAATATGTTGTTTTCCCTTTGGTTCCACATTATTTCTCAAAGTTTTGGGTGCGGCATTTGTGCTTTCCTTTCCTTTGATGGATTGCTGTAATATATTTTTGATAGTGTTTGTTTCTGGTTATGTCATTAAGTGCGAAAGGAGAAAAATCTGGGACCTAGCTTAACATTGCCATCTTACAATAGCAGTCTCCTTAAAATGATTTTTAAAAATAAAGTTCTCGGCAAATATTCCCACACAAATTCTGAAGCTGATCTGTCCAAAGATAGTGCTAAAAATCTTAGAATGACATTTGAAAACTGCATTAACTCTATTAAGCCATTAGCGTATAAATGATTAAATAAATGATTAAACCCCACATTTTCTTAACTTAAGCTGAGTATTTTCATAGGCATTTTGAAACAGTTTTATTGTAGATTAGTGATTTTGAAATAGATTGTTTACTACATAATGGAATAATAAATCTGCCAATCGTTTTTAACACACAGTTTTGCAAAACCTTAGTTCTTGAGCAGTTACATGTCATTTTCATTTCACAAACATAAAATGGTGCATGAGAGTGTATTTACTTTAGGTGAGGGGAGCAAAGCCAGTCATTGTTTTCTGTCAGTTTTAATGACTGATTAAATAATAGACACTGGTTGGCATCAATGAGCAATGTGCTTGTGATAAGGGGTTTTAGAAACTTTTATCTATTTCTTTGTTTTTCATTTCATAGAAGTGGGCTGCTCTAAAGTTGTAGGAGATTTGTACAGTATGAGGTGTAAATGATAAATAAGGAGAGTAAAGTGCCTTTTCTGTTAAGCCATAAGGTTATCATTAACGAAACTGATGTAAGTATTATAGGTACCTCTTTCCTTGGACGTTGAGCCAGGGTTCGATAATTAAAGGGCTGAGGTCTGCACATGCAGCCACTTTTCTACAACTCCCCTTCCCTCCTGTTCCTTTGCCTTTAAATAAACATTTACAAAAAATACTCGCACTAAGTCACATGCATGTAACGGGGGCACATGAAAAGAATGAGTAAGACATTGCGCCTGCACAAGTCAATCTTATAGCGTAATATAGAGAGCGGATGAATAAAAGGAAATGAAAACATAGTGGCCTTCGCACCCAGGTGACATGGCCACAATTACCTTTACTGGCGTTCTTTGCTCCTTCACGTGTATGCAAATTACTGTTTTCAACCTGCAGAACTTTTATTACTTTTTATAAGGCAGGTCTGCTAGCAGTGATTTGTCTCAGTTTTATTTATCTTGGAATGCCTTTATTTTTGCCTTCATTTTTTTTTAATATTTTTATTGGAGAATTGGGGGGGATGGGAACAGTGCTGGGGAATTGGGGAAAGGGAACAGACAAGTTGCTGTCTTTTTGTTCTTCAGTCTAGTTGTGGAGGATGTTGCTTCACTGGCTCAAGTTGGCACCATCATTGCGCTCTTCCCGGGCGAGGCAGATCAGTCGCCGGCTTCTGGACAGCTGCTCACGGCGGCTGCTGGCCGCTCATGCTGGCTGCTGGCTACACACGGTAGCCCATGGCAACCCACTGCCACAGGGACTGCAGCCTACGCAGCCGTGGCTGGCGACCCACAGCAGCCCAGCTCCAGGCTGAGCTGTTGTTCAGCATCTTAGCTGTAGAGGGCAGTGTCACTGGCCCTCACATGTGGGATCCGAACCGGGGCCCTCTGGCGTCCCAAGCCAGCTCTTAACCATCACGCCACTCGGCCAGCCCCTTGCCTTCATTTTTGAAAGATAAAACTATCTCGCTGGATATCACTGCCTTCTGCCCTCCCTTATTTCTGATGAGAAGTTAGATATTAATCTTACTGGGGTTCCCTTTGACGTGGAAAGCCATTTTTTGTTTCATGCTTTCAATACTTTCTCTTTGCCTCTGTCTGGGAACATTTTTACTTTGATGAATCTGGACGTGAATCTCTATATTGCTTGGAGTTGGTTGAGTTACTTAGATACGTACTTTAGTGTATTTCCTCAAATACAGGGATCTCTAAGTCCTGTGAGAGGAGGCAGAGTTGTTGAACGGCACGATGGGTAGATAACGCCTAGGGTTTGCATGCAAAGCAGCAGGTAGCCTGGAGTGTATACCTGGAGGCGGTGACTGGACTCACGGGGAAGCACGTTATACCACGATGGTGAACAAGCCGACCCGATGGTGAGAGCAGACAAACTAGGTCACAATGCACTTCGCTGAAGCCGACCAGAATCCAGAAGACACCAAGCAAATCGGGGTCTCTCTCCTTGGCCACCATTGTCCCACTGGTGTCATAAGACATCCTAAACTATGAAGCCATCACGGATCAAAAGAAGAGGAGAACAAAGCATACGAAAGACAGAATATTTTACATTAGAGAGAGACGGAGTTATCCAAAAGCATATACATTTGTAAGTAGGTAGGTAGGTAGGTAGGTAGGTAGGTAGATGATAGATAGATAGATAATTTCATATAATGAAGCATATATGACAATATCCTATATTCATCATCAAAAGTGACAATTTTAAAGAGAAAATACAATAGACTATTAAGACCTCTCTGTTTAGGGTGTTAATGCTTATGAGCAAGGATAAACCAATCACTAAAAATAAGTGTGCTATATTTTCTTTGCCGATCTGAATGGTAACATGTAGCTATTTACAGATTGGCATGAATATACAAGTATTAGTGAAATAGTCTATAAAATGTATTGAGGAATAGAATAAAAAAGGATAAAAATAATAGAAACACTTAATGAAGTTTATACTGATACACTCAAAATTTAAAGAAGTTAATTTTTCTCAAAACAATTTATAAAGCTCTCTCAGTCCTGACCTAAATTTCTACATAATGGCTTTAAATTTAACATGAAAAATAAACAGTTCATAATTGTTAAGAATATATTGAAAGTACATACAGTGAACAAAAAGTAATATTTGAAAATAAATTGTTTTATTTGAACATTTGAACATAATTTGTAAATAAATTGTAAAATAATTTTAAATTTGATGTGAAGACTTGAAAATAAATTATAATATATAATAAATCAAACAGTGTATAGTTACTTCAAAAGTAGACAATAAACCAGAAATACTGTAATATCAAAAGAATACAGACTATTGTACCATAACAGTTGTTTTAAGGTACATGAGAAAGCCCTCTCTTGTTTTTTGTTCTTTTTCGTGTCTTATTGTGGAACTACCTTATATAAAGGACAGATTCAGGAAATCTTCCTATTTGTAAGACATCTCTATAAATGCAAAACATAGGTAGCTCTTTTATATACAATAAATTAGGGTTTATGTAACACATATTTTGACCTCTGTTTATACTGTGAAATACATACATTTACATATATGTGTGCGTGTATTCATCTATATCACATACATATACACATGTATATATTCACATATGTTTCTCCAAATAGATATTCATAATCACATCTTACACACAGACTGACAGAAAGGAAGGTGTAGATTAAGACAGATAATTTTTTTTTTTAAGATTTTTATTGGGGAATCGGGGGAAGGGGAACAGACAAGTTGCCATCTCGTTTTGTTCTTCAGTCTAGTTGTGGAGGACGCTGCTTCACTGGCCCAAGTTGGCACCATCATTGCGCTCTTACGGGGCGAGGCAGCCGGCTTCTGGATGGCCGCTCACTGTGGCTGCTGGCCACTCACGCTGGCTGCTGGCTACACACGGTAGCCCATGGCAACCCTCTGCCACAGGGGCTGCAGCCTATGCCGTCGCCTGCGACTCACAGCAGCCCAGCTCCAGGTCGAGCTGTTGTTCAGCATCTTAGCTGTGGAGGGCAGTGTCACGGGCCCTCATATGTGGGATCCGAACCGGGGCCCTCTGGCGTCCCAAGCCAGTTCTTAACCATCACGCCACTTGGCCGGCCCCAGAGAATTTTTTATCAGTTAAATAAAGAGTACATTTTTTCATCGGATTAGAAAGAAAGAGCGGGTTATTTCCCTCAGGTTAATAAATTTGCTTTCCATATGGAAACAAATATATTTCATATTGACTCAATAAGTTTGTTTATACAAAGTGAACTCAACATGGTTTTAATTTTATTGGTATTGAGATACATTTTTAAAGCTCATTTCAGACATTAGACTAGTACAGGGATGACTAGTAACTGAAAGAACCTTACTGATTTAAAGCCTTTTAGGAAAAACATCATTTAATCTTTCAAAAAATTGCCCAACAAAAGTACGAGTACTTGAAAAATTATATCTATTGCTGTAACTCTTCAAATATTTAAAATTAGTTTTGTTGCCCTTGGAAAATTTTAGAATTTTTGACAAATGTGTCTGAGCTGATAGAAAACAGGGTATTAGTACAAAATTGAAATAAATTCAAGATGAAAAGAAGAAAAGTGCTTCCATTATCAGAGATCAGGAAAAAAATACAAGGCCCATTACAATTTACTTCATTCTATAAAAGTGAATTTACTTAGCAATGGGAAAGGCTAAAATAATTCTCGAAAGTCATACAAAGAACACTAAAATTACATTAAAAATAATTAGTGTAAAGATGAAAACATAGGCTAGCACATTTGTGCAAAAGTGAGAGATATTAATGCCATTAATCTGTGTCCCTATGAAATAGGTCGACTTTTGAATGCCATTGTGAATCTCTACATGCTAAATTTTAATTCTGGTTTTATATAAGCAGGAATTAATTTTTTTTCCTGAGCCTTTTGAATTTTATATATTTAGAGGCATAGTGTGTGTGTGTGTGTGTGTGTGTGTGTGTGTTCCCAAAATCTAAAGCATGCGTGTTTAGCTTTTCATATAAACATAGTTTTCATTGTCTTGGAAAGCATACTCAATTTCCTTTTTGTTTAAGAACTAATAAGTATTTTTTAGGACCTAAGTTTTCAACTATTCCACTGTTTTTTCCCTAAACTATTGCCCTCCCCACTCCATCCCCAACCACCAATGTGCCTTCTAAAACCTTCTCTCACAATTTCTTCCACGCTCATTGTTCTTGGATTACCTGCATTATTTATTCTTTTCTGATACATCTACGCTTTCCAATATCTGATTATTTTTAATTCTCCAAACACAGCCCTTACTCTGTGGCTATTTATCTACCATAAAGCCATTCGACAGTTCTTACTTTTTAACTATAACCTTTATGCAAGTGATTATACTACTTTAGCCTCCTCTTTTTTATCTGTTTCTGGATATACTTCCTTATTTTAAGTTCTCTTTAGTATATTTCCTAATATTTATCTTGTTAGCCCCTTTACTCATTATAAATTCCTAAATTTCCACACCAAGGCAATACCAATCACCAACTATCCTATGACTGCCATTGAGATCGTCTTTCCTCCTTTCATATCTGTAATGCCTAAACCTTTATTACAGTTTTTTCTTTCCTCCCAGTGGACCCATCAACAATCACTTCATATCTATGTTTTCCATAGCACCATGTTTTCCAGTTTCCCTGTACACCCACCTCTCTCTCTTCCGAATTAAAACTTTATCAACTACTGGTTCAATGACCCCACTGAGGTCCTTGTCTCCCATGTGCACTGCCTCAGATGACTCTTTCCTGGCCTTATTTCAGCACAAAACATAGAATTAATAGCACTCCACATCTTCTGTATGTGGGGTTTTTTTTTAAGATTTTTATTGGGGAAAGGGGAACAGACAAGTTGCTGTCTTTTTGTTCTTCAATCTAGTTGTGGAGGATGTTGCTTCACTGGCCCAAGTTGGCACCATCATTGCGCTCTTCTCTGGCGAGGCAGATCAGTCGCCGGCTTCTGGACGGCCGCTCACTGCGACTGCTGGCCGCTCACGCTGGCTGCTGGCCACACACGGTAGCCCATGGCAATCCACTGCCACAGGGACTGCAGCCCACGCCGTCGCCGGCGACTCATGGCAGCCCAGCTCCAGGTTGAGCTGTTGTTCAGCATCTTAGCTGTGGAGGGCAGTGTCACTGGCCCTCATATGTGGGATCCGAACCGGGGCCCTCTGGCACCCCAAGCGAGTTCTTAACCATCGCGCCACTCGGCCGGCCCTTCTGTATGTGTTTTTATAGGGGTTGGTCTGAGAATGTTAAGGTCAAAAGCCAAACGGACTTTTAGCCCTACACTCAAGAGAAATACCCATCTTCAGCTGACAAGTTCAACAAGAAGAACCAAAAAGATTTCAACTATGATGGCTACAGCACAGGAGCCTCCTCACTAGTATGTCTGGGATTCCCTGACTAGGACCTGTTCCCATAAATGGTGCATCCTACATGCAACTTGAACAACTTATTGGTAAACTGTATCCTTTGCTTTGAATAATGGCAAAACATTGAGTACCATTATACATCCATGTACCCCTCTCTTTTAAGTCACACACCTGAAATCCTAGGTGAGATCTAAACTCCTTATGAGGCTCTGCCAACAGCCCCAGTCTGCAGTGACACTCGGTGACCCTTCTATAGTTTTACAGGCTCCATATATTTTCATACTAGTATAGAATTTCAGGTACTCTTAGGTTTTTCATATATTTTTAGTATTCTGTCCTTAAATTGCATTTTTTTCCATATTTCATCTCCCTTCACCACCAACCTACTGCGAGGCACCCCTAAAGGACTTATTTAATACTTTATCATGTGATTTGCAAATTGTTCGTTCACTAATTAGTAATAGTTTAAAGATATTAAAGAGGAATCTTAATATTTTAAAATGTATTTGATGTTTTTAAAGGAATAGAGAAGTAAATGGGAATGGCTCCATTATGCCACAGCTCTTCTACCTTTAAAATATCTATTAATAATTTAGAGGCTAGCGTTTCTCCTTTCCTCTTCTAATGCAGTAAACTGTACCCTAGCGACACAATACGTCAGTGTGACTTTCTAAGATACTGAATTGGCAATGGGGGCTGACTTAGACAACTTAAAATTCGAGAATCTTGAATAAAAGTAAACATAGGTATAGAAGTTTAAGTCGTCACTTCTAGAGAAAAGTTTACTGAGGCCTTCCACAGAAGATGTTGGTAACACTTACCAACACAATGCCCTTGGCTAAAAGAGCAAGAGAAACCAAAAATCCCAGCCTAATTTTCTCCCTTAATTGCTCAGTAGCCAGCTCTACCAATTGATTCCATCACAACAATGCAATTTTACATTTTTTTTGGATTTTAATTGATTTTAATATTGCAAGTGTCTTATCTGGTTCATTGCTCCCGATGGCCTTGGAGAGGTAGATCTCAACAAGGGCTGTTACTATATTAAATCAGTATATCAATGTACCCTGCATTAAGAAGCAAGGGCCTTGGAGAGTTTATGAATCTAAGAAGGAAGAAAAGTGGTTGCTGAAATCTGGTGTTCCTAAAACAAGCACATTAATGGAAAAACATCATAAAAGTTCTCTTTTGTGCTGAGGGATACATAAAGCAAAAATGCATAGCATGGTAAATATCTCCCTTCCATATATTGATACAAAACATTAAAATGTTTTCTCTGGGCAGGAAATTCAAAGGGTTACATCAAAATAACGCATCAGCCATAAGGATAAAAAAAGCGATGACCTTGTTTATGACAACCGTTTCATCTAAAATGAAGAAAGCCACTGTGGTGTCTCCCTCTCTCACGGGGATACAGACAGCTCCAATTTATGATGCACTGAGGCTCCAAGCTGGGACATGAGGAACTCTGTAGACCTTAGATTGTACTTTCACATACACGTTGGAAGTACTGGTTAGTGAACAAAATTCCCAAACACAATCTATTCCTGATAAAGTTAAATATAATACATATTATATTACACTATCTTTAATATCAGTGTTTTACTGGAAAGTGCTTACCAAAAAAAAGAATAGTAAAAACAATTTTCTATGCAAAATAGCATGAGCAATTGGTCTTCCATCTGTTGTGACTGTGATAATGGTAGCAATAATAATGATAGTTAACATCTATTTTCAGACACTATAAAACTTCCTGTGCAGTTTCCCTCACGGTGCCCATCTGTCCTGCTATTGTTTCTATTCATGGCTGAGAATATTACAGCAAAAATTAATTAACATGCTCAACTACAAAAGGGGTGGAGCTGTGTCTGTCTTTAGAGTCACATTTTATTATGTGGCTCTTGTCATGACGAGAGGACTGTCCCTTCTCTGCAGGGTTAACTCTGTTTACAGAAAATAAGGTTAAGTGGAATTGAGAAGGTCTTTACATGGAAAAGACGTATTCTAAGGTTTTCCATTTCCCATGGCTTATAGGATCATATCAGGGGAGATAAATTGTTAAAATAGAGTGATTATAAAGAAAACACACCAAAATACAACTAGGGTTGGGTCACGAGCCCACACCAAAGGAAGAGGGTCAGCCATCAAAGCTAAAACTAAGGGATGAGGTCATTTTGTCTGTCAGAAGGAAACAGCCCAGAGGGCAGGATAAATAATGCTCAGTCAAAACCTGGATGAGAACCTAGGACAATGCTGGCAGCAGCAAGTAAGGAAAAAGTTAAGATGGCGGGGAGACATACAGAAAATGCACCTCATTTTCACTTGAAGGTATTTTGGTGATGTTGGATTTATATTTTTATTCATTTATGTATTGGGTGCAAACTTTTAAAATAGTATATGGGTATATGCACTTGTATGTTTACTAAAGGTTCTACTCTAAGCTAGAAAATATTTGTATTTCTGAAAAGTCTTACAAGCAATCTCGGTCCGCTCTTGTATCTCTTCGGTCTGGTTTGGGTGGGGAAACAAAACAAAACAAAAAAACCTGGCCTGCTGTCATATCTCTAGAGCCTGATTTGGGTGGAGGAAAAAACAAAACAAAAACCAATTATAAAATACACATTTTAAGTCTCCTGACCTCTCTTATTTGGTTCCATTCTTTGTCTTCACTGTTAGATTCTACATAATAATTCCCATGACATACACATAATTCTAAATTAACTAGCCACGTTTCTAAAACCATGTCTGTAATAGTCTCTATGGCTTGCTCAAACTATCCCATCTATCTGGGATATCTTCCTTCCCATTTACCTGGTACCCAAACTCTCTGAAGTATTGCTCAGATCAACAGCACCCTCTTATATGAACACTATTTCTAGTTATATTTCTTTCTTGTTCACTCTTCATAACACACTTCATGAGCTATCAAATATTGTACAGTAAATCCTCAATGTCTCCCACAGGTTGTGGGACTCTAAGCAAAACGACTTATAACAATACCAGTGTTACCACAGGCTAGTTGATATAAATAAGAATTAAGTTCCTATGGCATTTCAACAACATTATAATGAAACAATGCTGAATGAAACGTTATTCCATTACCTACTGCGTATTTGTCTGTGTTCATTTAGCTTTTAAACCCTTAAAAGGTAGTTTCTTTGAGTTGACTCTGTAGAACAAATGCACCCTAATTTAATTACTCCTACATCATTTTCATAGGATGAGAATTAAAAAGGAAGTTTAAAAATCAACAAAATCTGATTTTCTAAACAACTGAGATAGAGCATCTACTGGAAATGGGTCATATACAAATTTACTTTATGGAAGGTGGAAATCAAAGCACAGCTCAGCAATCTAAGAAGAATAGTCATAAATAAGGGGTTTTCTCTATTTTGACAGATTAAATTACTTGTTCTCATAAAACAGTGTCTACTTTTATGTGTACATAAGTAAGCTAATGAGAAAACTTTTACCCTGTTAATTTCAGAAAGAATCAAATGAAAATGTAATATTGAAATCATTATTTCTAAATTCTGTAACTAGATAGTTGGCTCTGACAAAACGAGGTGTCGCTTAAAGTCATATTCCCATGTATGTTACAATTTGAGTCTCAGGCTTTCTCTGACATCTCGGATGAGCTACTCCACCATCACTTCTTGGTGTGCTTTTACAGAGGAGGACGTGAACAAAAGAAACATTCTCCTCTTACTTTCCTCCCGAATGAATTAGATATCTGGCATCTCTTAGATGAGAGAGATATGTCCATGCCCTTAAGAGTTAGTTTATTATTATTTTCAGCCAGGTATTTAAACTATGCATTACTTTGGTTTTCAGGAATCATACAGTTGGTTTTTTAAAAATTTTACATTGCCTCAAATCATGTCTTTTCAATTCTATTTTCAATATATGAAAAAAATGAAATACCACTGAAGAGTTAATAGAATTGTTCACCTTTGAACACCCTAGAACAATTGTACTTAACCATTTCCACACAAAGTCTGATTAAAGATAAATATGATTAAAGATATGCATGTGTTTGCTAAAGGTTGTTTTTAATTTTGGATCATTTACACACACACGGGTTACTTCTTGTCATTTTCTTTCAAGTGAATAAAACCAGTAATGTAATATGAGTTAATTAGATTTGTAATATATTCAAAACTAGACACCAAATCACATACTATAGAAACTGTGTTTATTATTAGCACAAACATATTTTAAGATAATTTTGCTGGTGAGTTCCACATGATGTACAAGTTAAAGGGAACTTTATACACTAGGCGCCCTCTAAGGCAGAACAATGTTCATTTAGAAGGAATACTTTCCTGAGCTTCCTGGGTGTGGGTTGGGGGACTATACTCAAACTGGACTAGTCCATAGCTAAACTGATACTCAGAGAAAATGATAGGAATTGCTTTTTTATCTCTGCATTCCCAGTGGACAATGTGGGGAAAAGAAGTAATTGAAAATATGTTTGTTATTCGACATTCATGTCATTAAGTCTGTTTTATACACCATTTTTTAAAATGATAAACTTCTACCAGACAGATGGTGATATGAGCATTGAATAACAAACATATCTGTTTTAACGTTTTCAGCTTGAGGGAGGGGTATCCTATCACTCTCGATTAAAAACAAGAGAAAGTATCCTCACTGTATATTCTCTGAAATCTACTGGAATTTTTTTCACAGTAAAAATAAACAAAGAAACAAAGAAACAGAAAGCCTCTTTCACTCTTTCATACTTGGGTGGTCTCATAATTGGCGAGGAGCTATTCCCTACAATGTCTGGTCAATTTGAGCAGTGGCATTTTTTTTTTTACAGATATGTATCTCTATACTGGCACACAGTTGAAAAAAGAAAATACCTTTTTTCTCTCTGTGTATCTTTTCAGGGACACCAGAGTTGTCCCTCTGTGGGTTTGTGATGCCTCTCTCCTTCTCTTCCTAACAAGTGTTAATAGGCTCACTTTTTGTGCCTTTGGTTAAATCCATCAACAAAACAAAACAAAGTCACTCACTGAAAATAGAATGACACAGTTAGTGTTGGGTCAGGCTTTTTCTATTTTTAAGGTGGTCAGAGGGAAATATTGCAGGCAGAATTGAAACATATTAGATCGATAGTTTTTAAAGTGAGGCAAACACCTTAATGCCTTTGTGTGGAGTTACTGGCTGTCACTGGAAAGAAATTCTTATTAAATGTTCCCTTTACAACATTAAAATTAAGGACAAGTGTTGAAGAGTATGGATTACTGAGAAATTAAAAGCATGACATGTTTGAAACCTGTGATTAATATCATAATTTAATTACAAAACTCAGTTAACAAGTCCCCTTGGAAGAAGTTTTGTCTCATGTATCAGGCTTGATAAACAGAAATTTGCATTACACTCAGATTATATTTACAATTAAGGTCAGGAATTTGTTATTGATTATTCAACCTTTCAGGTGTTTAAGTCAAGGAGTGTTTATGCAAAGGAAGGACTTTTTATACACATATAGAAATAAACCTGGGATAATTTTCACCAACTTTGGTACAGAAGAGGTCCCTCTCCCCACATTTCTGTCCTATAAAACTGATAATATATTTATGTATTTTAGGGGGCAATTTCTGTATGGAATGATTGTGAATGTGAATTGAAGTTAAAAAATAAGATAAAAATCTGGGCTTAAAATTCATTTCTAAACTTGTATTGCTTAGGTGCTCTAAGACAAAGCATTCATTCTCTCCGAGTTCCAGTTGCGTGACCTGTATTGTGGGAATAATAATAGTACAAACCTTACAGTGTTGTTGTGAAAATCAAACAGGTAACACATGCAAAATGTTTATCAGTAAAGCTCAACATAAAGCTGACTAATACCTTCAGCTTGTGGTCCTGACTATAAATTGATAGGAATTGGATTACCCGGGTTTAATTATAGAATTCTTTCTGCTTATAGACATCAGACTAGCTTTTTCTGCAGCTTTGTTATTGAATGTTTTTTACTTTTCATATTATCTCAAGACACTGAAATACATTCTAATGAAAAAGGCTTTAACTGGGCTGATTCAGAAAAAGGATGATTTGAGAGAAGTCTCTCTTTTCTAATGTAATTCAGGTTGGCATGTGAGGAAGGGATCACAGATGAATTTTCTGGCCAAGAAAAGTGAGTGGTGGCAGTTGATTTTGTCAAACGAGGAAAGTTGGCCGTGACGAAACACTGAGGATATAAGACTGCTGGTTCCTGGTTCCACTGGAAGGAGCTTGGCCATCACACCCTGTCCTAACAAGTTAAAAGCTGAGCAGATGGTAAAATGAACAACTCTTGTTGGATTTGTAAGAGAGGGGGAAACACAGGGCAAAGGGCTGCCCCCAAGAATGGGGAGCCAGACAGGCACATACGGGGAGCTGCGGGGTCCCCAGCAGAGACCCAGGAGCTGAAAGCGCCTTTACCAGCATTGGGTGGGGAAATCTGACAAATTGCTGAGGCTCCGTGTGCAGAGTTCTGAGTCATAGGGGGTCCCCACAGTGAGATGAGATGTACCCCTAAGAGCAGAACCGGGATGCCTCACCAAACATCTGAGAGAAACCCCCCTTGTGTGGCTGCAGAAGGGGAAAAGGCAGGTCTTCGGGAAACACCAGAGAACAACCTGCTCTCAGGAGACACCAGTCACCCAGAGCCACCTGCTGGGGGATGTCAGAGCCCCACTGACCTGGGGGAAGCAGACACCCAGCACCCCCAGTCTAACTACCCTGTCCCAGCTGAGGGGAGAGAAAATGAGGAGCCCAGAGTTCCCAGGCCAGAGGCGCAAGCTTAGGAAATACTGAGACGCAGTCACAGGACCACACAGTGCTTTCTCCTCCAAGCCAGACCACATCACTAAGGGTCTAGTTCCAGGAGGTCCTTTTACCCAGGACATCATAGGGGGCTCTCAAGAAAAAAAAATGACAGGGCTTGCCAGAAGGCCAAGACACAATTTGAAGAGACAGAGCCAGCTTCAGAGCCACACATGACAGGGGTGTTGGAATCATCAGACCAGGACTTTGAAGCAACTGTGACTCATATGCTGAAGGCTCTAATGGATAAAGTAGATGGCACCCAATAACAGGGGGCTGATGAGCAGAGACATGGAAATTCTAAGAAAGCACTGAAGAGAAAATGCTAGCGATAAAGGGCAGAATGACAGACGTGAGGAACCCTTTGGTGGACTAGGCAGTAGACTGGACGGGCCGAGGAAAGAATCTTTGAGCTACAGGATATATCAATACGACCCTTGAAAATCAAAAAGTAAAGGTGACACAGACAAAACAAAAACAAAAACAAACCAAAACCAAAACAAAACACAGAATAGTATTTAAGGACTGTGGGACAATTATAAAAGGTGCAACCCACGCATAATGAGAATTATAACTAATAATTTAAGTGTAACCCTTATTTTTGAACTATCTAATTCTTGGTATAGAATTCCAGGCTGACAATTTGTTGTGTTTTGTTACTTTCAGTGTTTTCATTATGTCACTCCATCGTCTTGCTTGCTTAATTTCAGAAAAGAGAGCTACTCTAATTCATAGCTGATTTTAAGTACAAAATGTTCCTATTGTTTGAAAATTGGAATTTCCTCTGATTTTAATTTTGTTACTTGTTATTAATCAAACTGAGCACAGTGATTTAATAAGCATATTTATATATCATCAAAAAATAAAATTATGAACATAAAGGTTAATATTAGTGTTGATTTAAATAATTTACTTCAACCACAACCTGGAGAATATACTGTACTATAAATCAGAAATTTAATACTTGTTTTAATGTTTAATCGATGCTTTCAATAGCAACCCCAAATTTCCTATTTAATATATTAAATAACTATTCTTACCAAGAGATTATTAGCTTTATATACTTTTTAAGTTAAAGGTTGATAACATAAGAAATATTATGAATGGAAGTTATATTAGTTCATCTACTCCATCCTGTTCCTAATACAAGACTATTCCCTTCAGGGTTTTCTTAAGTGTTCGATTCACTCAGATTTTAAATGATTCAGAGTACAAAATCTACATCCATTTCCTCAGAGCTCAATCTACTGCCTAATACATTTGCTGCCTAATACATTTCATAGTTATAAAAATTGTGCTCGGTATTCAATCGATTTTTTTACAACTGGATTAATTGCATCTTTGTTTTTCTGCTTGTATACCTTTGTCTCAACTTTGGCATTTTTTTAAACCTCAGTGGGTTAACTGTCTTTTAGCTCTCCTTTTTAATTATTAAATAATTTGCTTTCACTTCTTAATACTTTATATTACTTTTAGAAAGTTTCCCCAAATTAGGTTACTAAACTGAGCCATTTTACAAACATTGGTTTTAATATTCCTTCAGTTCTCTTTAAAAAAAATCCCATCTTTATAAAGCAATATATGAATTATTTAGTAAGAAATGTAGTCAGATCCTTGTAATTTCATACCATTTTTCAATGAATTTTGAAAGTTCAGTACATATTCAAATTCAACTGCTAATTCAACTTTCCATGAGGCCTGTCTTCAATGGATCAATTTATGCATCTCCCCAATAAGAATGTATTAAATAACTACTATAACTATTGTTTTAGAAATTGAGGATACAGTAGAGATGGTGGAGAATCTCAATTGCCTTAAATTGATAAAGAGAAGCAGATAATAAATCACCAAATTAATTTGTGAACAATTTTATTTCAGAGGGTAAGAAGTTAAATGACTTCTGGTCCCCTCTGTGGGGTTTTGATTCCCCTTGGCCACTTCCTGGCACTGGCTCATGGAAACAATAATTTAGGTTGTGCTGGCGCTTTTTCTGTGGGATCTCCCATGTGGCTTTGACACACGTTTCCGTTTTTGATCTCACAGGTTTCTCAGGGGTCATTGGGTTTTCTTATCTAGCCTCCAAGCTAGATGCATTACTTGTAACTTTTTGATACTGACCATCAGTATTTATTTAGAAAATATTTCTATGAGAAATCTACGTTCTAATCTGCTGAATGACAGACAACCTCAGAAGGTCAAAATCACCTACATTCTCAGAAAGGAACCTGCTCTGGGGGGTGGTTTAGGGTGATTACCATGACCTAGGGGCCACAAGGGGCTCATGCTGCCCGCTTCTTATACCTAAAACGTGTATTCAAAGATCTCCCACCCGTAAGCAATATTTGTTTATAGCAGCATCACAGGCTGTTGCTTTTCTCATCTCACATGCCACTGAAATAACTTTATAAGACGAAGGGTTCAGCGAGTGAATTTCTATACCTCTCAACTTCTGTAGAGAATAATTCGCGTATATCAATACGTTTCATACAACTGTATGGAGATAACTCTTCTCCTAGGACAGTAAGATGTCTGAAAGAATTTTTTTTTCACTTGGACAATTTAAAAATAATAACTGGATTTCAACAGCATTCCTTGGCAATTAGAGGATAACAGTTTATCTTCGGGAGCAGAGTACCATGGAATCACAGGTTACGCTACCCCTCCCCACCAAGAAAGTCTTAGTAATCGTCTACTGCAAGTTGTCATGGATCTAGATATCATCATAAAGGACAGTTGCTTCTCAAGAGAATTTCAGGGCTAATAAGTGGGGAAGACTCATCTTCCTGTCTCCATTCTATACATTTGTTGTTTTACTAATCATTTACTTGGGATAAAGGGTCCTACTGTTTTAAAACAAATAGTACAAAATAGTATGTAAAATTTCAACTTCATCATTTAGTAAACTAGGACTCAGATTAATTTTAAGCCACTTTTTTTCTACAGTAAGTTCCCCCCCCCCAATATACATGGGGAGAGACCCTATCCTAAATATTCATTTCTTGAACAGGTATTCACTGAGGCACATCTCACTTTATAGCAGCCACTCCCTAGGCACTGGGGATAAGTCAGAGCACAAATATAGAACATTACTATATTATGGAAAATACATCCTACTGCAGAGAGACAGGCAATGTAAAGAGGAATTAACATAGAGGTTGTTTAAAATATTTTAGTCTGCTTTGGCAAATTGTTTCAGTCACAGCAATGACTAAAGATAAATTAAAAACAAGAACAAGAAATCTCAGTAGTTGCTATTAGCAAGATTATATTTCTTGGCTCACCTGGCTAACCGCATGCTCACGGGGCTTGCCCTCTTTGGAGCAGAGTGCTCTCCAGGCAGAGGAGAATGGGAACAGTGAACCCCGTGACTGCGCTTATGTTGTCTACTTTCAAGACCACTAGAGAGAAATGAAACAGAGAATGAGGCTGAGGCTGGCCAGGAGCTGGAGCCTGTGGTAGGGAATATTAAAAAGGTGAGTCCAAGGAGGTCCCACTGAGGAGCCTCACAGGACAGATGAGAGGAGCGAGCGAACGGAGGGACTGTCCCCAGGAAGCGCAGTCCTGCAGGGGCAGGGCCTGGCGGCCATGTGAGAAAAGGGCAGAAGACTAGGGGATGAGGCCAGAGGTCAGAGCAGAAGTGTGGGGCTTTGGTGGATCAATGGAAGGAACTGAAGGTGTTTTTCCAAGCTGGATCTGCCTGCTTTGAGATTAAGATGCAATTGGCAATGAGAACAATTGGAAGGTTATTTTCATTTACTAGTAAAGAGATAATTGTGGATTGCGTCAGGAAGTGAGAGTGGCAAGGTTTTGGTTATATTTTGAAGGCAATGCTAGCAAGGCATGTCGACAGAAGCAGGGTGCTAAGGAAGGAGCCGAGTCAAGCATCCAAAAGAATGGACTGCCCATTAAATGAGACTGGGTATGCAAATGAGTATGCAAATTGGCAATTAGCTATACACGTCTGGAGTTCAGAGGTCTAGGCTGGTGACGAAAATTTGGAACACACACACACACACACGTATTCACATATATACTTCTATAATTTATAAATATCATTTTATGTCTCTTTTTCCCCCTCTTAATATCTTAGTTAAGAAAAATGTGGACATGGTAATCATACCTTTATATAATAATGGCCTGCTAATCATGTGGAACTATGGATCCGATTTCTGGATAGTGATATACAGGGAGAAGGAACATGGGCAACCATCAGGCCTGGCCTTTAAAGCTCTCCTTGTACAACCATTCTCTCTCTCTCTCTCTTTCTCTCTCTCTCTCTCTCTCTCACTCAGGGAATGTAAGGGGTAATGAGACCATAGGATGGAAAAGATGCCCACTGGTCATCCTCACTGACATCGACATAAGAGGAAAAATACACCTAAGATTTGGGGTTTGTTCCAGCAGCTAATGGTACAAATCCTTAATTATAAGCCTCTTATATTACATTTTACTCTGAGTATTTTTCCTAAATATATATATAAATATTTCATAGTCAACATACTTGTTTAGTTTAAATTAATTTGCTTTGTGTAAAAAATAGTGCTGATATTACCTCTTCTTTTCAGCTTTGAAAAATAAAATCCTTAGCAAACTAACATAACTTGGAAATATAAAATAGAAAAAGCAAGATAGACAAAAACCAAAATAGCAGATTTGCTGGGATCAAATTTTTTTATACATGTGCAAAATGATGAATGTAGGACTTTAGCTCTAAATTTCATGCAATGCAGCATTAACTGTAACTGATCTATTTGTAACGTGTACTTTATAATTTTCTTTTGGATATGTAATTTTCCTTAAGTGCAAATTTATAGATTCTTGTGTTATTAACTTTGGAAGGGAGCTTTGACAGTCTAAATATGTCAGCCTCTCTCCTGTCATTTTCGATAGTAAAGTGAGATGATTTTCAGTTTCCAGAGAATTCACTACTCTCTTAATTGCCCCCTGAGGAGCAGGGTGTCAGCAAGGATTCCTACCATCTTGCATAATGATTAAAAATGGAGAAACCAAGGCAGCCAAAGAAAAGGTCACTGTATAATCTCTTATTGAAACAAATAGACTTAATGAAAGCACTCCATCTTTTGTGTATAGCTCAGTGACTTTTTTCAGCTCTGAAGAATTGACCACTTCCAGTTTCATTACAATGAATTAAATGTTATGTTTATGAGCTTTCTCTTGTCAACAGTAGTGAGGGGAGCGTCTCTAATTTTCTTTTTTTCTCTCTTGAAAATTAACTGTTAAATAAGATTTAATTGTACTTCTCTTTGTCAAGGACTAGAGAAATTTGCATTTCCCCAGTAAAGGGCATTTCCCCCCTTTATTTGTTGCAGAGCTTAGGAATAAAGCCTACCTAGCTTTTTGAAAATAGCCGCTCACATTCTACTGTTACGGGTATTAATATCTTTAAAAAAAGTTCTCTATTGCAAGAAATGTAGTGAACGCTGAATTAAATTTTAGGCAGTTTAATATAGACAAAGATACACATTTCCCAAAGGTATCAAGTTTCGCTTGGGGGAAATGATTTCTCTCTGATTATTTCTCTCTGGGGAACATTTATCGTGTGCGCTCCCCTTCCTCTTGGAATCCCTACAACACCAGATTCCTCCTCTCCTCAATTTCTAGTGCAGTGAGTGATGGCCATGGGACAGCTCTGCCCAGCACGTCTCCCAGGACCCTTCAGTGGGAGGAAGTGATCTGAGGAAGAGACCATTCACCCCTGAGCCTTGGCAGCAGTGTCCCACGTAGCTGTCAGACAACTGCTGTTGACAATGTGTCGAGAATCTTAAAAAACTCATGCACTCCTAGCCCTTGGTTGCAATGTTGGCAGTCTAGTTTATGGGAGTATTGCAGATTATTACAACTATTAATTCCTGATGTGTTATAATAATATACATTACTCAATGCCAGCTCTATGCGATCTCCCCAGCCAACCATTCTGCATGTATTCTTTCAGTACCCCCGCTGTATGTGTTTAAGTGTATAACTTTCCAAGGACACACACACTTGAACTCATCTCTCTGAATCCAGGGTTCCAGCTCTCAACCACTCACAGTTCTATTGTCAACCTATTTCCTGTTTTATCTATTATCTTCAACTCGCCCACTGGCTCTGGAAGACTTCGTTTCTATCAAACACAGTACCATAGAGTGGACTCCCACATCCGAACTTGATGTCCCTTCCTTAGTTGCAGTTTAGTGAGGAGAAACAAGCATTCGAGCAGTTGAGTGGAACTGAATCTGGCAGGCACCATGTAGGCTTTGGAGGCGGGCAGAGCATTATTTAAAGGCAATGGTTGGTCTCTGTGGATCGGTCGGGGAAGCATTATAGGGGAGTGGCCTGCAGACACGACAAAGCCTGGGAGGCCTTTTCCAGGCAGCAGAATGAGGGAGTGAATGGAAGAACAGGTAACACCTGGACACAATTTTTACAGTTATGAAACACATGGCTATATGTTGGATATGGAATTACATGATTATGAATATAGATTAGAGTAACAACAACAAACAAACAAACAAACTCATAGACACAGACAACGGAACTGTGGGTGACAGAGCTGAAGGACAAAAGGGGGAAAGGGGGAAATATATGGTGACAGAAATAGACTCAACTTCCCATGGTGGGCACACGATGGGGTATACAGACGGCGTATTACGAAATTGTACACCTGAAACGTATATAATGCTCCTCACACATGCTATGCCGATACATTCAATTAGAAAGAGTACAATGACCTGCTTTGATAAGCAAACTAAAATTAAAAAGAGGCTCTTCTTTATCAACTGATTTGTTACAGATTTTATTGAATTTAGATGTGTCATAGCTGTTTGTATTTTGAAGTGTGACATGTAGGCCTAAATTACGCATATTTACAAAGAATCAATCCCATAGGAAATTATCTAGCCTCAAGCTTTGAACTAACCATTCTGTTATAAATTTGCGAAAAAGTAACACCCAATTATCTTCCTTTGCATTTGAACTTTTAGAATGAGAAATATTTGGTGTAGAAAATGATCTGTATTTACAACTCCATTAGGTTCAAAATCAGATTGTGCTCTGCCCAAGTCTCCATGGGCATCTTACTGGGATCTTACCAGCAGCGCTGCTAAAGCTGGAGAGAATGCATCCCAAAAGTTAGGATCGCTTCTGGCATCGGATTTTATTTTGTGTTAATGTGCTTTTTCCTCATAAAATGATGATTGTTGTCTTGTGTTCTTCTAAGCAACAGAAAGTTCCTTCAAAGCAAGGCTGTGCTTAATTGATTGCTTTATCCTTGACACTAATAATGAATGGTGCATGACAGGTGCTTTATTAATATTTTGTGGTTGAATAATACAACCTTTACTTTCTTGATTTACATATATTTTTCAGGAATTCATTAAAACTTCAAAAGCAATTTTTTCTAATGAGTGCATAAACCTATTACTATAATTATTTGTATATCTAACTAATTCACCTTTTAAAACCATTTCCATTATGTATCCATGGAAAATATGTGACATGTTTTAAATGATTGCTTATAATTTACGCATTATTAATTTGGTACATAGTGGCAGAGTCCTTATATTGCTTTTTATTTATCCTCATTTATTATCTGAAGTATAATAAATATTTCTAAGTACAGTTCTCACTGATAGAAAATGTTGATAACTATTTAACATATTCTTTTGCTCAGTTTGTCGCAGTTAAGATAAAAATACTTTTGTTCCAAGTATTAATTTCAAGACTACCTGAAAATAAATAGTTTTTATCTGATCATTCTTTAGCTGCATTTTTCAGGATTCAGAACTGGGGGGATGTTCTGAGATTTCCTATCTGGATGACAGCTACTCTCTAACCTGACTCCTGTTAGAATCACCTGGTCATGTATTTAATTCAGCTTTTCATATTCCCATCATTTCATTGCTGTACTAGACTGGCAGATTCATTTTATCTTGATATATGCAAATTCAGGAAATACACCAACTGGGAAAATCTGGGCTGCTGTACTCCACCATCACGACACTTCTGAACCACTGAAGAACCCATCCCAAGCAGCGTTCCATATCCTGATTCATTGAGAGGTTGGCCCACCCATGAATGGGTACAAAGCACAAGATGACGACATTTTTAACAAAATTTCACAGAAAATGGTTGCTACCAATGAAATACTGAAATCATTGTCAGGAACACTGCCAGATGGAGAGATGCATTAGCACGGAGCATGTGGAAATGGTGGCAAACCACCGTGCCCTCTTGGGAGCGCCACCCTCCCAGAACGACCACATGTTTGCCAACCTGGAATCTCCCTGAACCCCACTCTTTGGGGGGGGTTTATGGAGGCTTCCTCATATCGGCATGGTTGATCTTTCACTCCACTTTCAGCCCTTCTCCCTTCTCAAGAGATGGGAAGGCAGGGCTAAAAATTCCAAGCTTCTCATCACAGTTTGATCTGGCCACTGACCAGCCCTCATCCAGGAGCCATCCAGAGTTGCCTCATTAGAAAAAAAGACTCCTATCACTCAGGAAATTACAAGGATTTCTGGGGTCCTGTATCAGGAACTGGGGTCAAAGACCAACTGTTAGAACAAAAGATGCTCCCAGGGCTCGTACCACTTAGGACATTACAAGCGTTTTAGGAGCTTGGTACCAGGAACCAGGGGCAGAGGCCAATATTTTCTGTTATCTTACAGTCCTGTTATAATCCAGTAATCTAGGAAATAAAACGTTCCTCTGATTTTTGTGAACTCTTCTGGAAAATTAATCAGACCCCAGGAGAGGGCCTTGGGAACCCCTGATTCATGGCAAGTAGGTCAGAAGTACAGGTGACAACGTTGTTACAAACTGTGACTGCCATCTGAAGGGGTGGGAGGATTCAGTCTTGTAGGACGGACTCTAACCTCATTCAGATCTGACACTGCCTCTAGGTAGATAGTGTCAGAATTGAGTTGAATTGTAGGACATTGAGTGTCCTGAGAATTGCTTGTTGATGTCAGGAACGCCACCGCCCCCCCAACACACACACACACACACACACACACACACACGCACACATATACACACACTCATACACACACACATGCACACATGCACACAGACACACACATATACACACACACACACATACACACATACACACGCGCGCACACACACACACACACACACACACACACACACACTGGATTTGGTACCAGGACCTATGTACCTAATTTTGCCTAATCTTAGTACTACAGCCTTAATTTCTAGATATCAATTTAAAAAAAAATAGCCAACAATTATCATTCCACTATAAGAAATGTATAAAACCATGGAAGATTTACTAGTAAGGGTCACACCCACTCCTCTGTAAACATATATTTACTGAGGAATATTTATATATTCTGAAGATTTCCTGGTGAGAAAAATCACCGGTAAGCTTATGAAGAGGAGGGCAAAAAGTTTTGCTGCTAGAAACATGAGTTCCTTTTTCAACAAACTGATAATGGAAGTGTAATTACTTTTAAACAATCTTGCTTGCATTGTGTGATTAATTAAAATCTACCTCGTCTCACATGTTGACTATATATTGAAAATTTAAACATGGCTGCTCATTTTCTTTGAAATTTTTGAAGAATTTTGTATTGCTTAAAAGAAAAATTATTATGGAACTGAAGATTTCATGTCAAGAAATTTACCTTTGCCCTTATTAAAGTTAATGAATTTTAAAATTTAGGTTTATTTCCATTTCTTAATTGCTGTCTTGGCTAAGGGTCTCCTCCTAATCCTTTCTCCAGACCAACTCCTGCCACACCTGGGAGGTACTACTGCTCATTTGATTCAGCTCAGGAGAGATTCCTAACAAACCTGCCTGGGCCACCAATGGAACTGACACCCCCTGTACTTCTCTTCATTGTAAATAAGCATTTACTTTTACATTTTCATTGAATATATTTCCCCTACTTGTATAAATTCCATGAGAGCACTGTGTATTCAGTTCTGAACATAGTGCTTAGAATTTCTTTTAAATGTTTGTCAGATCCAATAATCAAAATGCAACATATTAAAAAACAAAAAACTATGAATTCTCTTTAAGCACTTAATTTGAACTTATTTTATAAAATAAAAAATACACATTTGCAGTATATAGGAATACACCCTAAGTAGGCCACATGACACATTCTCTACATATTCTTATTTATAATACAGTACATGTATTAACGTTAATTGTTATAATGGTTGCCATGTGGTACCACTCACGGTTGCAATTTATTTGGTTTCAAACTAGGATAATAGCTGATAAGATGACAAAATGGTTATGTTTTTAACACTTGCATTAAATTTTTGCCAAGTGTTACAGGGGAAATTCATCCTCAAATAAACACTTAAGTCTTCGAAAAATAGAGTGGGTGGCAGTCATCTATCTACAGATTGTGGAGACCCATGATTAAACCTGCGTGCATCTATAGTGATCATTAATTATAAACATGACATTCTTGAGGTCAATACAGATGGCTGACAACTGAATCATACTTGACAAGCTGTTTCGGTTGAGACGACAACATTTAAATTAAAATCTATACTTGAAATACCATATGACAAAGCATCAGTGGTAAAGTGATGTACCAGGTCTTTCAAGGTGACTAGTGATTCCTGGGTAGAACTGCATAACAGAGCATGAGCCATCATTCTGGGGACACCATTCGTGATGAGTGGCCCCTGAGGACATGAATTAACATTTCTGGATTCTAATTTCTTATGCATGAAGAGAAAATAGATTAACAGTTCTTCCCATCTAGGCTGATGATGAGGCTTAAATTAGTTGATATTTATAAAGTCCTTAAACTATGTTGATTACTTAGTAAGTACCACATGTTACACTAAATAACATGTACAATATGTACGTCTTTCAGCAGTAAACCATTATGGAGATATTTATAAACCAGGGTGAAACCACCAAAGAGAAGAGTGATATGTTCGCCAGAGGTGACCCAACTCTGAACAACACTGTTTACCTTATGACGAGGGAAACTGACCTGGGAAGTAAATGAGCAAATATTTGGGGGTCATTTGCGTATGTGTCAGAAAGTATAGGCAGGGCCTGCACCTCCGAATGTTACTATTTTCCATTTCCTGTATGCCACCTCCACAGACTACTTTTACTTTGTAGCCACTAAGTCGATTTTCAGAGGTAAATTAGCTATAGTTGAAGAACTCTTGATAAGACTACAGAAGACTATTAATGTGATTAGATTTAAGGTAAAGGATTATAAAGAAATGGAACGAGAGAGAAGATGGAACAAGATATTATTTTTTTAAAAATAATGTTCTTGTCCATTGAACCCTGTATCTGATACGGTAAAGGTATAACTCCACAAAAGGTGCTACAGGAAGAGGTAGGAAGAGTTCATCCTTCATTCCAATTGCAATCAAAAGTGAGTTTTCTGTCACAATATTGCTCCCTTCATAAGGAGGTAACAGAGAAGCTCCAATGTCATGAGAAACTAAATTCTCTAGATAATCTCCCCTGACATGAAGAAAATGATTTTTCCAGTTGCCTTTTTCGGATTTAATTTTCTGAAAGAGGATTTAGTTCATGTGTATTTTATTTGAATAAATACCTACTGGAAACTGCCTCAAGTGGGAAACAGTTTATGCGTATAAGCTATGTTAAGTCTTAAGAGAAAATGCTCTTTGGTGCTCTCGGAAGAGTGTGTTTAAAACTGTCTCTGCAAAACCACACGAGTTGTTGTAGCCAAAAGTACAAATCAATAGCCTGGAAATTGGCACTAAGGTTGTAGGGGAAAGAAATCAACTTTTCTTAAATTGAAAGCAATCGTAGCAGTCGGTCTGGAGAAGACAGGGGGCATGAGGGAAGAGGAAGCCACTTGAAACGGATGTGTTTCCGGGAAGAGCAGTCAATGACCTTCAGGAAAGAGAAGCAGCAATGGCGATGGCATCGGTATTTATCACTTATCTTTAATTGAAGATGAAAAGGCAGAGGCACTGAGCAGTTACTGTGGCTTAAAATCAGACAAATGTTAAGTAGCAGAGCCAGGATTCAAGCCCACGCTGTCTAACCCCCCAGCTCGTAAGCCACGCTGCACTCAGGAAGCAGGTGGAGAACCTTCCCATGGACACACATCACCCGTGGGGCCAGGGCTGTAGGAGCCAACAGGTGGCTTGTTGGTAAGCTGCATGTGGGGTAATAGCACGTTCCGAAATTGAACTGCAAATGCTTCTAGTTGTAGTTTTTTTGGTTGATGTTTGTTTGTTTGGGGTTTTTCTGTTTTTTTTAATTCATCTGCTGGGAGTGAAGATGAACTGGAAACAGTGCATTACATCATGTAAGCGTTCATACATTCAGCCCAGTTATATGACTTTTCTTCAGCAGCGCTTTTTTGAAACCTTGCAAACATGGAAAGAGCAGGGCTTGGACTTCATGTCGATATGAGGTTTTGATCCAATCTGCCTGATAGAAGGGAAACTTAGAGGGAACTTGACAGAATCAGATTCAATGTCGGATTAAAAAATGAAGTTATACGGCTAGATACAGTAAAGAAAGAAGTGGCTAGTATGGATAGAAAGCAAAGCATTCATTGGGCCCAAAGTGCCAGTTTGTTGGTGGAACAGGTATCGTGAGACAAATAATCAAAAGGCACTCTGAAAATAATGGTATCGGCAGAGAATGATATTTGAGAACACTTCCAGATGTTACCAGACCTAAAAGTTCCAGTGTGGCCATGGTGATGTGGGGATATGTTTCAGCTCAGGTGCAGGCCACAAGAAGTAAGGATAGTGAGAATACGAGAGGCTAAGCCTTTCTAGGTGTCATGGGCGTGAATGTTAATCCTCCCGGAAAGAAAAAAGAACTGGGTAGAAAAAAAAAAAAGACAGGGAAATGGTATGAACAGTATTTGTCAGTGAGTCACAGGGAGACACTTCAGGTATGAGACACATTAAATTAGGGAAGCAGATGCTAGATTTAAATAAAGTGACAAAGAGAGGTGCCAGCAGTGAAATTTTCGAGTTTGTTAACTTTTTTACTGTATACACAGAAAAGACAGAAGGTTCGCATGTTTAGAGTAGATGATATCATCTTATGTAAGGTATTAGGAGACACTCGAAGATGATTCAGAGATTAAAAAGAATGATGATTTTATCAAAATAACCTGAGTTCTTTTAAAATTTTTTTTTCATTTGGGCATTGGAAGAGGATTTAGCTAGATATTAATAGCAAATGTACTGCTGTCAAAATGGGTTGGAGATTTCTTTTCTGACTCAGAAGATACTGGCTCATAGTCTCTGGAATCACAGAGCTGAACAATTATCGGGTCTCCCCAGTGGGATGCTAGTTCATGACTAACAGAGATTTGATGGTTTTCTTTTCTTTTTTTTTTGTAATAATAAAACATGACACCTTGTTTGGCAAGGGAAGGGTTAAGTGAATATTTCAAATAAATGAATGAATGAATGAGAAGTTCATTTGCTGTACTCTCCTCTCCTGTTTATCAGCGATGAAGAGAAGGGGCAATGCAGGTAGCAGAACTAACTGGATAAGGAAGGATATAATGTTAGTGTGGGCAAAGTTTTGTTCAATGTGACATAAATTATATTGCATATTAAAATATTCTATATTTTAGTTCTTGCTGCTAAAATATTTACTTAAAATTAATTACCGGTACCACAGGTTATTGGGAGAAGAACAAAAACAACCCAAAACACTTCACTTGAGATTTTTCAGACAATGACTGTGCCTCTCTGCCTATGATTGAAAAAAAAAAAAAAAAGAAGAGGAAGAAAGAGAGAAAGAAAATCTCAAAGGGAGAAACACTCCCGCCCTTGAAGTTCCTGATAGCTGAGACTTTGGTGTTTATTCTGTCCCGAGGCTTCTCAAAGCCTCTATCCACTGGAAACTTGTCTAAAAAAGATGGAACCCTAATTTGTATCAGTGTTAAGTACTTTGATATATTACCTTGGAATCAGATCTCCCTTTTAAGGGAGAGAAGTCAGAGAAAAATCATATAGACACCTTCTATAAGGGGTTATTAAGAAAAAAAAATGAAAGGGAGCGAGTTACGATTTACCGAGTCTGCTGCAGGGTGCTCCATTTGTATTCTCCCCGATTTCGAAAAGGAGCCTTTGTTAACAGATGACTGACAAAGATTTGCATTTAATTTCCTTGGAGGCACAGAAAATCTTAAATCCATCAGTTATTTTAGAGTGCAGTGATTGATCAATTAATTGAATTCACAAAGACTAGACGTAATCTTAGTTCATTGGAATACTTGACCAACAGTCAAAATATTTTTTTGTCCAGCTGATTTCTGAATGTTATCGTCAATTATCCACACTGGTATGGGGCCAAAGGGCATTGGAAAATATATTTCGGTGACCAATTGGCTACCATGATGTGACAGCTGGAGGAACAATTCTCTTTTGACAAAAAGACATTTTGACATAAAGAGGTATTCTATATTAACTAGAGGTTTGATGAGTTAAAATACTGACATTTATAAATAAACAGAGGGGATTTTACAACAGTTGCCGGTATTGATTGGTAGGATCTTTATTGTGTATGCAGTATTTTCTATCACCCTGGAGTAGAAAGGGCAGAGCATTCTGTAAACATGTCTTCCATAATTGGCAACCTCTAGTCAAAGTACGTTGACATAAATCATTCTTAGGAGATGTTTTTTTGAGTGTACCACTGCACAATGAACATTTTTTTTGGCTATTTCTTTCCTTATTTGTGTTCACTTATATCTGATTTTTTTATTCCTGCCTCTTCTTATTCTGAGTTATTTTCTTTTCTTCCCCTTCTTTTCTTTTCCTTTTATTTTTCTCATTCCTTAAGACTTAAATATGTCAGGGTGAAGTCATAGCCTTTATCCTCCCTATGACACTCAAAGATTTAAAAATTGTCTTTCTTACCAATAGCAATGCTAAACTCAAATATCCAGTTTATCTAAGGAGGAATAGTAAGAGCAATCAATCTGCCAAAAGACAGTAATGCATCAACAATTTATAAGAGTTCTGTGCTTTCAATAACACCTTCTCACCACCATCATCACTGATCAGGCAGAAAAAGAGTTAACTACAGTGGGCCCAAGGAGGACTGCCCAGGCCTGCACCCCCCCACACACACACACAGGGACCACCCAGATTCAGCACCCTAGAGGTAAATCTTCCTGTGGAAAACACCCTTAGAAAAAGGAGATAAGGCCCAACCAAAAAAATCTAGTTTTTGATGGCCGCCTGGACAGTTGGAGCCTAACCCCAGCATGAACTCCCGCCTTATAATAAAATTATAACAAAGTGAACATTAAGGTTTGGCCCCCCTCCACCCTTGTGGGTTTTTCTGTATGCATTATAGGTAAGAGCATGGCAAAAAGAAACTAGTTATATAACTTGCACATGTCAATTAAATGACCTCAGAGTGGCGTCACATCTCCTGTTGCAAGAAAATTTACCTACCCTTTCTACATTAAAAAAAAGCTAAACTAAAGTATGGGGCAGCCGTCTTATCTAGACACTGCCACTGGCTTCCAGACTAATAAAGCCATCCCACTTCCTCACTTTTCTGAGTCCTGTGAATTCTTTCACATTCTGCAAGCGACCAGGGGCATTCTAAGTCAATACAGCCACCACCATGAATGCATCATCTTCAAACTCTCTTCTATTTTCTAGCACTCGATGAGTTTACACTAATGCTTTAACCTGGTGTATCATCTGAGGTTCAGTACATAGCAACTAAGTCACTTTTTAAAAATTGTGTGGACCTGAGCAGGAAAAAAGCAATCTTAGGCCTTCACTGAACTACTTTCTAATGTGAAAGAGTGGTAAAAATCACATGAACAGAAGCATAAAAATAAACGCACATGTAATTTGCTATGAATATTTAAAAAAAAAACACAAAGGCTCAGTAGAGCAAAGCATAGAGTGGGGGACCTACCCTGGAAGTTATAAGAAGTCCTCTAGGAGGAAATGGCATTGAAGTCAAGCCTTACCCTCTAATATTATGAATGTTTATGTCTAGATTAGGAGTTTTTGAAATCATTCAAAACCTGAATCATACAATTTGTAACACACTTTAGTAATCATTTGTGCCTCTGAAAAGGCAGTATTTTTTTATATGCTACTTTAACTTCATTATTTGAGCACAACTTGCAGGATCACCTAATTGAGATGCATTTTTTTTTATCACAATTCCTTCCGTGAGTTTACAGAATAACTTATAATGATGACAGAGAATTTATAATATACAACAAACCAAACAGTTCACTTATGCATAAATGAAAGTGTAAGTCATAGCCTAGCACAATTATGGACGTTCACTTTCTATTATGATATATTAAAATTTCTGTCAGGCCGGAGCTACCAATTTTTATGAATTCTAATTTTTTAAATGGTTTCTAAAGCCTAAAAGAGAGGGGGAAAAAAGATAACAGAATAGCATGAGGAATGTTTATTTTTGAATAAAGAGGCACAAATGGAAGTCTCTGAACTACATTATGAAAAATATTCAAATAAAATTGTTGCATAGAATGATTATCTTAGAGACAATTATTCCAATCCTGAAATAAAATGACGGGAAGGGAAAATAAGTAAATATACCATGAAGTTACTTGAAGGAAAACCTAAAGTATAAGGGAAAATCGAGTCATTCATATTTCACTTCTACCCTTAGGTCAAGCTGGGTGTGAGAATATTGGCAAGGTCAGTGCTAGAAACAACTGTAGGGAGCACAAGCTGGATTGAAGGTCAGGTCATACTAGAATGACCTGACCCTCACCCAACGCATTTCCCATAATTTTTACCTAAATATATACGAAGTATAACTTTGGATATGGTCATCAGTATTCAAGTGGGAAAGTCCAGGAACATAAAGACCTTCAGACAGTAGGTTGCCATTTTCACTGAGATCCTTTGACAGTACAAGGGAGGGGCTGAGACAAATATCTTATTTATTTTTACTATTTTTCAAATTAATGCTTACTAAAACGTTGTGCATGAAAATAACTGTGATTTATGGAATGGTCATTTGCTGAGCACAGTGCTAAAGGCTTGTCATATATTGACTCATTTAATCTCTAAAAGAACCCTGTGAGTGTTAGTATGTCCATTTTTTTTCATTAGCGTAGAATTATTAATGTTAAAAATTAAGTCATTTGTTAGTTCTTTGACAAAGCCAAATGAGGTAGCGTGGTTGGTAGAAAAAAGCAATGTCCAGCCATTTAATATGTATTAAGCATCAGGCTCTATGTATTTAGCCCTTAAATTTGATAGGTAACTATGACTAACTCCATATTTAAAAGGGGACATTGAAACACTCTCCTCTCAGTCACATCTCACTCCAAGTTCAGGTTTTGGTTGCCCTGTTACACATCCAGGCTGTCCAATATGGAAATATAAGAAATGCATTTTTGTTGGCTATGATTTTGTTAGACTGATAAGTGTATTTAAAAGGAAGAAATGTAGATTACCAAAGTGAAAAATTAGACCATTCTCAATTTTAATTTGCTTGGCATACTTTTAATTTAGCCACCTCTAATTCCTGAATATCTATGTACACAACCAAAATATTTTTAAACAACTAATGTTTTCCTAGAAAATCAATAACAAATACTTAACTCTAAAATACTTTCCCCCTCTTTTTTTTTTAACTTTGTTTTAATTCTGAAATTTTGGGAAATTTGTGCAGCTTTTCTTGTACAGAAAAAACCTCAGTAGTTTTCTAAGCAAATTGCCCCATATCGCCAGTACAATTGTACATACAAATATTAACTGATCAGATATGTAAGAGCGCTGAAAGAATATTTTATGTCTAATGAAAGATTTATTTTGCAAATTAGGAAATTAAACACCGTTATCATTCTTTTGGTCATTGGAAGCATAATGTTTCTGTGATCTCCCTAAAGAAAATAAGGAAGAAAGAAGGGAGAGAGAAAAGAAAATGAGGGAGGAAGGAAAGACAGGAAGATAGAAAAGAAAGGAAAAAAATATTAAAAGTACAAGGTGTGATCAAATAATATGGTGAAGGTTTAAATTTTTTTAAAATGTATTACAGTAAGACTCATTGACATTAATCCCCCTCAAAATATTCCCCCTTGCTTCAAACACACTTATCCCATCTTTCTTGCCACTTTTTGAAACAGTTCTGGAAATCCTCTTTTGTGAGTGTCTTAGTTGTATTGTCATGGCTGCCTTGATGTCCTGAATCATTTTGACTTTGGGGAAGAGCCAGGAGTCGCATGGTGCCAGATCCAGTGAATAAGATGAATGAGGACACACTGTAATGTTTTTATTTGACAAAAATTGCCATATACCAGAAGCGATGTGTGACACAGTGTTGTCACGATGGAGGATGATTTAAGGCACACTTTAAAACACACCTTTTCTCAACCATAGCTCACACCCAACTGACTGCATCCAACAAATTGAATGAAACTTGTCACACACTGTTACTAAGATTCAATGCACTGCTTCCCACATTGAAGATCCCTGCCTTTCTGTTGGATGGCACTCAGCAGCAGCATTCACCGTATTTTGTGATCACAATAGAAAGACTCGTGTCATGCATCACTTCTGGTATGGCAATTTCTGTCAAATAAAAACATTACGGTGTGTCCTCATCCACCTTATTCACCGGATCTGGCACCGTGTGACATCTGGCTCTTCCCCAAAGTCAAAATGACCATGGAAGGTGAACGCTTTGAATCGATTCAGGACATTGAGGCAGCCACAACAGCGCGACTAAAGACACTCATGAAAGAGGACTTCCAGAACTGCTTGAGAAAGTGGCAAGAATAATGGGATAAGTGTGTTTGAAGCTGGGGGGCATATTTTGAGGGGGATTGATGGCAATGTGTCTTTTACTGTAATACTTTTTTTTATAATTTAAACATTCACTGTAGTTTTTTATCATACTTCACAATTATACAAAGAAGAGTTTACTATCTTCTGCTCGGGTGTTTTTTTCTTTACAGTTTTTTTTCAGGGTCACAATGCACAATTAATTCTAGTAGTCACATGGTAACTGCATAATTCTAGGTTTGCTCAAGAAAGCAAATATTAAGAGTTACAAAAAGCAATCAGGAAATCAATATTTTATCATTGAAAGTTTTGTTATTTATAGAGAGAATATATTGGCTGGCCATAAGTAGAATATATTCATAGTGCTGATGATTAAAACTATCCCACACTATAGAGTAATGTCCTTTGAGAAAAAAGGAGGCTCTATATCTGTAAGCTACCAATGCTTATGTAGAAGAAAGTGAAAGATTTTTCTTTTACTACTGTGCAAAGACATATAATCTCAGGACAGTTTGACGTTCTGGAGTTCTTTATTTTTAATCAATATCTAACCCAACAAAGTAAAACACACGAGTTATTAAAAACATAAAATTGATGGATTAAGCCTAGTTGCCTAATAATTAAGTATACTGGACCCATTATTTGGCACTGTGATTAGAGCTTCATAGTAAGCTAATATTTGTGGATTATTGTTGCAAAATGCCAATTATTTCTTCAGATAAATGAATAACTCCCTCATTGACTGATCCCACATTTAAAGAAGTAATACAGTCAAAAGGGATAGAACAAGATATTTCATGAAAATGGAAACAAACAAATAAAGCAGGGGTAGCAATACTTATACCAGACAAAATAGACTTTAAAATAAAGGCTATAACAAGAGACAAAGAAGGATCCAGTAATCCCACTTCTGGGTATTTATCTGAAGAAACTAAAAAAGCTACTTTGAAGGGACCTGTACATCCATATGTTCGTTGCAGCATTGTTTACAATAGCTAAGATGTGGAGGCAGCCTGGGTGTCCATCAATGGATGAATGAAGAGGAGGTGGTGCATGTATACAAGGGCCATTACTTAGCCATAAACAAGAAGGAAATATTGCCCTCTGCAACAACATGGATGGAACTAGAGGGTATTGTGCTAAGTGGAATGAGTCAGACAGAAAGACAAATGTCATATGATTTCACTTATATGTGGAATCTAATGAAGAAGATAAACAAACAAATAAAACAGAAACAGACTCATATAGATACAGAAAATATTTTGAGGGTTGCCAGATGTGAGGGGGCTTGGGGGGTGGGTAAAAAAGGGGAAAGGATTACAAAGTACAAATTGATAGTTACTAAAAAAGTCATGGGAATGTAAAGTACAGCACAGGGAATATAGTCAATAATATGGTAATAACTATGTATAGGTCTAGGTGGGAACTAGATTTATCATGGTGATCACTTCTTAAGTTATATAAATGTCTAATCATTCATTGAGGCTTTATTTATGGTGGCCAACACATGGAAACAACCAAAGTGCCCTTCGATAGATGATTGCATAAAGAAGATGTGGTACATATATACGATGGAATATTACTTGGCCATAAAAAGATGAAATACTGCCATTTGTGACAACATGGATGGATCCTGAGATTATTATGCTAAGCAAAATAAGTCACACAGAAAAAGTTGAGAACCATATGATTTCACTGATATGTGGAATATAAAACTGAAAGCAACAAAGGAACAAGA
>NW_017731968.1:1009548-1011595 GCF_001890085.2 Hipposideros armiger | reverse complement strand
AAAAAAAACTGCATTAAAATTGCAATGCTCAATATATACCAATAACAAAAGGTAAAATCATGTGTATATATTTGTTTGACACCCCCAGTATATACTTAAAACAACGTGCTGTCAAAAAAATATGTAGTGTACTTCACAATGAATTAACCACGGATAATTGGATGGGACACATTCTAATTTTCCTCTCCATCATAGGAAACTGAATGATCCCTTTCTCTGGGGTTTCAGTGAATATACTTCAATTTAAAAAGCAATTCTTATTTAATTAATAATTTAAAAAAGCAGAAAACAAACTTTACCTCCTTGAGGAAAGGAATCACTAACCACTTATGTCTGAATTACCCCCAGACTCCTAACATAACATTCACATGATACAGGATAAAATCAAACTTTGCCAACACATGAAAAAAACACAAAACTATGATCTTTTCATGAAAGACAGCAAACACTAAAATAAGCAAACTTATCTGAAACAGGCAAACTGGAATCTTGAAATCAATACTGATGCCAAGATTATTTTATATTTTCCACATTCCACATATGGAGGTTGCAGTCCAAGACTGGCTTGACAGTGCTACTTCAAAGCCTAATATATATTAGAAATATTTGTGATCTAATCAGTTTCTTTTGAAATGTTTTACATTCAGGAATGTGATATACAATGATTTGGTGGAATACAATGATTTCCGTAACTTTTCTTTTTTTATTATTTCTTATATTTGCTAGTTTGCGAGCATAGGTACAGCCAAGTTTGCTACAAAAATCTTGTTATTTCTTTGCACTACTGATGTATATGCCATTGATATCTAGAGCCCTTTACGTTAAGTTTATTATTTCTGAAATACCAGAAAAAAATTTAAGAACTTCTGGGATTTCTACACACCCACCCCAAAGGTAAAAATCCAACCCCTTTTTTGTTATGTGGGTTGTTAAATATTAAACACTTGGAAAATGCAAATTCATTTCCCACATTTTCTATGTGTCTTTTTTGCCTAGTTTTACATGTCCAAAGAAGTTTCCTTGGTTATAAACACAAAGTTGTTTTCATAAATGTGTCTAGTTTTCTTTGTTCAGTGCCTGCAAATGCACAACTTTTGGACTCTTAAGTTTGCATTTATTAATAAACAAAATAATGAAATGGTTTATTTAGAAAATATGTTGAAAGAGAATATTATTCATCAAGCTAAAGATGTGGCTACCCAGAGCCTAAACTTCTGAAGGGTTCAAAAATGGTGCACTCTACATCCAACAGCTCCGGCTTCTGTAAGGTGAGAGAGAAAGATCTGGAGATCATTTACCCACTTCCTCCATTTCTGCAAAAATCTTCTGAAGTATANAAAAAAAATACACACAACTTGAAATTCCCAACTACTGTATCCCTAAGAACTGTTTTGTTTTTAAATATACAACTGATACAGTCTAAAACCTTACCTGTGCTATTATAAGAAATTCATGTTCTTTATTGATTCATTCACCATCCTAAGATTTTCTGAAAATGCCAGAGAGCAAATTCGTCCTAATTGTCACCTATCACCTTTAATTTAACCTAATTTTTCTGTGTTTTCTGCATACTATTTCTGTCTCAAAAACAAGCATAGTAGTTCTGCCCCCAGATACGTTTTCCATGTGTGCATGGAAGCTGTCTCACTTAATTCTCCAGAGCACAGTCAACATCGGGCTGAGCTAACAGATAATTTGAATGTGATATGAAAATAACACCTGACCAGCACAATGATTTAAAATGAAATTTAAAAGATGACACTATTTTTATTTTTAATGTAAATTAAGGAAACAAATCTATTACCTTGGCTTGAACAAGATGATAGAACACAAATAGAACACACGACAAAAAAAAAAGTAAAAAACAACTCTTTTCAGACATCAGGCCTCAGGCTATGCAGGACTGTGATCCCTGATCAGAGAAACACATGAGATCAATCATTTGATTGCCCCAGCTTTTTGTTTGGAGGTAGTGTCTAAAAATTAGACTGGGAGTGGATACTCAAACAGATCCTGGCAGCCATTTCTAGTCAAGGAGACAAAATTT
>NW_017731968.1:1004503-1008838 GCF_001890085.2 Hipposideros armiger | reverse complement strand
ATGACATAGATGAGTGAATTACCAACTTACCAAGAAACAGAACATGACATCAACGTACCTATTATAAACATGATTCCTATGTTCAAAATTCTAGAAGAAACATTAATGTGAAAAAGAGAAAAAAGGAAGGCATCAAAAATCCAATAGAACTTCTAGAAAGTATAACAATATCTGAGATAAATAATACACATGATGGGATTAACAGCAGCTAGATATGACTGAAGAAATGAAAAAATAAAACAATAGAAACTCTTCAAAATGAAGCACAGAAAGGGGGAAGGCCTAACAATAAAGCAGGCAGGGATGATTAAACTGTGGAAAATATCAAGCAATCTTACATATGTGTCACTTGAGTCTAGGAGAACCAGAAATAAATATATATATAACTTGGAGAAAGAACAGCCGCTTTTTTCAGATTTAATGCAAATCATAAGACCACAGATTCAAACTCAATGAAGCTTATCAATGTCAAATAAGAGAACCACATAAAGCCACATTATATAAAGATTGTTGATAGCCAATGGAAAAAAAAAAAGAGAAAATCTCAAAATAGCCACTCAGAAAGGACACGTTAGGTACAGAAGGATGAAGACAGAATAACCACAACCTACTTGCCAGACGGTCGGCAAGGCTGGAAACAATGGAGAAGTAGATCTTTAAATTCCTGACAGAGAAAACAAAAACAACTTTTAATCCAAAGTACCACACACAGTGAAAACAAAGTCTTTCAAACATGTAGGTGAAATAAAGACTGTTTCAGACCAAAAAATATTTAGAGGGTTCATTGCTAAGAGACTTGCTTGCTTAATAAAAACAGTGAAGCAAGTTATTGAGGAAGAAGAAAAATGTTCATTGGATCTACACAGAAGATGAGAGAGGCTAGAAGCAGAAAATATGTTGGTAAACATAAAAAAATTCTCTCACAATTTCTTTAAAATATAATTACATTGTATGACCAAATAAGAAGCCTATTTGGGGGCATTCACAGCATAAAATTAGTGAAATGCATGGAAACAATATCACAAAAGCTGGGAGGTGGAAAATGGACATATATTTATTGTGGGGTCTTAGCTGCTACTTGTCATGGCAGCTGCTGGTTTGTTTAGCTCCTTTTTAGAACTAATTCTGTAAAGTGTATATTCATTGTCATGTTTGGTTACTGAAGTGCCTGATTAACTGCATGGTCAGCTAATAACTGAATGGTTTTCCTGACAGTCTCAGAAATGACAAGTATTTCAGTGTTTGCTGAGGGTTTTTCAGTGTTTTTGTGTGTCTACGGGCCATGCCTTCAAAGCTGAGGTTGGCAGCTGACACCTCTGCCTAGGGCCCCCTTTTCTGCTTGCCCAGAGCCTCAAACCCAACTCTTTCCTCAGCATGTACCCAGCCCAGGGAAATATCAACAGTTGAATATTTCAGCCCCTTTATGGGTATTACATTTTTTATCCTTCCTTTTAAACTGTATAATTAGGCGATTGTTCGTTCCAATGTGTATCCATGACTTCCGGCTGTAACAACATTAAACATCTGTCTATATGAGCTTTTAGCAAATACCCCCAGGGAGGCAGTCTTAACTATGGGCAGTCTTAACTATGTCAAGTCAAATAAAAACCCATCTTTCAAGGTGGGTCTTGCAGGAAACCACCAGACAGATGAAGCCATGATGATTCTTTGGAACAAAGGCTGACAGAACCAACTCCATTTTGTCCCCCAGATACCAGGAATGTGTAATGCTGTTTTTCACGACGACTGCTGAGTTGACGACGGCAGGATGGGACGAAAGCGTGTTAAAATTCCCCAAAGCTCACTGTTCTAAATAAGATTTAGCTCCTTTCCGAAATAAATGTCCTCAGGTTGTCACATACCTTTAGTTAACTTCCAGAGTTCTGAAAAAGTTGATTTGGACAATTTTTGCCATTTATTGTTGCTTTTACAGAGGGTGAATTTTCAGAGGTTCTTACTCTGCCACTTTTTCTGACATCATCCGATTTGCTTTTCTGAAGTTATTGAAGTGACATTTTAGATAGATCTTCTGTTGCTTCATCTTCACTGTAAAGTTTCAGTGAGCAAGAATATATTTCCAAATCTCTTTTCCTTTGATATTTTCCCACAACTGTACTGAGAGGCAAGTTTCTATCTGATTTTGCCTCTTAGCAAAGAGGGAAGGGGAAATCTGAATATCGTCGTCCATTGGTTAGAGAAGTCTTAGTGACATCAGAAGGGCATGTAGATGTCATTAACTTTGAAATGTGCATCATGTGTAAAAATTCCTAACCATACTGTACACTGCATAAACTCTGATAGCTACTGACTTTTTTCTGTCTAGGGAAAATTTTGGATTTTGTAAAAAGGAACTGAAACTAACGTTGTGTGTTGGGTTAAATGATAAGGGCTTACTCCCTCCATTGTTTTCCTTGTTATATTTTCTTGTAATAATTGATTATTTACCAGTGTTTGAAACAAAGGGTAAATAGTGGCATTTGTAACCTCTTAACTCAGAGAATTCCTACCTAGAAAATGTTTTGAACTCATGGAAATGAAGGTAGCACATAATTTCAAAGCACGATATGTTCATCACACAACAGAGCAATAGCTGTTCCAACCAAGCTTTTGCTTATTTCTAACTTTTCTATAACCATAGCAGTGTTTTAAAAATAATTTTATATGTAATTCAGGTAATTCATAATAAAGAACAACTTCTTTCAACTATGAAATCCATATTTATTTATGTTTCTATGTATAGCCTTAGAATCATTTTTGAAAACAGTAAGAAGCTCGCACACCTTACTTTCCTCTGGTCAGCATTCATCTTGCAGATAATATTTTAGTCATACAAATAATTTATGAATGTGCATGAAGAAATCAAGCCTATTTGCAAAGATCCACTATGCAGAGTGGCTTATGAGCTCACAATCAATAGAGAAAGAGGCCTGAGTGAGTGTCCTTGAAGTCCACAGATGGGGGACATTGATTGATAGTCACAGCAGGGAACGGTGCAGTGTCAACAGAAAATGGTCTTCCACGGGGAAGGAAAATCTTCCCGTGGAAATGGCCTCTGAAGAGAAACTTCTCAGATGCCTCACTGAATCATTTTGCAGCTAGTTTACTTACTGGCGTGGCTTGATTCCAAACCATAATAAAATAGAACAGGATGAACACTTTTTAATAACTCTCCCAGAGAGATACAGAGTCCATGCTGTTCTTCTATAGCAAAACCTAAGCTACAGAACTGAAGTTCAAAAAATCTGTAACTGTATAATGTGATAGACAGGAGGATTCTTTTCAGGTATTCCCTTCAATAAAATAATATGAAATTAAATTCGGCTTGCGCACAAGCCTGAATTTTAATCATTAGCTTTAGTTTTCAGTACTAAGTATGTGATAATAAAAAGAAAATAATAGTCTTTTAGGAATCTCGTAAATATCTTCTCTCCCTTTCTGCCCATACACCTCTCTCAATCTCTCCCTATCAGTTAATTCCCGTTTTATAAACCGGGACCATTCTGACCTCCCCTGCCCTGCACGATCTTTTCTTTCTCTTTCCTCAATGATCTATTTCCTTCTTGGTAGGATAGTAGCATTCTTGGCCCGTTGCTTCATGAAACTGCTTTGTTTCTTCCGTCACACACTGCTGCCCCTCCACTCATTTGAGCTTTTGTGCATGCTCATTATCTTCTAAGAGGTAACAGAAATCTCCAGATCCCACACTGACTAAAGCAAGAGTACCCCTCTCCCCAAACACCATCCTGTCCCCTGCGCCCCTCCTCATAGGTGAGCAAACCCTCTACTTATCACGGCAACGGAGGCATCCATATGACGTTCAATTATGATAGTCACCTCCCATAACTTAACTGCATAGCGCACATCTTTAACCCCGTCAGTTGGCCTCAGAAAACACAGTTCCACGCATTTCCCAATAAACAATGTGGACTCTTGGTACCATGCCCACTTGCACAAGGGGAAACTCAGCCTGCTAACATATTAACGTTTTCGTGGCTCCAAACAAACTCCCCCTAACCCAACCTCCCTTGATTACTGATCCATTTCTCTTCTTTCCTTCATGTCCAAATCTCTTTAAAGTTTTACCTGTATTCACCAACACCTGTTTGTACAAATTTTTTTTCTAAATCAATACATTTTTTTTCTCCCAGTCACACCCAGGCCATTATTATAAAGGCTACCCAATGGCATTCCAAGATCCAAATCCAATTTATGCGGTAAATCAAACATTATTGAGTAAACTACTCTTTGCTATATATTCAGCGGTAAACAAATCAGAAACGTTCTCTTTATTAAAATGTAAAGTCTGATCATGAAAGCAAATATTAAAAATATACA
>NW_017731968.1:1000469-1002284 GCF_001890085.2 Hipposideros armiger | reverse complement strand
ATTTTTTATTGTATTATTTAGGTTATGAAGACAATTTTACTACTCCAAAGCCATGACCACCAAATTGTTGTCGGAAAAGTTTGGTTTTCTCAGATTATAAGTTTCAGTAAAAGTTTACGTGCCAAGTAAATAAACTAATTGACATTGTTTTAGATTCATTAGAATAAATAAAAACCTAACAAATTATTACACAATAGAAATAATTTAAACCAACTGCTTCTATGTATAGTACACAAAGGGAAGGAAATGCACAGCTGTATGCAAATGCTATGGAAAATAGTTAAATAATGCTCATTTGGAAAACTGTTGAGTTGGTCAAAAGTAAAGATACATTTTGCACCAAGTCAGAGCAGCATATATAGCTGTCCTAACATTTATAGGTAAAAACACACATTACTGGTTAAAGTAGTGGAGGTCTGTGACCTCAGAGGTCTAATATTTAGACCTGTTGTCACTGAGCTGAGCTGACAACAGTGAAGATCTGTCCAAGTGGGAAGAAACTCCTGCTCTCCTCCAGACTGACCCACCCAATAACTGCTCTTTATTATGTCATGAAGACTGATACACATGAATACACCGACATAACGAGAGACAAATATGTGGTATCGGGCTGGGGCCAGGCAACAGCAGAGGCTGGGAAAGGGGTGAATAAGCTACTAACAAAGGCTAGAAAAAGAGAAAGAAAACTACCTTTGCAGGCTGGAATGAGAGAAAATCTCATTTTCTAATAGCAATATGGCTGACCCAATGGTTTCCTCCAGCAATTTGGGAAGAGTAATGAACTTGTGGATTTGCTTATGGATGGCTGCTGCTAAAATGCTGAAAAGTGTGGTTCATTCAGTGTATTTCTGTATCATCAGGTAAAAAAAGAGAGAGATGGATTCAAAATATACTGCTCCGTTTGCAAGCCAAACAGGAAGAAAACATAGACGTAATGAGACTTGTTTAGTTGAAGCATGAAAAAATGGTTTTGTCTGTTTCTCATACTCTATCTATCTACCAACTAAAGAGCTTCAAAGTCAAGTATAACCTGGACATATAGATCAAACACATTTATGGTATTTTGCTTGAAGATTATTTCCTAAGATTCCTGAAAGAATTCAGCAGAACCTTGTTGACCTTCTCAGCGAGGCAAAAGGACTGCCAAATTCCCTAGGGTCTTATCTATAGAAACCAGGTGTGATGAAAGGAGTTATGAGGTGCCTATCTTGAAAAGAATTATGGATGTGTATTTGGGGTCATGGAGTGTGGAGTGAATCCAATTCAGTTTCATGCAAAGGTGAAAAAGGTTTTAGGTTTGTTCTCCTGGATAATAGGCCACCATATTGGACTAACAGACTGAGACACTTAAAAAAAGAAAACAAAGCTGCTCTGTAGGCCCGCAATATGGTTATGAGCAACAAGCAAGCGGGGTTATTTTATTCAGGTGCTGCCATTGATGATAATTTTTTTATTTAAAAATAAAGATTGGCCAGAGGTCTATGCCCTCTGAGATCTGTGCTCTAAGATCTCAGAAAGCACAGCAAAGATCTGAGGCAGTTAGTGGCTATTTTTTGTACAAGAAAAATAAAATGATTTTGTATTTTTAAAAAGTTATCAAAAAGGATGTAGGAATAGAAATTGTATGCGATCCACAAAGCCTAGAGTATTTTCTATCTGGACTGTACAAAAAACGTTTGTTGGACCCTGACCTTGGAAGCCACACCTGTGCAGTAATGAAGAACATTGGGCTGGATTTGCTCCCAGGGAGAAGAACCAAGCCCTTCCAAAGGCACACCATCATCCCAGAGAATACTGAGTTCTGGGAACAGGTGA
>NW_017731968.1:996143-999079 GCF_001890085.2 Hipposideros armiger | reverse complement strand
TCTACTTACAGTCAGGTTCTTTATAACTGGTAGTTAAACACATTTCTTACTCATACATATATTTAGAAAAAAATCATTGAGGATCGATTCTTGTTTTTCTTCTTCAACCCAATGAAAGCGATGATTGCCTTAGGGAGAATATAAAGCAGAAACAACATCTCTTTGAGGCCTCCTTTCCTTATTTTTAATTAGTACTTTAGAAGTATACATTTCCTTTAGATTAGCTTATTAATGTAGGTCATCTATCCTTGGTCTGCTCTCTTAATTTAAATCTTACCTCTGATGTAACCGAACGTTGTCCATATCAATAAACACTACTATTTTCTCAGGCCTTAAATCTTTTAAACAACCTCAATTCATGGCATTTTCTGCCATTCCCACACCTAATCCTCCAGTAAATTTAGTTTCCTACATCCGCCTGCCTTTTATGATGTCCCCCGGCTTATCGTTCTAACCCACGTCATCATCACCTGTTCCATGAGCTGTTGGCGTTGACTAGAAATTACTCTTTCTGTCACTACTCTTGACTCCGACAATGTCATTTAAGAGTATGATCCTTTTAAGAACATAAATCAGGTCACAGCACTGCCCTGCCACAAGTCTCCCAAGGAGTTTCCTTCACGATAGAAGTGAATCAGACCACGTTTCCATGGGCTCTAACACCTCACATGACGTGGCCCGGCAGCCACTTATCTCCTTAGTCCCTCTGCTTCCTGATGCCGCCTCACCCGCAGCCGGCTTCGCTGAGGAAGAAGTAAAGAACCCAGAGGCATGGCTCCAATGGAGCACGCTTTTTGTGGAAACATGAAGCCAAAGGAACGGAGCCTCCATGTTAAACCAGGAGCCTTTTAATGCCGTTAATGGAGATAAAGAATACATTTCATCCTGTGACATGAGGTCCAGTGTTAAAATTTATAGAATTTTAGAGTTTAAAGTGACTATCAACAGGATTTAATATGACGCTTTACTTCAGGTAATCTAGCCCTACATATTATACTATTTGTTAAACGAATAGACTTCATTGTGAGAGCAATTTCATGTTCCCACACATCCCGGGACTGGCCCACGTGTCCTCAGCCAAGCCTCAGCTTCATTTTCATACTTGGAATGCTATCTATACTGTTCGGGGTGGGAGAAATCAGGGCATGCTGAGAGAGGCCTCTGAGTGTGGGGTACAGCTTAGGCTGCGGTCCAATGGGTTTGGTGGCTGTCGGGTATGCACCCTTTGGTTGGAGGTGTCTGCACTGGCACCCCCTTCTAACCGTTATGTTTATTTGCCCCATATTATGAGGAGAAGAGGCAGGAAAAAATGACATTTCTAAGACTCCTTCCTCACCAGGGTGCCAGATAATATTTTAGCTCCAGGAAATGAAATTCACTTTCCTGAGGTAATGACAGACAAGTGTGCAAAGCCTGTCCTGTTTCTCCAAAGCAATTTTTTTATACATGTCTTTTTTCCACTTTCAAGATACTTTCATTGAACTAATACACCGATTGTATTATGTTTGTTTTAAAATATTTAACAATTTCTCCCATTTCTCCACCTGACTCTCATACCCAGGAGAGAAAACATCTCTCAGCTTTGAATACCAAGGGGCTGGTTGCATTTCCATCCCATGGTAGGTGCTCAGTAACCATTAGGTGACTAACTATTAACTAAAATAGCATTACAAAAATAAAGTCAAATTATACACCGTTTTCTTGGACTTAACTTTCTTTAGAAGATATAAATGCTCTCTATACATGAATCCTGGGTTAAAAATTCTTAAGCATATCTAATTTTTTACTTTCTGAATTCTTATAAAAACCGCCTAGGATTAGAGTAAGAATGAAACTCACAACCACAATGCACTAAAGGGTTAAATGCTCCTTTTTATGCAAGCCCAATGCAAACATAATACTGTTTTAGAATATAGAAATAACCATATTTGATTAAGGTATAACATGGGATTACAAATTGTCTTATTTTAATTATTTGTCACCAATGAAAATCTTCAGGAAAGTTTCCCATATTAATTGAGTTAATGTTAATTAATTAATTTAATTTCCTTTTTTTCTTTTTTTTGGTAGTAAGACGATAAGCTAATTTTATCTTCACATATTTATATTCTGGCTTATATTAAATTTATATGATTCAGTAAGGCATATTTTAAATCTCTAGGCATATTTACCATCAAACATTGAATGTGGTATTTTAATTTAAAAACACCACAGAAGTCGCTGAATAAACTTAATGGTTAAATACTATGTTTAGGTAAATAACATTTTTGTTTCATTCACTTTTAAGGAAATCTTGTTTTATGTAAGAAAAATAACCAATTTTAATATGCATATGGATATTGTTATGTTTGCATTAATAAACATTAATAACGATACACATTACTATTTAAATAATGTTTTAAGATACTTCATTAGTAAAAAAATATAGAAATAGTACTTTGTCATTTTAAGTTATATTTTTTTACTTCAATTGTTTTTCATATTGATAGCTATGGAGTCTAAACTTATTTTTGACCTATTTATAAAGCTGTTACCAATTAATTCTTCACACAGTGAAATGAGACTTGGTTTCAGCACTTAGCCTGAGGTATGGTTATACACCCAAATGTCCCTAAAGCTACAATTTTCAACTCCCAAATGAAAAGCTGGATCTCCCTGACCTATTTACCAGTGAGAAAACATATACTTGTTAATGTAGTTGTCAATAGCATATTTAAAATATATTAACTTTAAAATCTTACCTTTAGGGTTTTACATTTATAAAAAAGTATGAACAAAAGATATGGGGTTTTTTTTACAAGTGGACAGAGGGTGTGATTTTTTTCTTTATAATTATTTTTGTATAAGATGCTAAAATTATAATTTTACTAAAATGTAATCCATAAACATTAGTCAAAACTACACTTTTTTACCTCAAATACTGTGGTCAAAATGTT
>NW_017731968.1:993017-994698 GCF_001890085.2 Hipposideros armiger | reverse complement strand
AACAAACACATATTGTGTGTACAGTTTATCCTAAACATGTTGCTGATTGGTGAAAATTAAAGGATCACTACGACAGACTATGTCTCTCGAAGTGTCTCACATCTTGCTGGGAAGAGATTTAAGAGTAACTATGCCATATGGTAAATACTATAGTAGATTAAAGTCAAAACCAGAGGTGAGAAGAGCTGGAATAGGAAGGACCATTGTGCTGCATGAGGAAGTTTAATATGTTTGGTTAGGACTGCAGTACACACACAGTCACTGCATTCTCATGTTGTCAAAGCTTACAAGTTAAAAACTCTTTTCTTTTGGTTCAGAAAGTATTCATGCAAAAATCTTTTTTTTTTAACCTTAGATAGCTATCTTTACTTTCGCCTAAAACCTCTGGACCAAAAGTACACTTGTTGCTAGATATTATATTTGGTATTTTCATTCTCTTGACATTTGTCTCTTTGCAGGCTAGTAAACAGAGTGATAGAATGAAAGATCTTAACATAACTCAATCTACTAGAAACATGTTTTACTGCTACTTAGCAAAATAACTATCCTCTCTCCTAAATTATTGAATTTCCTTCCAAAGTCAGTGCTTACTCCACTGACTGCAGGCAAAGTTGACAGAATGCCTCTCACCATTTTGAGCCTGCAGAAGACCAGACACAAGCTGACAGCACACAGACTTTGAAATATTAATGAGGAAGCAGTAAGAGGGCAAAGCCCACTCGTGCCCATATGAAGAACAGATCGCCCATCAGAAAAGATGAAAAAGTGCTATTTGCGACAACATGGATGGATCTTGAGATTATTAAGCTAAACGAAATAAGTCAGACAGAAAAAGTGGAAAACCATATGATTTCACTGATATGTGAGATATAAAACTGAAAACAACAAAGGAACAAGACAAACAAATGCAGAAAAAAAACCTCATAGACCCATGACAATAGTTTAGTGGTTACGGGGGGTAAGGGGGTAGGGGGTGGTAGATGAGGGTAAAGGGGTCAAATATATGGTGATGGAAGGAGAACTGACTCTGTGTGGTGAACACACAATGTGATATACAGATGATGTATTACAGAATTGTATGCCTGAAACCTATGTAACTTGACTAACAACTGTCACCTCAATAAATGTTAACTAAAAATAAATAAACAAATAAATAGATCAATAATAAAAGCTAGCTATCCACAAGTTTGATAAAATCAAGTTTTACAAAAACAAAACAAAACAAAACAAAAAAGATCTGGTAAAGTATATTCCATTTCACAGCCCACTGAATGGAAAACCAGGCTTAAAAATTTACCTGGTTTTCTAAGTATCTATCATTTAGAGAAATGAGTCTGCATTCACTTGCAGTCCAAATTATGTCACCCAAAGAAAAATATTTGCATATGTTTAGTTCACCTGCCCCTGTTTAAATAAGATACCATAAAGCAAACAGTGAATTAAATAGATGATTCTAAGAGTAAGGATCAGATACCAGAGATCAAAATATGTTTACCTGTGTCATTATTACCCTTGCCCATTTTGTGCTTTGAATCACTGTGCAACTAAAACCGCGACCTCAGAAAACTGAAACCTTGAGACCAGTTTATAGAATGTACCTGGGAACATCTCTTTCCATTTGTGTTTTTCTTTCCTTAATTGCTGACTTTGGCCAAGTGGAATGTGTGGCATATGCAATGAA
>NW_017731968.1:985185-988277 GCF_001890085.2 Hipposideros armiger | reverse complement strand
CAAGGAAGAAATGAAAAGAAAGAAAGTGAATTGGCCATCATTTTAAAACTGCTACATTTTTCACTTTCTAATCTTTCGTTTTATGTATATCTAGATATATATCCATCTAGATATATATATCTGGATATATATCTAGATATACACCTGGTTTTGTGCCAATAAAATGTATACCAGTGGACACTTTGGTCAACGTTGCTCAAGCAGTAGTTTGCTGTAATCAGAAGTGTCTGGACGCTGATTGTAACCACTTCGAGTACCTCTTGTAATTGCAAAAGTCAGACGTGACTTGTAGTCACCTTTTGTTATTGGTATATATTGAGTATTACAATTAACACAGTTTTTTCCTTTCTTAAAATATGTATACATTTTTTTGGCACCCTCTGTAGATATCTAGATATTTATCTTGATATAAATATCTAGATATGTGTCTAGATATAAATATCTAGATATAAAGCATTTACAAATTAAAAGTGAGTCCAACTGGTTTCCCTAAAAAACTCCTCAGTTCTAACAGTAGAGACATATAAGATGAGTGAAAGGCACATTTTCCACCTGGCGATATGTGCTGTTCACATCGATGGGCGTTCTCAGTATAATAAAGAGAGTGTGTGAGTCCAGGGTTCTGATTTATCATGCCAGGAGCATCTGTTGTTACTTTGTAGTATGTTTGTGTGATGCTTCCAAGGCATTTAAGATTGTAAGTCTATGCAATAACGGAATACTTTTAAAAACGTTTTCCAATAAGGATTTCATCCTAAAAACTATCTGAGATTTAATCAATTCACACATGTAATAGAGTTATCCATCATGCACAATCCACGAATCTGCTATTATCTTTGTTTTTCAGCCTCCAAAAATGACTTACAAACTGTGTTGCCAACATTCAAAATAGGTATAAGTGTTTGCTTTTAACGTGTCTACTTTCCAAGGAGAGTTAGTAAATGAAAATTCAATTACCATTTTTCAACAAGGCATTTCTCATGATACATTGCTGTACAGTGCTGGCTTGGGAACCATGGAAGGATTTTTAAGCAGAACGGTTCTACCAACAACTCTATTATCTACTAAATGAAGCATAACATGAACAGACACTCTTGAATGTGCTTTCCATATCATTGTTGTTAATACCACAGGCATAATAATGACTGGGCTAATATCCACTGGGCAATAAGAAAGAAAGAGAAAAAAAAAAAGAACAAAAAAGAAGGAAATGCCACTGCCAATGATTTATTCATTAGGCAAATGCAAAACTCTTGAGAGGATAAACAAGAGGCTCACATATTCTCCAAGACCACATAAGGGACAAAACAGTGCCACTATTGATCATTTTAACTTAAAAAACAAACAAATAAACAAACAAACAAAAAAACCTGAGATAAATGTGAGTGCAAAGGAAAGAAAGAAAGCGAGAGAGCAAAAGAAAAAGGAAGCCTATCCATGAACCAGGTGATGGAACTGCTATGGGTCTGGGTTTTGCTACTGATGGGCGACTTTTCTGTTACAAAGGAGACAATGTATAACAATTTACAATTACAGTAGTGATAAGGAACACATGTCTCGAGAATAAATGTATTCATCATATCAGGAGAGAGCTGAGAAAAATCCCAGCAGGACTTAGCAGTGGGGCTGATGATGTATGTGACAGATGTCAACTGTGTGCACAGTTTTAATTAAGGAATTTTGGTCATAGCTTATAGGTATCTCATCCAGACTTAGGGTGACCATCATACCTCTCTCTGTCTTACCTCCATGAATGCCGGCAAATTGTCACCTTGGAGAGCCAATAATTATCAATCCTCTCAGTCTTTAGCAGGCATGCGGACTATCGTTAAGTGCATATATTAGAAAACAAGATGTCTATAATCAAAATTTAAGTTTCAACCTTAGCAAACTGGAGAAAGAAAAGCAATTTAAGTTGAAAGCAAGCATAAGATAGAGAATAAAAAAAATTCGAGTGGAATCTGTGTCATTGAAAAAGTAATACATAGAGCAAAACCAACCAAACCAAAAGCTGTTTTCTGAAAAGCTAAACGTAACTGGTAGACCNGTGCTTACTATAGGTGAATAGATAAATAATAAAACATGACCAGAGTTCCTTGGAGAAATTTCTGACTCTAGGCCTGGGCCAGGAAAGTTAAGCAATTAACTCAAAGCATCTTATACTATCAGAAAGTAAGTGCTAACACACACACACTGATGAATATATGTCAAAGAGTCACCAGAACCAACTGAAAAAGCTCACAAGGGCCAAAGCTGAAACAATTTTAACTAGAAAATAAAGTAATTTTGGGTTATAACCTCACATATAAAAAAATTTCTGTTAAACTAAAATGATATAGATAATCAAATAAATTAATGAATTAAGAACAAACATCCTGTGCAGACAAAATTCCAAATAGTTTACGTAGATAGTCTGTCCTAATGAAAACGGACTATCGCATTCTACTCCTTAAGTGCGGGCTTCCAAAATTATAGTATAGAAAGGTGCAGGGTGGGGGCAGTTGTGTCAAGTGGAGAATCTTGGCAAGCACTACTCAGTCGGTGATCAAGGTCAACATCAATGGCAATAACTCATGGCGCTAACATGAGCCCTTGGTATAATGTGATGAAAATGTCACCTTCCTCTGTGACCTCTGTCCTTAAAACCCATAACCCCAGTCTGGTTATGAAAAAAACACACAAACAAAAAAAAAGTCAACAACAACAAAATATTAGACAATTTCGCTGGAGGGACACCCTACACATCACCTGATCAGTAATCCTCAAAACCGTCAATGTCATCAAAACCAAGAAAAACAGTGACTGTTACAACCAAGAGAAACCTAGAGGCAAATAAATAGCTGTCATGTGGTGTCTTGGATGGAATCCTGGGTGGGAAGGGAAAAAGAACTTCAGATAAAAATTAAGAAAAAGTGAATAAACTATGGACTTTGGTTTATACTAATGTATCAATATGGTTCCATTAATTATAACAAGTGCACCACGCTGATTCAAGGTGCTTATAACAGGGAAACAGTGTGATACATGGCAAATCTTTGTACTATTTTCTCAGGTTTTCTGTAAAGCTAAAACTCCCCAAAATATAGCATTTA
>NW_017731968.1:925077-980170 GCF_001890085.2 Hipposideros armiger | reverse complement strand
TATGCTCACAAACTTGATAAACTGTGTTTAGTTCAATACAGGTGTAAGTGGTTACATAGAAGAATATTTACAGATAAGTGTGCATACGGGTTAATATACACACATATTGCCTTACCCTGTCAGCTGAGAACCTACATGCAATAACCTAGAAGTAATGGGTGTGCAAGAGCCCAAACCATTCTCCAATGAAGGGAGCCAGGCTCTTGGGAGAAAATGGTGATTCTAGGATTTGGGCAGGCGACATAACAAGATAAGGAGGGAGCATCTGGCAGTGTCAGGAAGTGAGGAACTTGGAACACACAGGTGGAAGAAGACGGCAGAAGGGGCAGAGATGCTAATGAAAGAACTTCCATGGCCTACCTGGAATAATTGGAGCAACCAGTTAAATAAAGTAGTATTGGTTTATAACCCAAAGGATGCAAAGAATATTCATACATCCAGTGATAGAAGTAAGTGAATCGATAAGTAAATGAAAAAGAGAAAAAACACCCCATGCAGAAAAAATTCCAAATATTATTAATATAATTAATATGACATGGTATATATTCTGATTTTATAAAAAGATATTTGAAAAGGTAACAAGTTGACTCTTATATGTATATAAGGAATGTAATTAGAAGGATGAGATAAATAATTTTTAATTCATTCCTCAGCTTGTATGCATTATTTTTTTCTGGGTAATAAAAACGTTTGCTATTAAAATGCAAAAGGAAATTTATTTGACCATAGTGTCCTAGGAATATGACTTGGAGGCCACATGTTTACCTGTTAGGGAAAAAGAAAGAAACCCAGAACCTTGAATCATAAAAAACGCAGTGGACAACAGAAGTGTGGGCTATGGGATTGCCAAAGTTCAATGTTTCCATAAAAAATTGACTGAAATGCAGACTGGATTAAACAACACAGCAATTAAGAAGTAAATATTAAAGTTTAAGTTCTGCATCCTTTTTACGGAAAAATACATATACTGGGACAAAGTATACAGCAGTCTAATTGCTGATACAGGTGATTGAAATTCAGTCATATGTTTCTGTCATTGCCAGTTGAAATATCATTAATCAGACATAATATCAGACTAAGGGCTTGTAGCAATTTTCAATAATAAAACATTTTCACAAAATAATTATTTAATTTGGGTTCACAGAGCCAGGAGTCTAGATTTCATTTCAACAGAGATTTGACCCCCATAGATTATACATTAATTTCAGATAAAACGTACTAAGGATCTGTGGATTCACCATCCATTCCCATATGTTTATTATTCGGTGACTATATTTCCAAAGCTTTTTGAAAATAAAAATAGGACACTTTATTAGAGTATTTCAAATCAGCATTTTGCCAGAAAAATATAATGTATCAACTCGATTCTGAGTCAACAGAGCAAAGATGAATTACGTTAGAAAGTGTGTCTTCATTGCAAGGGACAATTTGTTTGTGGTACAAAGAACTATTTGAACGAATGCGTTTTAGAATGACATTGAAATAACTGTAATTTTAATCATTTTTAAATGACAGTAAAATCATCCAGGGACTTACATATCTCATAATCTTTGCTAAAACTCTCCATATTATACCTGGGGATTGAGGACACTGAAAGTGCTATACATTTTCCTTAGCTGTCACAACTGTCGAACTCAAAGAAGCATTTCACTATTCCAAAGCAATGCACATAAATTCCGTAATAGAATGTACATTAGCAATGGTCTATCCCCTTGAAATTGCCTTTTTAAAGCCCATCAAAATATTAAGAAACTTTTAGAATAAAATTTCCCTGAAAATAAAATATATTTACTGATATACACATTTCTTAAAGCATGCAAATCATTTTCCAAAAGCCGTATTACTATTTTCCACTGAAGAATGAGTTTGCCTATACTGATAATTTTTGCATGGACAGACCTAGGAAGAATATGTGGTTTTATAAATTATAAATCATCTTCAAATTCATACTATTTCAATCGTTATATTTAGTGACGTCTATCTCCATATGTATTGAAAAGGAGACCCAATTGCCAAGTAATATATATTTTCAAAAAGATTTCTAGCGCTTTCCATTCTTGTCTGATAAAAGGCCCGAGAGGAGCACTAGAGGCAGACCGCAGAGATTTTATACGTGTGTTACACTGTCAGCCATGCACCCGATTAGAGAGGGGAAAAAATCATCAGAACCAATTATGTCCAGGGACAGGCTTAGGGAAAACACCACAGCAATGCGACATGTCCCTCTCCAGGGTCAGGAGGATACAATCCCGGCGTCACCATCACGCCTGATGGGATCACAGCTGGACATTCTGGGCATCTGTTGACTAAACTGGTCATTTGCGTCCAGCCTTACAAAGCCCAGTGACAGACATGTGCCCAGACAAGGCCATTTCCACATGTGATACCAACTGCCATATATTAACATCATCAGTCATTTCTTCTGAAAGGCAAAATAGATTTTTTTTTTTTTGCAACGTGAGAATTTCTCTTGAAAAATTATCTCCGGATAGGTTAAAAACAAATTCTAATATTTGAGTTTGTGTCACGACAACAAGTCTGTTGTACAAAATAGTGTTTCCCTGTCTTTAAATATAGCTATTGAGTCAGCGCCCAATACACCTTTTATGTCTCCGAATTTCACAACAGGGGAGCATATCACAATGAGGGTAGAGGGGGACTGCATTCTTATCAGTTCAAACTAAAATCATTCAGATTGGGGTGGAAAGTAGAAAAAGTCAGAGTTGATGATATCGCTAATGAATACATTTAAAAAAATGAGTATTAGATTATTTGAATCAGGGGAAACATCAACTGCACGTTCACAGAGTTATATTTGGGTCTGGCATTTTGGCTTAATCGCTGTTAGCCCACACCACATTCTACCTTTAAAATAAATGCCTTCTGGGGAACTCCATATTCAAAAGGAGTGGGGAGATCTCCAATCACTCGTGCTCCTGCAATGACGTCAGACTTTCTCTCTAAACCGGTCTGAATAATGATAAAAATTCCTCTGCAGATCCTCACAGAGCTGCTTCTGTCGGTGACTTTTAGGGTTTGTCAGGAGTGGAGTGCGAGCAAGACAATGGGAAGGAAAGAAAGCTGAGGAAATGTGGTCTCCCTGGAGAAGGGCTGCAGACAAGGGGCTTCTCAGAGCTTGCTGCACCTGGAAAGGTGGGGAGGCTCAGGCCCCCCTGAAGCATTGCCCTGAGGGGGCGTGGCCTACGGGGTGAGGCCTTTCGTCAAGGGCCTGTGCGGAGGACATGGGAGCTCGGGCAACCACAGCCGCTGGGGGTGGGTGCTGCGATGACCTGAACTGCTCCCCGGCTGTCAGTTGCCGCCTCTATTGATCGCTTGCTATGAAATGACCACGATATTTTACCGCAGCCTCTCAGTGTGTCATTTTGATAGCAATTATCCTCTTTGGCTGAGCCCTGGTCTGCATCGCTCTTTTTGGCTTTTAATGATTTGGATCTAATTCCACTTTTCCCCCACAGAATTTTTCATTATGACAATTGGCATATATAAAGGACACCACCATCCTGCCCATTCTGCCAAATTAAATGCACGAATACCGAAGAGTGCAGGGCTCCGTATGCATTTCACCTCCACCAAGAGTTCCGGTAACACCAAAAGTGTTAGAAAAATCCGTGATCATGGTTTCCACAGTCATTACTGGTAAAGGAGTCCCTAAGGACAACTATTCTCACTCATCTTGCCTGTACCATACGCCAAAGAATCAAGTGATTTGCATTTATCAAATGTAGCCAAGGTTTTTTTGTTTTGTTTTGTTTTTTTCCCAAACTGCTGTTCACAGTCTTCTGTATTTTATGGGCTTGGCATATTCTATATTTATTAAATTAATATATGCATGCCTTTAATAACCTTTAACAAGAGAGATTATAAGCAAATTTAGTGTTCTTTGTAATTGGATGTCAAAACAAGTTCTTCAGTATCTGTGCTACCATATCAATTTGTATGAGCATTTCTTTTAGCATTCATTATAATGATATAGGTACATATTTGCCTTGTATTTATACTAACTATAGTGTAATATCTTGGAGAATGAGGAAAGTATCTTGTTTACATTTTTATTTTCCAAAATACAAAATTAGCGCTAACTCATAATAAGTTCTTGGTGAACATTTCTTAATTGAATTAAATTAAACTTTTATTAAAAAACGTATTATCTTGAGTTGTGATATTAGCTAAGGAAACATAGAGGTAGGAGTAAACGTGTGGTAAATTAATGAATACTAGACCCACAATAAATATTAATCGTGCAGGAAGGCACCTGAGTGGGAAGACAACAGGGCAATGACGAATATAAATAATGTGAAATATTTTAGAGGCAGGCTCTACTTTCAGTTAAATAATCTTTGTTGTTCCTAATTGTTTAGTAAGCCATTTAAATGGCTTTGGCTTGATTTAGCAAAGGCAAAAGGTTTGTTTGTGTGTGTGTGTGTGTGTGTGTGTGTGACCTTGTTGTGTATATCTTATTCTACTGACATCAATCAGCATAAATGTGAAAAGATTAATCAGAGAGAGACACCATTGTTGGAAACAAGTCATATTTGCATGACCCATCAAGTCTCCACCATTTTTTCACTGAAACATTTTTGCCACCCACAAAGTTTAGCTTTTTTCTCTCTCTCCCTCCTCTCCTTCCATCCTCCCTTCCTCCCTCACTCCCCGTAAGGCCGTATCAGGACCCTTGGGCCTTGTGAGGCCTTGTATGGCCATAGGCTGAAGTCAGCAGTCATCGCACCCCAGGCTCTCCCTGGTGTTGAGTCCTAGAAGATAAATGTCTAGGGTGACTCCTACCCAGGTGAGCCTGGGAACTTTATGTAAATTGGCCAACATCCCCCCAGAGATGTCAAAGCACTGACAACCAGCAAACTTGCAAGGGGAAAACTCCAAGAAGACCTTTAATAAACTTGCTTTTTGTTACCGACCAGAGAACGGGTTGCCAACCCCAAGTTTTGTTCCATTAGTAAAAAACGCTCTACCTGACTTCAGATAAATAACTGGTAAAATGATATGACAATTTCTTATTTAAGAAAAGGAAATGAGGGCCCGCAACAACCTAAGAACTTCCAGGCATACTGTTTCATTGAATAAGTCCCTTCTTTTTGGACAATTAGATTGTTAAAATTTTGACACATTGCACAAACGGTTTCAGGCATGTGCTTGATAATTTTCCTGGCATAAATTTCAGAAAAATAACACCTAATTTAAAAACACATTTATGCTTAAAGTTTCTGATACAAAGATGTGTGTGTGTGTGTGTGTGTACATTATTACAATATTGCAGAAATTTTGCATTATTTAAAATGAACTACTGGATATTATNTTTACATTTTAGAACTCAATGATGATACCATCTCTCTAGCTCTATATTTCCATTTTTGGACAACTTGATACTTTTAGAGTCACAATAAATGATGTAATTAAACATTCTTTTATCTAACTCTCCCATATCAATTTATACAGATATTAATTAAAAGTAGATTTTGTTAAATATAACCAAATGGAAAACATGCTCTAAAAAACAGAAATAAAGAAATATTATATAAAACGAATAAGTAATACAATCATTTCCCTAGGTCTTTCTACAGGCTCATTCTGTTTGCCTTACAGATGAAAACTTAGATGTGGACTAACTAAAAGTTTTTCTTCTTATGAGCCTTAAATGTCTAATATAGAAGGATCACAGAAGACAGCTGTGACATTCCTTATTTTTGTTAGACTGTAAAACTATTATTATATAAGCCATTTAGATATAAAATTTTAAAAAGTGTTGCAGACTTTTTTTATCATTAGGCCAATGGGTCATATTTATTGCAGCTGCAGTCAAAGTATGACTTTGATTGACACTGTGCAGGAAGAGAATTCTGAAAATAATAATTGGATATTCTGTAACACTGTTCTCTAAGAACTCTTAGCTGTGTTGCATTTTCTTACTTTGACATTTTGCAAAATCCTACTGTCTTCATTTCCAGGATAGAATTGAAAGTTGGTAGGGACTCAGGCAACTTTTCTATGAAATCTGCCAATTATAAACAATTGAGATTGAAATTGGTGTGGATTATGATACATTAAATAGGGAAAAGAAAAATGATAGAAATGGAAGTATGAACAGTTCTGTATCAGCTCCCAGAAAGCAGCTTATTCTAGGAATTTGGAATTTCCTTTGTTTGTTTTTCCTATATTAAGGCTTTGCATTGAGTTGCATTTGTTACACAACACAACTCCCATCTGTACTGATCTGTTTCTAGGATGTTACCAAGTGTCAAACACAAATTAGGCTAGTGTATTATCAATGTGTCCAANCTAAAACTAGTGGTTGAAACTTTAAGGAGAAACAGGTTATTTGCCTAGTCTCCAAGAACTAAGTCCCAAATATTTATTAATAGGCTAGTCGTAACATATATATTTGATACTTCTGGGCCAGCCTTTGTGATTGAAACAGAATACTTAGGAGGAAAAAAAAAGTAAATTTATAGCAGAGAAATCAGGTAAACACACCTTATCCAAGTTATCAATGTTAACGTCACCAAAAAGAAGTCCCCAGTAATGTCACCTAATAAAATTTCATCAGAAAGGCACTTCACATCAGTGGTATTCTTCCCCCAAATTCCAGTCTAACCATGAGAAAGCAGTGGAGAAATGCAAATAAGGTACATTTTGCAAAATAACTAACCAGTACTCACAAAATGTCAAAAAAACACAACTTAAACAACTAAAAGACTGAAAAATTTGTAAGAGACAAGATATAATGACCAAATACAACACAGTGTCCTTGATTGGATAATGGCATCCCAAAAGCATTAAGCATCAGTAAAACAGCTCCTGATATATGAAGAGAGTCTACAGTTAATAGTTTTGTACCAGTGTGAATTTTTAATTGTGTCAAATGTGACACTGTTATGTAAGAGTAACATTAGGGCAAGGCGGGTGAAGGGTGTATGAGATTTCTCTGGATTATCTTTGCAACTCTTCTATAGCCAGCTTTGGTCAAAGGACAGATCTTCAGGTTGTCTCCTGTGTTGCTGCATTGCTTTGAAAGGTGAAATATTAAAATTACTCCCACTAAAATCAGGAATGGGAGAGATATATTTACCATTACTTTAAATATCGAAGAGGATGTACTATTCTGTAGTAGGAAGTGGCTAACTTCAAATTCTACATATGATTTGCCAATAAATTTAAACATAAGAATTTGGGGTTATATTATGTTTAAAATATATTTAAAAGCTGCTCTATATAAACATGTAGACTGAGTTCAAAAACAGACAAAAAGGTCAGTATATAAATATTTCTGAAAACAGATTCAAGTGTATTGGGAGCTTAATGTATAATAAAAAGACATCCAACTAAGTAGGGGAAAATATAGATCATTTAAAGAACAAAAATCACATTGTCATAATCATGCATTAACTTGCATGAGGTTCAATATTTTTAAAATATTGCAAAAAATAAAATGGTAAAATTATTAGAAGAAAATACAGAATAATTAACTGGCTTATTGGTAAAGACAATCTTTTAAAAGCAAATTAAAAAATCAAAAAATCTAAAGGAATATATGAAATGACTTGACACAATACAAATGAAATATTTTTAAAAAGAAAATAACTATATGAGTAGGCTTGGACAAAATGGTGTAATGTATGTGCTCATTTGCATTTTTAACATTATACTGTGTAATAGGTTTTCATTTTTAACAGTTAGTTCTAACAGATTTACAGACCTCTGAAGTTATCAACATTTCATTCTTAAGATTTCAGAGTCCGAAACCATGGGAGAGTCCATTCTCAAATTTTTTATGTATATTTGGAAATCCATAGTACCCAGTTTGCTTAGATTATAAACTTTGGGAAAGTGAGGAATGTATCGAGCATGCTCAGTTTCTAAAACAGTAGGTGTCCATGAATATCGAATGAATGAATGAATGAATGTATCTAGGTGTAGAAAGTGCTTTCTAGGTAAAGGTGGCACTTAATTTTTTCATAGTTAATTAGTATGCTGTTTAATACTTCTGAACTTATTTTCTGCTGGAAAATCCTTTTTAATCTTGAATATGTAAATGAAAATAGGTGTAAATTTTGACTGAATGAATCCCACAAGTGCATGCCTTATGTAACTGAAAGAGGATTGAGGGGAAAAAAACTATCATGAACCAGATTGATGTCTTTTACTATTTTGAGGTGCGTGTGAGAGAGATTCAGGGAGAACGGATCTGAAAGTGACAGGGAGCCATATGCTCATCTTGGGTGCATGTAGACAAGCCTTTTTATTTTGCTAGTCATGCAAGAGAGGAGAAACAAAAATGATAGTTCTAGTATAATATTTTCAAAAACCTGCCATGGAAAAGATGACTAGTTAGCAGAATAATTTTTTGTAGTCAAAATCTGATCATACAATAACATGATTCCCTGTTTCTCTCAGCATCCCAATTAAAAAACTGCATTTTCATGCATTATGTTCTGCGAGGCTAGCTTAAAATTGTATTGTTTAAGGAACCCTGTAAGGTTCCATATGCTAATTTTTGCCACAGTTAACCTGAGATTGCATGTTATTTTGCTGTGAAATTGTTTGAATAAAAATTTCCAGTATAATGAAACTCACAACATTCAGAGCCCTGGAAGTCGTCCTGTATAAAATTACTATAAAATTTATTCACAAGGTTCACTTTATTTCAATTGTATAATGAGCCCACAAATGAAGGGATCTTATCGTGTGTGTGTGTGTGTGTGTGAGAGAGAGATGGTTTCCTTTCTCCTGCAATTTCCCTCTTCCCTTCAAGCTATTTCATCAATCAATCCCCATACTAGAACAGAAATATGATACTATGGGGAAGAACGGTTTTAATAAAATATAATCTTACTATTTACATGTCAAAGAATATCAAGGTTGCTTGAAAATATTGGGTTGTCGGAAAAGTCATGATGTATTTTTTTCTATGTTTTTAGTTGCAAAAATGTGTCATGACTTTTCTGACAACCCAATATTACTGAGAAAACAAGAAGGAGAACACAGGTGAGAGGCGTGGCGAAAGTAACTGATCATTTTCATCTTCCGTTCATCTTTATAAGCGGCTCTCCCCACACTGATTGCTCAACCTGAGTGTTGGCGGCTGGCCAATCACACACAAGCCAAGAACAGACAGGAGGCTTCCTTTTGAGCAATGAGGCGAAAGCAGGAAGCAAATGATACAGCTTGTATATTGTGTCCGTACTATTTAAAGACTGTTGGCCTGCATGCGCTCCTGGTTTCCAGTGGAAAAGATTGGGCTTGGAAGTCAGACCTCCTGGAGAGAGTCCTTAGATGAATTCCCAGTAATTATCCAAATACCCAGGCTGTGCCTCAACTTTTCATCTGGTGAGTGGAATTCTTACACATGGTTTGGTCAAATTTTATGTGAACAGACTTTTGTAAATATATATACATATATATATATATATATATATATATATATATATATATATATGTATATATATGTATATATATTTTCATAATGCATTGCTTTGTAAATCTTAAATACATGTATACACATAAGTAAAAGTATAACTGATGCAACTTCGAAGTCTGAGAAAAAACGTTGCTATAGAACAAAGCTCAACATAATTCAGTACTGGGAGAGCCTTGGTAAACTGGTTTTTAAGCTGGATTCACCAGTAACTTAGAAGAGCTTGTACTCATCTCTTTATTACAACAACACATAACAAAGACATAAAACACCAATTTTTGAAGATCTTGGAAACACTCAGTGCTCTTCTCTACTTCTCAACTTCATTCAACACGGGCATTTGAGTAATGGAGTCCCACTTGTGCTTCCTTGCATGAATAATCACATCAAAAGTGTGTGCAGATTCAATGAACCATGTTAGAGTAGGGGTCCAGAAGAGTGGTAACACAATATTTTCAAGTATCACCTTCCCTGCTCCCCATCATCTCTTTCCCTTCTCTTTTTCCGATGTCCTCCTCATGGTCCTGTCACCTCCATAGTGAATCCAGGACAAGTAAAAGGGGTGAGTTATGTGGGACATAAAGCAAGACCTCTCTGGAGTCCTATCTATTGTGCCACTCCAACTCCCAATCTACTCAACAAAAGTCATATGAGGATGTTATCGAATTTAGTTCTATGACTCCCTTAAGATAAGGGAAGAATTCATTAACTGATGTAGCATTTTTTACCTGTATTCTCTTGTGGGAGTTACGGTACCTTCTAAAAAATATGTATTTTCATTGTTTGTCTAATAACTCCTAGGGAGATGTATCTTATTCAGACATTTGTTTGGAGTTTGGATTGTCTTCTGATCTTACTCAGATTCTAACTGAAATTGAGTTGTTGGTGGTAGTGTTTTGTGTGTGTGTGTGTGTGTGTGTGTGTGTGTGTGTGAGCATGCATATGTGTGTGTGTATGTGTGTATGTGCTATTTTTCTGTGTATTTTTTATGGAGAATTATGTAGTTAGAGAAAATAAAAGACAACGTGTGAATTATTTTTTTCACTTTTGATAGGATGGTGACCTAATAATGCTCAGAATCTCATAAAACAGTCACTTGAAATTTAATAGGGAGCAATTTTTGACTAAGGAGTATTTATTATATTGGTCACCATCCTATCAAAAGTGGGGCAAACACCTATTGAAACAAACATCTCCACTCTCAGCAAACAGCATCTTAAATAGTCTAACCTTCCTGAAAACAAGAATTTTTCATGGCAACTGCTCTTCCATGATATCTTATTTTTTTTCCTTAGTGACCAATCTGCATATTATCAATCTCTTGTATCCATGCCCCCCTTCTATGCCTTATTTCTTGCACCATGATGCTAAGTTAAATGAAGTCTTATTGTTAGAACGCTCTCTACTCTGTCACTATCAGGACCTTAAGTTTGTTTCTGACTCGTCCTCAGACCGGAATGGTTTCTATTAGCACTGTATCTCTTCAACCTCTCAAGGAACAAGGTGTACTTAATATTTCAATGTAATGACTTGCTGTCCTCTTGTTTGTAGCGCGTTCCAAGGACCCCAGAGCTCTGTTGCCCATGGTAAACTTCTCTTTGTCTCCACCTTTGTCTCAGCTGGAGAATCTCACGCAGGCGTTTCTGATTGAGGGGTGTTGCTAAAACTTCCAAAATCAGTGTCCTCAGAAGCCTAGAGTTTTTTGCTCCTTCTCCCTTAAAACTTTGAGTTTCCTAGGACTTCAATTGCAAAAGAAATTCCTCTCTACCATCTGGGTGCCAGCAGCAGTCGGGCCCCAGTGCCACTTCCTCTCTGTTCTTCTTTAATGTAGGCGCTGCTGAATTTTGAAAACCTTGAACTGCTCACTAAATGGTTTCCTTTTCTTCTTTACCCCATGTAGGGATGAAGCTGTTATCTTTGCTTTCATTTGCTATCTTACATACCCTTCCAAATTGAGCCTGGTGAAACTCCTTATGAAAGTTAATATTTATGATTCAGATAAAATGAAGTTTTTTGTTTTTTTTAATTTGACGTTGACCTTATTAAGGGGCCCTTATTTAAGTAAGGTAATCTCTTCTATCAGTCTGTTACTGCATCCCAGTTCTCTTGTACATTCTTCTACGGTTTTTCAAACAACAGTTCTCCAATTCTCTGACACTGGATGTCCTCTAATTCAATTAAATTCTGACATTGACTCCACAGAGTTAGCACCCACCTGATAGGTTAATGGCTCAGCACTACAAGACTGTTCTCACCTCAGGTGCCAGCTGCTAACGGGATCCCCAGGCTACCACTTCTGTCAGGGCAACTATAAATTTAAGGGTTCCCATGACCTGTCCTCAGGTTTAGTAATTGGCTAGACTGACTCACAGAACTCAGGAAAATGCTGTACTTACTATTAAGTTTATTATAAAGGATAAAAATGAAGCGGCAGATGAGGAGGTACAGAGGGCCGGTCCAGAAGGGTCTGAAGCACAGGAACCTTAGTCCCCTAGGCACTGGGACTATCACCTGTCTGGCACATGGATATGTTTACCACTGAGAAGCTTCCTTAGCCTCATTATTTCAAAATTTAGTCTAAGTTTCATTAGGTAGCTGTGGTTAATTAAAGCATTGGTAATTGATGACTGAACGCACTCTCCAGCCCTTCTCTCCTCCCCAGAGGTTGGGAGATGGGGCTGAAAGTTTCAATCTATGAATCACATGGTTGGTGCTTCTGACAACCAGCTCCCACACTTAAGATATCTAAGGGCCAGCCAAGAGAATCTCATTAGCATATACTCAGGGATGGTCAGAAGGGGAACATTATGAATAACAAAAGACACTTCTATCAATCAAGAAACTCCAAGGATTTTAGAAGCTCTGTGCCAACAACTAGTGGCAAAGACCAAATCTACATTTTTTATTATACCACAGTTCCATAGAGACTTATTCCATGTTTACTAGGATATTCTACTTATATACATTTTTAGATTATTTGTTTTATATTTTATGTTTTCCCATAAAATAATTTATGTTTTGAAATAAAGGCACATCTGGAGGAAAAGGGGCCCTTCAGCTCCACTCATGGAAGGATTAAAAAAAATTCTGCACATCTAAAACTCATCAATAAAGGCTACTATCCTTTCAAACTTGGTAAATTATTTTATGGGAAAACATAAAAAAATAAAATAAATAATGCACATTTTCATCTCTCTCAGCTTGAAAAAATTGCAGTCAATAATCTGCTGCCCAGAAATAATGTCTGTATTGTAAGAAGAACTTGTTAAAAGCAATACGACAAGACAGTTCATCGTGGATCTCTGCATATTAAACTTGGTCAATTCTGTTTCAGTTCTTTGGGTCAAACTCGTTCACCTCTATAAGTAGGTTAGCTTAAAAAGGAAAGCCATGGACAGCAGCATTTTTTTTAAATGATCATCATCTCTTACCTTTTGATTTTGTTCTCCACATACTAGTTCTTTCTCGGTGTTGGCTTCTCGCCACCCTACCTGCACTGTTCAGACTTACTTCTGGTGACCAGTAAGTTTCTGAAATAGACTGTCGTTCTGCTGTTAGCGATCTGTCTGTGTACATGTATTGTATGGGACATGTTATAACCAATTTCTAAAACGGCTCTAGGCTTCATTTATATCTCTGGTTTTGCCAATTTCCAATTCACGCATTTGGGAAACTCTTCAGTGAATAAGATCCCAATGGCCCAACAGCCAGTTCACGCCTCTTCTCTCAATGCTAAGTTGTAGGAATAAATCACACAAGCATGACATTTACATTAAGTTGTGCTCATTCATATAATTCTTTTTCACCATTTATTAGGGACTACTTGGCATTGAGTTTATACCTTGGTCATTTTCATACCCCAGTCTTAGCACAGAGTGTGGTGCATAGTTGTTGAATAAACCAAAAAATAAGTAAGTACGTAGATTTCAAATGTGCAAAAGCCCTATGGTGATATGTTATCTTTCCATGGAGGAATGAACTCAAAGCTTACTGGACTGGAAAAACAGAGTTTTCAAACTTCATCGTGGACAAGAAGATGATGACAAGGTAAGTCAAGAGAAATAGCATATGTACATAAAATATATTAGCCTAGATAATACTCATGCTACTTTGGATAAAATCATAGCTTTACTAATATATCTGAGTTTTTTGTTACCTGGGAGAATATTCTTTGAACAAATGAACACAAACCTCAGGAATGAATAATGTATTTTTCATAATCCAAATTAAAATGTTCAAGATAGGAGTTACAATATCCCTCCTTTCCCTCATAAATATAGAAACAATACAATCCAATTATCACTAAAGTGAGTGAATCACTCAAAATTATAACATATCACAAATTACTGGGAATTGTGAGGCATGACAATTCACTTTTGGAATAAATTCTAGGTCTGTCAGTATGAATGTAAAATCAGTCTTCCTCCTTTTCTCTTTATACCGACTTTCAAATCATGGGGTATTATCAGAATAATTTCCATCAAAGATAAAATTAATCTTTACTTTTCAGTTTGAAGTACTGCTAGTAGATATGCTATATCCCTTTAGATTAACAGCTAATTATTTCACAAATACAATTCAAGTTCTGACTGTCTGTGGATACCATATAAATTAAATTACTCATTGCTTTTGAAAAACCTGTTATTAATGTGCTCATCTCAGCATACTTGTTGATTTCCTTCATTATAAATGATTTATGCAATTCATTAGACTGTGGTAATTACCACTTAAGACTCATAAGGCTTTTGCATATGCGAGCTTTGCTGGTGTTGATGAAGTGTACTGATTTAGAGGACAGGTTTGATAAGTTGTATATATAAGATAATGAAGCCATTCAAATTACCTTTAAAAGATAACTGGATACAAGATGTTTTATTTCCGGTAAGACCACAACTGGAAATGACTTGTGAAACAGCTATGATGACTGGGTATGGTGGGGGCTAGAGAGAGAGAAAAGCCTGTGTGGGTTTTGGTTTGTTACCTCCAGAACAAACACGATGCTGGGATGGCTAGCAGAGTCTCCTAAACACAAAACCGAGATACCGGACATCACCTCTGAGTGCTGTATTTTTCAATTGCTGCCGCTGTCATAAGGAAAGCCTATTTCATTCATAAGCCGAAAACCTCAGGACAGTTACAATACACATACTTTCAAATAAATCCTAAAATGGTAATTTATTATCCTTTCAACATTTGAAGTATTTTTTCTTTTGCTTTCAAATAGACCCCAGAGTTTACCAAGGCTGTAAAGTAGAAGACCCAGCCTTTCTTCCCACAAAGACCAACAATTAGGCAGCTATCCTGAACACCACCAGCTCTGGAGGGCTCTGGAGTCCACGTAAGAAATGCTCTGGAGTCCACATAAGAAATGCCACAACACAGTGGAACGAAAAACCTGAGAATAACTGAAAAACAAAGGAAAGGCAGACAGCTTCGTTTTGCCTGCATCATCCCACCCCCCAGGTCAGCACTGCTCAGAGCACCAATGGTGGGGTGCGCTCCCTAGGGACACGAGGTTCCCCTCACCGGGAGAGCAGGTGATGACCAGCATGCAGGGCACAGCAAGAAGGACCCGCTTTGGTTTTACCCCGCCCAAAGAGAGCTAATAGGGCGGCGCTTAGAGATGGCTAGGAACACGGGAGAAGGGAAGGGCCTACTGGTGTCAGCCACACTGCAGGAGTGACTGTGGTTCCCTGCGATCCCCTCTGCAGACAACTCCTGAAAAACAAACCATAGCTGCCGCGGACCATTGCAGACTTCAGGGGGTTTGCATCCCAGGTACAAATGCTGGCAGATGCCAGCCAGAGACAGACCCTCCCCCCTGCTCCCTCCACCCTCTGGCACCCTCCCCAGCCCAAGCAGCAGCCCTCTCAGGCCCTCTGCAGCTTTCCAAGTCCCGGATACCAGCCTACACAACCTTTGTTGGCTGCCACCGCTGTGCATATGCTCAGGGTCGGCTCCCAGGTGTGCCCATGACTCCCGTACTGAGATCTTTCAGCCACAAACGTGCATAATGCCAGCCAAGGCCCTCTGGATGCTTGTGGGCCTAAATTCAGCCCCATCTCCAGGAATCTGCATCACTGGGTTCACCACCTCCACTACTGTGAGGCTGCACGAGACCCTGCAGCTATGACAGTCCATGGTGACACCCAGGGCCTCCATCGCTCCTTTCAGGTCTGGCTTCAACCTGTCTACTGTCACTAACCTGTGCCATTGGGCTCACCTGCGACTATCCCCTCAGGCTGTGCACCTGTACCCACAAGACCTGACCCTGTCACTGGCTTCCACTGCTGTGTGCTTTCAAAATAACAACCTTCCATCCTCGCTTCTGGCTGCTATATTTCAAATCTTGTTTTTTTCTCTTCTAGCTGTACACTGTCCATGCATGGAGCTGAAAGACGCTGTCTTAGCCCATTAGGGCTGCTACAGCAAAATACCACAGACTCGGGGACTTACAGGTAATGGAAATTAATGTCTGCCAGTTCTGAAGCCTGGAAACCCAAGGTCAGAAGCCGACCAACATGGTTAGGTAAGGGCTCTCTCCTGAGACACAGACTTTTCGTAATACCCTCACCTAGCGAAAGGAACAAGTTCGCTCTCTGCAGCGTTATTCTGTTCACAAGGGCTTGCTTCTCATGACTTAATCACCTCCCAAGGACCCCACCTCCTAGGACCATGGAATTGGACGTCAGGATGTTCCACCTATGAACGTGCTGGGGATGCTGACATTCAGGCCACAGCCAAACCCTCACATCACAATGCACTTCTGGGCAGTGTTGGGCCGGAGTAATCCTGGGAACCTCCATCATATCAGAACAACCGGCAATACTGAACTAAGCGGCGGCATAATTGAAAGACAACGAACACAAATTCTAACCACAATCTAAATCCATCCCAATTTAGCTTCTCCAGACACCCCCAAAAAGGTGGCAGCCACTCCTATGCCAGCCCAGACCGAAGCATGACAGAGGAATAGGTGGTGGCTGTAAAGAAAACAGTCATAACTCATTGCAGCTTTTTTCTTGTTTTTCCAAATTTACAAATGTATTTGACTACATAAAGATACTATTCGGGTTTCCTCCCAGGGTTTTGGATGGGCTCCATAGAAGTTTCCAATTTGCAAAGTTTAAGTTTCTTTAGCTTTTGATGATATTTTCCTCTGAATTTGTAGAAACTTTTGTAAAAAAGAAAAAGATTAAGAATAAGATAGTAAATGTCTGGCCAAGACAATCAAAAGTGGAAGCAGAACAACAAAATTCCTCTCGACTACTAATATCTCTTGTTCCTTTTTTGCTCAAAGCTGCACATGAAATTGTGTGAGCTGTAAACTGATCGGGGTTCTTCCTCTGAAAATGGTGTTGTTTCTGCCCTCAATAAACATGAACATTGAAGCGCACAAACGATTTTCTCCAGGAAACATGAACCTGACAAAGAATAAGAGTCAACTAAATCAGTCCACAAAAAAATTCACGCGTGGATTATTTTCTTGCCATTGAAAACATTTTATGTTATGTAAATAACATTAAAATGTTTGGATAAAAATATTGTATAGTTGAATCTACACAGATACAGCCTCTGTTAATGAGTTTTTCTAATTCTTCTAAATTGAAAATCTATCATCCTTGATACTCTATGAAGTATACTGAAAGGCTGCATAAACAAAAAAAGATGTGATTTAGATATATTGCTATGTAATGAATTCCTAATTATTATAAATAAAAAAACACATAATGCTAAAACAGAATTTTACTAGGCCAAAATTACCAGTTTTAATATTTGGAAACTGTGTCAATTGGAGAATAATTGGAATTACAGGCTCACATTCCAACAAATGTCTTTTTATTCTACTGCAAAAGCACTCAGGATACTGATTGAAAATAAAAGATGAATTCTAATTTGGTACTTAAAATGGTGCAACTTCTGTCATAAGTAGTATCAGGGCAAGCAGTAAGAGACAAGAAGCAAAAAAGCCACATTTTAATGCATATTTTTTGAAGGGAGTGAGCTTTATAGCAAAAAAAAAAAAATCAATGCTGATTTTAACCTTTTTTCATTCTCCTAAAGTCTTAATACCTAGCTAAAAATAGAAAACAGGCCTTTTTAGAACATATATGAATTCTAAAATTTCATTCAATCAATACCAATTAGATTTACAGTTTAACTGCAGTTTTCATAGATTTCAGTGGAGCATTTTTTTCTTCTATCTTGTTTCTGACCAGATCTATACAGTAGAAATTGTTCTGATCTCATTTTCTGACAAGCCGAGTACCAGTGTAAAATTTAACTTTTCTCTCTCAACCACCAATATTTTTATCTTCTGCAGTTATGACAAATCTAAGTTTAGAAATAAATGACACTGTAATTCTCAAGCACAGGTTTTCAGTAGGGAATTTCCTTATTTTACTCTCATCTGGTGAGATCATATTTGTCACCCTTTAAATTGTCATGCTTTGGTGTCTAACTGCATAATAAGGGCATGACCTAACCGTTCTGTAAGTTTCAGGGTTGATATATATGCCTTGCTAATGGACTCTGATAAGACAATTGGCTTTGGGATCACAGATGAGTCAGAGGATGCCATTAATTAGAACGCTGTTTGCCTCAGTGTAGGGACAAGAAAAACCTGGTTTGGTGCCATTCCACAACATCTACACCAGAGGCAACAGAATTTTGAAGAGGTGAAATCACCTGGCATTTAGACGGCTGTCGATCTCATTAAGGGAATCTATTTTTACTCTGCTAAGTCTGTTTTCTAGTTGTTTCTGATCAGTGGCTCACTACTGGAGTTCCTCAAATATCTTGATTCGGGAGATTGAACGGATAGTTGTGAATATGAACTATATATCGTTCTTCCCTAAATACCAGGGGAGAGTCCTAAAATGTAAAGCAAAGAAACAAAACCACAACCACAACAACAAACAACAAAAAACATGGCATTGGAAATAAACTGTGTGCAGAAGTATCAATAACGAAACAAGTCTAGTCCTCAGATAACTGTTTCACATAAAATAAGAGAAAAATGAGAGAGCTAAATGAAAACATGAGGCTCAACATCTTTGCAAAGAATTAGCGTTTGATGCACTCACATCTTGTTTTACAAGAGTGATTTTTTTTTCTAATACCTTAATACAAGGTAATACGATGCTTTGGTTATGAGTAAAGGGCATATGATATCATCAGCAATCATTTTAACAACTCTGAGCTACTGTTTTAAATTATTTATGACAGGAACCAAAGATATACATGCCCACAGGGAACTCAACACCAATTTAGCCACATGGGGTCTCACAAGGTGACTCTAAGAGCACTGTGGAAGATCACAGAATTACTCCAAGGCGAGAGGCTCAGAGTTGATTGCAAAGTATATTAAAATATTTATAAAAAGAACACAACATAAAACAAGTAAATGTGCTTCCATTTTTGCATGTTTCCACCTGTTAGTAAAACATTGCTATGGCTGTTGTCCTAAAATTTGAAAGCTAGATTATTCTAGGTGAAGCTGATAAAATATTTTCCAAAGAAGACTTACATATAATGACACACACACCTACAGATGCCTCAAAACATGTGAATGTTCTATATGTTTAATATAATGATTAATATAATGTCCCTGTTCAATACAATCATTAAGCATCATTTCAAACTTTCATATCAGTATCTTAGTAAGTCTTCTATTTCAGTGGCCAGCAGTATTTAGCCACAATAAAATAACTAAGCAATGTAATAGTGTTACATTCATTTTAAAACATTCATAAATAGAAAGGATTAAAATATAATAAAATACTATGAATAACTCAATGTCAATGAATTAGATAACTTAGATGACTGGATCAAGTTTTAGAAAAACACAAACTACCAAAACTGACTTAAGAAAAATAGAAGATCTGAATAGATCCATAATAAGAGACTGAATTAATAATTTAACATCTTCCCAGGAAGAAAATCCCATCCCATGTGGCCTCACAGATGAAATTTTTCAAATACTCAAACAATTAATATCAGTCCTTCACATACTCCTTGAAAAAAATAGAAGAGAATATTTTTTACCTCTTTCTATGAGGCTAGTGTACCCCAAACCGGGCAAAGGCATAAGAAAACATGAGATCAATATTCCTTATGCTATAGGCACAAAAGTCATCAATGGAATACACCAAACCAAATCTAGAAACAAAAAAATTCTGCAACGTGAGAGAAAACGTCAAGTGCATCTGTTCTGAGGCAAGCATTTATAGACAGTTAAATGTCCAAAATACAATAGTTGGGAATTATGTATTTTACCCGCCATCTTGCCAGAGATGAGCAATGGTGTTCTGATAGAGGCAGGAAGAAGCAATGCCCATTCAAGTGCCTGAACAGGACTTGTGTGAATGGAAAGTGGAGAGTGGGCAAGAAAGGAGAGCTTTTACGTAGGGAAGGAATATTTGTGCTAGACAGGTTACAGGTAATTCAGGCTACACTCTGGAAAATGGATTGGAAGTGGAGTGGATGACTGAATGTGGGCGAATAATAGAAGAGGCTGTTGCTTAATCCAGGTGAAAGATGATGGTGGTTTAGGCAGCGCTGTTTGAAGTGAAGATCAAAAGAACATGACGCTTCTGAGAGGCCTCAAAATACACTGGAGCTGGGATTGCCTGGACCCAGAGCATAGAGGTCAGTACAGGATGACTTACACGTTTCGAGCTTATGCCACTTTTTGGGTAGTGGTGTCTTTGAGAAAAATTTAATTATTCTGTTTTTACATTAGTATACTGAAGACCACCTTAACAGAAACAGGTATAACAGAAGTGTAAAACAGAATAGCAAAACATTACCATTTTTCCTAGACATTTTTACTTCTACGAATGCTTCCTAAATTTGATTTCATTTTCCTGGAAGCTACATCATGTTTTGTGCCTTTGTTAAAAATTTTCCTGCCAAGCTAATGTCTTCTTTGAACTTCATACTGTTTACAGTTGGGCACTAAAATTTTATTAGGATTTCTTTACTTCAGTATTACTTTTTAAGATACAACTAACCAAATTCAGAACCTCATATCAGCTGCAAATGCATTCTTATTACTTCATAAAAATGTTATATAACATCATCCCTAGAAATTAATTGCTTTAGATTATCTAAATTCTCTTTCTGTTGGCCTAATTTTCCTAGTTTCACAATATTAATGATGTTCTGTTGACTCCTTTAAGGAAAATCTAATTTTCCAGTAGCAATTTATATAAATGATATCATATTTTCTTTGTTCAGTGTTTTTCTTCAATTTTAAGGCAGCCACTGTGCACTGAGGCCAGTCTCTATTTATAATTTTCACAATTTTAATATGGGCCTCTTTTCTGAAAATATGTTTCTGATGTTGGTGAATCATATATTTCGTGAACATCATAAAAAACCTAAGTATACTTTAGAACTAAGAAAATTGCATGAATATTAAAAATTGTAGACATTAAAGAAAAAATTTGTGTCTGTTTATTTACACAATGTATAGTCAGAATTTTTACACCAAAATTAAAAAAGCAATTTCAACAATATTTCTAGGTATTTTTTTATTTATTTTATATTATTAAGTCATTAATTAGTAGTGATTAAGGTATAATAAAATCTTATTCTCTAAACTATAATCTGATAGAATTGATGATATATTAATGATTTACAAGGTGTGATCAAAATATACCATGAAAGTTTAAATTTAAAAAATGTATCGTAATAAAAGACACATTGACATTAATCTCCCTCAAAATACTCCCCCTCGCTTCAAACACACTTACCCCATCATTCTTGCCTCTTTCTGAAGCAGTTCTGGAAGCCCTCTTTCATGAGTGTCTTTAGTTGTGCTGTCGTTGTGGCCTCAATGTCCTGAATCATTTTGACTTTGGGGAAGAGTCAGAAGTCACATGGTGCCAGATCCGGTGAATAAGGTGGATGAGGACACACCGTAATGGTTTAGACAGGAATTGCCATACCAGAAGCGATGTGTGACACGAAACCATTGTGATCAACAAATATGATGAATGCTGCTGCTGAATGCCATCTATCTTTGGGAAGGGAAGGATCTCCAATACAGGAAGCAGCATATCAAACCTTAGTAACAGTGTGTGACAAGTTTCAACTTATTCAGTGCAATCAGTTGGGTGTGAGATACAGTTGAGAGAAGGTATGTTTTAAAGAGTACCTTGAATCATCCTCCATCATGACAATGCTCTGTGTCACACATCGCTTCTGGTATACGGCAATTTCTGTCAAATAAAAACATGACGGTGTGTCCTCATCCACCTTATTCACCGGATCTGGCACCGTGTGACTTCTGGCTCTTCCCAAAGTCAAAATGATTCAGGACATCGAGGCAGCCATGACAGCACAACTAAATACTCTCACGAAAGAGGACTTCCAGAACTGTTTCAAAAAGTGGCAGGAACGATGGGATAAGTGTGTTCAAAGTTAGGGGATGTATTTTCAGGGAGATTAATGTCAATGTGTCTTTTACTAAATTTTTTTTTTCATTTAAACATTCACCATATTGTTTGATCACACCTCATAGTTGGTTTAACTAGGGAAAAATTCAAAACATTGGAAAGTTTTTTTATTGATATGATATCCTAAGGCTAATTGTATGTTTTGATATCTCATTTAACCTTAGATAGCCTAAACCAGGGATGAAAAAATCAAATACCTATTGCTTTGGGAAGGTCTAATTTTGCAAAGTGGAAGATTATATATATAACAAGAGATAGTGAGGAGGTCATTGTGGTAAAATGAAAAGATTACATAATTTCTGAAGTCATTAAAATACAATTAATAAATAATAAATTTATATTAGTTAATAAGAGGCCATTTGAGGCCGAATTTAGCCCTCTCAAAAGCTGTCTTAAATATTATCTGAACTGAATTTGCTATAATAAAATAATTTTTGTTTTGTCATAGTTGCTCCAAAATATAGATCCTATGTAACTAGTATAATAAGAGATGAAAAAATATGCACATGCTTGTAAAGTTGATCAACTAGTTGTAAATTTTGAGCTAAACACACACTTAATTATTTTTGATGGACTGTCTTTTAAAATTTCTGCAGATACTCATGATATTCCCAAATTAACTGACATTATAGACTTATTATAACTGCTAAGTGAATAATTTAATTAGAAAACCTAGTTTCCCTTTCTTCTCACATTACTGTCACACACACATGCACATACACACACACACACACACATACGCATGCACACACACAAATCGAACTTCCAATTTTTAATTGGAGAGGTTACCTATTGATTTATTTACACAATACATTCTGTTTATTCAGTTCTAAGTCATTTCAATTCTTTACTATTATACATATAAAGCAAATGAGTAATATTTTTACTTGAGTGCAAATAGTTAAGCAAATTACTTGCACATGTACCACTGTTCTACAAAATTGATTTTATATTTCTGATTTCATGACCAATGTTGGTCCTCAGCATCATTGATATGTTCCCTTTTACAGTTATTTTCCCTTATATATTTATATCTGTTAATATTTGTGTAATACTTTATCTTTTCTCTGTTATTTTGTTTATACGGCATACCTTAGATTACATTTCATATCAGATAAATAGTTTAAATTATCGATGTGATAGTCTCAGCCTGCAATGTGGAAGAGAAATATGATGACCACAGTAAATATTCCTATTCAGAAAGAGGAAGAATAGAGGAAAGCCAGCAGGCAAATTGCAGGATCACTGTTGGGCAGGGTTTGGTGAGATGCATCAACCTTGATGGCAGGAAATTCCTTGATGTGACCCCAGTTTCTTCCTATAAACAGCTTCTCAGGTCATTCTTGCCTATAGCTCTTGGCTCAATAATCCAAAAGGTCCAACTTTTCCCATTACATGCCTTTCTGATACCTGAAGAGTGGCTTGGACAATATGCCCTCTGTTGGAGCTGAGCAAACATTTTTTAGCCATATGTTTTGCCTGTATAAATTTTACGGGTCAGTGGTCATCTTAAATCATAATGACAGTTTTTTAAAAATCCAGTTAATGGTTCTTTTGGAAGTTAAATATTTTTTAATCTTTGTTTTTTCTATTTCTTTTCTGTCTCTTTCATGTACCAATCCCCACACTCATGACTCTTTACAAGACATTCTTCTCCTCGTAGGTTTAATTTTAATTGCCTTGAGCTCATTAGGGTTTCCTGACAGGGCCAAATTCACCATGCCCCCTCCCAAGTCATTGAAAGAATTTAATGGGTATCAGCTTAACAAAGTAAGACGTTTAAACAAAGCTCTTGTCATAAAGACAAGTGTTAATCTGTTATTGGATCTTCAAACACTTTTCAACATTCTTATTTAGCTATTTACTTTGCAAACAAACGAATCTTTTAATTCTGCTTACAAACCTGGGAATCATGTCTTAGCTCATGTAATTTTGTGTCAAATAAAGACATAAATAACAAAGAAACACTAATAACCTTCTGTTTCCAAACCTCCTCACTGAAGACTAAAGGTTCAATAAGAATGTTGTCTAATCTCTAGGTTATCATCTATTGCAGGTTTACAAAATGCTTCACTGACCTACCATCTTGGCAGATTTCAACAGCCTTTTCTTGCCTGCCAACTACCCAGCTCTAGGGCCAATGAACAGGATTTAGGTTCCCATTTTCGGCAACACCCCACTTCAATGTAGCAATTTCTGTATTAGTCTGATTGTATCATATTATGCTGCAATGATATAACAATGGTAAAATACCACTGGTTGCAATCACAAACATTTCTCTTTCACTCAGGTCACATGTCTTTTGCAGGTCTGTTTTTATGTTTCTCAATGTTTCATTTCTTCCTGGGCTCAAGAGATGTAGGCAATTGTTATTTGAGTTTTGCTGCTCTCCTGGTGGTATGACAGGAGGACTAGCGGAACTATGATTTGCTTTCTAAAACACTTAGATTCCTTTTCCCATTTTACTTACCAAGCATATCTTCTGGTCAAAGAAGAATTTTCCATTTCCTGTTACTAGAATAAGAAGCATAACCCTTTTACAGAGGACAGTGGCTATTTGGATACAATGAACTACTTTAGCACAAGTGGCCTTCTGTGAGAAAAGAGACTGAAGAATAAGTATAGGTAGGAAGATCTGTTAGCTGGTCATGGTGATGATCTAGGTGAGAGATGATGGTGGCTCGGACCAGGATAATGGCAGGAGTGAGAAATGGTCACATTAAGGCTATATATGCACTTGCTGCAGAGGAAATAGCATGTTCTCAAAAATTGGGTGTAAGATGAGATAAAGAATCAGGATAATTTGACTATATAGCTTGAACGAGGATATAATTGCTGTCAACTGAGGTTGGAGAGGGAGGATTGCATGAGGGATTGAGGAGAGAACATAGTGTGATAATGACGTCTAAATCTTAGGCTCCAAGCCAAGGCCACCATGATGGACTGAGGCAGTGCAATATGAGCCTTTGGGGGTATTGATGGCCCTGATTGTTGTGATCCTACATTTTAAATGAAACCAGTGTCCCTCTATGTTGTCCAGCCACAGTCGATTGCATGGATGTAAGTATATATTGTACAGAGAGACGGATCTAACCGCAATGGTGATTTTTGCCAAACTAATGTAGCAAAGAGACAGAGATGTAAAAGACTCAAGCACACACATGAGGAAGCGATCACCACGCCTGACTGTGGTGATTACCCAGGAAAAGGATAGGGTGAGCACATCAACTGGATGAGGCTGATAGGATTAAAGATGCTGATGGGATTTGGGGACTGGCCAAGAGAACTGGAATGCTTAGTATTGATCATTGGATAGGTTGTCCTCCTCATTTGTTATAAGAAGATCTAAGATATGATCTTGATGGTAATTAGCAGAAGTAGGATGAAGACAAAGTCACTGAAAGAAAGCAGTTCAAGAAACTGAGTGACTGTGACCTTGGGCAGATAATAGACGCTGTGGCCATCTGGCTTTCCTGGTTGTCCCCCATGACGTCCTTGTCCACTACACTCTGACGTTGTGATAAACTTGATTTGACCAAAGCTATAACTTACAAACTGCTTAATCACAAGATTAAAAAAAAAATCATGTTTTTGCGTGTCCTTCCGAATATGAGGGCATACGGGCTTCTCTTGCTTCTGTTCTGTGGTCATGAGTTCACTTTGGACCAGCCAGAGAACTTGTCTTGGCTCAACTACTAATGGGAACGTGGCACTACCTAGAAACAGAGGAGTCATCCCATCCCACACAGGTGGCTCTAGACCAATCACACAGCACACGAGTAATCCCAGATAACACTGGAAGAGGCACACAGCAACACTATGGATTACTGCGAAACAAATAGTGCTGAGCTCAAATATGGTTATACTGTGACAGTCAACTGAAATACACACGCGTATTGAAATTGCTGAGCATAAAGATAACCAAAGTGTTAGAGAACAGCTAGGTGTTAAATAACTCAAAGTTATATCAATGGCAAAACGGGGGCAAACGAGGGGGAAAATCTGGGTGATCACAGACTACCTGTGTATTCTAACTGGCTTTACCCAAAGGAAAAGTAAGCTTTCTTATGGCGGGAGGTAGTTTTAAAACTTGCAGTAAGGCACCCACGCAAGTTAGGCTCCCGCACACCCACGTAAACTGGGTGTATAATCTCTCTGATTCTATTTCAGAGGGCTGGCTCCCAGGTCCTTGGGGAAACATACCTAGATTGTAAAACCAGCAAAAGGCTTTTTAAAAAGATTTACATCACAAAAGGGCAGAGAATAAATTCACAATTGCAAGTTTTCTAAAGTATAGTCTCCATACTTTAGAAAGGAAGGAAATGGTAAAAAAAAAAAAAAGAAAGAAAGAAAAACTTTTCTATAAAGAAAATGGAAAGGGCCCCTGTGATGAGGCCATCTGGATTTTATAAGGGCCAGTATGAGAGGGATGTTAGGGGACTGTGGGCAGAAAGAAGCCTGTTTAAAGTTAGCCAAGCCTACGGGAAACATTAAGTCCTTCTTGGACGGTGGATATGTATTCTGAGTTGCCCATCTTGGCCGAAATGTTCCAATTAAATCTTTATGTGCTTTGAGGTGAGCTAATGTTTCCATCTCAAGTATGATAAAATATTCATCATAGGAGGAAGGCATTATGGATGGAGGGGACCCCTTGGGAATATATGCTACAAAATCTTTAAAAACTAAAAAAACAAAATGGATAAGTGTTTTCTCTGCACACAAAATTAAAGGCTTAAAGGCAAAATTAAGAAAGAGAGAGAAAAATGTTCCCTGAAGCCAATTGACATGGTGGGGTATATATTTGTCTATTGTCATAGTTCAATCTGTTAATGAATAGTTAATCCCTGTGAATTACTTGTTATCACATACATCCTCTAATGATATTTAATATCATAATCAGTAAGGCAAACATAGTAATCTCATCTAAATGTGTTTAGTTGTTCAATAATTACTTTACTCTTCCCTATTTTTATATTATTTTTCTCATCTTCTCCACCCTTTTCATTTGTTCATCATTCTGTGTTTCTCCCTGAAAAATTATGATACCTTTGAAAGAAAAATAACTGATGTCTGTTGATATTTTCCCATAGGCCTTCAAAAATAGTACCACAGTCTCTGCACCCAAGAGTGAATTATTTTCAATTTTTTTTTCTAGGACACCAGTATAAGTATACTGGGTAACACACCAACTTCCCCTTCCCTCCGCCAACCACCACCACCTAATCCTTCACACACATACTCTTATATCAGAGGTTTCAACATTAGAGCTCTTAATAATACATAACATATGATCCATACCTACAAAGTCGTATCCTGCAGTGTTTCTGCTTCGAGTCAGAACTCTGATGTGGGTCAGGGGATAGGAGTCATGGCTAGGTATTAGTTAGGTTTTCAAATGGTAATGGGTGTGCAAACAACATGAAATTTAAAACCATGTCTTGCTGAAAAGTGACTCAAGGTCCTGAAAGGAAAAGACAATCTCAGCCAAACATTCAGCTCAAAGGGACCTGGGCAGACACGAAACGTAAATACCAAATACGCACAACTGGGCACAGCAAGAGGGCGTTGGAGCCTGGTGAGCATGAAGAAGTGAGGTGGGTACCCTCGAGTTACCTGAGGTTCAGGTGCATAACAGTGTGCCTACCTGCGCAGAAGGAAGATGCAACTAAAACAGTGAGTTCGTTCAGATAAAAATAATTCATATAATGTCAAAAGTGGTGTCAGGAAGAAGCTAGTGTCTTGTAAAGAATCACAAATCAATAATTTTTGACAGAAAAATATCCCAAGCTGAAACAATAAGTATCACAAATAGCTTCTGTTTCCAAGAAAATGTAAGCACAGGTGTTATGAGCCATAGTCAGTGTCACAGAACATAGATTCTTATTATTAGAACTTATTTTACTGAGAGTTAACAAAAAAACAAAAAAACAAAACAAAAAAAAGAAATGATACCATATTTCTACATACAAATTTAATTGTTTATCTCAAGCCTGGGATGCTTTTATGTGAATGAATACATATCTTGGAGAGAGAATAATTGGAACTACACTGTTTCTGAAAAAAATGATCCTCACAAAAAGAAAGTCCAAAGTATATTTTATTTTCGACACGTTATTATTTCCCAATATGAGACTCAGAACTGCTTGCTATGAAATGTATATTTGTACAGAATCCTTAATGTAGAAATTTTATTTTTAGTAATAATAGCTGCTTTTCTGTAATAGGTTCCACAAAAAAATGCAGTGAGGGGAGAAGAGCTAATGTAAGATAACTTCAAGTCAATGATTATAGACAATAAATACCAATAATTCCTATGCCTATCCACTGGTTTTCCGACTTGGAGTTGTGAATTGTAGTTCTAGAATGCATTTCCTTTCAGCCAGGCCCTTAGAATCAGCCATTTTCCATTTTCCCAATCCCCAGCCTTTTTGTGTAGGTGTCTGGTTAGAACAGATTTGGTGTAATTCCTGGCACATAAAAATATTCAGTGAGTATATGTTGAATTAAATTCTTTTTAACTGAGGTGTGAAATTTGCTCTTTCTCCACTTCCACTAGTTAAAAAATACTCTACGCTACATGGTTATTTTTAACTTGTTTATACATATTTTCTAGTCAACTGTTTCCTTTTTCATAATATAAATTCAGTTGATGTTTACTGGGTTGCTAGAAATAACCTGACTACTTTCAGATAACAGAAATGTGAATTTCTATCTCATTAGATAGTTAAAAACTATTACGTACATCCAATTAATGTTATTTTTATAGCCTAAGACCAGCTGTCCACTGATGCATTGATAAATTAGGAAATTTAAGTAATTACTCAGATATTTTAGGGAAAATAAAATGCTTCAGCTGGAATGCCAAACATTTTATTTAAATATCTTTTTCCCCTTTTTTCATGGAAATTAGGATTTGTAAATCCTTCAGAACACACTCTGAGTACCTTTAATGTCTAGCTAGAGCCTATAAAATGATTCCTCTACTTTTTTTCTTTTTTACTCATAATAAAATAATTTCTTTTAATATGTGGGACCCACTAGGCAAGGCCATCAATTCTGAAATATACTTAAAAGCCTAGTTTCAAGTAAAAAATAGGTGTTAAAATATGAGGTGAGTACCCCGCTTTGAAATTTATCCTCCACATTGCACAAATCCCATTGTCCCCCCATCCTGCATAAAGCCTACCATTCTTATACTCTTGGAAGATTTTATTTTCTTATTTTCTGGCATGCCTTGGAAAGGAGTATGTCTATCATTTAACAACTAAGTGGGGATTAATTGGGGATTAACTTTTTAACAGGTTTATTTTAGTGAGAAGCAATGCCTGTGAAAAGGTGACACAGTAGGGGTGAGGTCAACAGGTACCAAAATTAACTTTCCCCAACAGTTTAAGTCAGTGTAGCACATTATGTGAACTATCAACTCAAATAACTTGTAATTTTGTACATATTACATAAAATGTGTATTTTTATTAGAAAAGTAAAATAATTGAGTGTCATTGTGGTGTTAAATGCAAGGCTTCCTAATAATATGTTCATTTTTATAATGGTTTAAAACATTACTAACATTATATGTGTATTCTGAAAAACACAATGCTGTAAGAAACACAATGCATGCTCGCTTTATTTATAGAGCCATGCGCGCACATACACACACAATCATTTGTGTAGGTTCCCACCTGTATCTATATTAAGCTAAGCAAGAGTTCATGCTGATGTTTCCAACCCGCCCATTATCACAGGGGTCCCCTTCCCTCATTCACCTTTAGCCTCCACTGCAGCTGTGAGTCCCTGGGCTCCCACCATCTACCATCCGTTTACTTCATTGTTGAAGCCAGCATACACACAGAGCAGTATCTAAATTATTACCTGCTCTTTCATTGAAACTGTGTTACCAACAAGAGTAGAAGTGCTTATGCACAGTTTATTTCCTCATTAGCTTTTCCAGACACCACTCATGTCCAAAGTTACATAGGTCAGCGTCATAACCCCACACCCTTCAGTGAGGGTCTCTTCCTTTTTCTTTTTTTATTATTTTGTTTAAGTTATTCATTTGTTTCATGGCTAGATTCACATTCTATATCAATACTCTCTGACCATCTAAATAGTTTTAATTGCATATGCTAAGGTTCACTCTTTGTGCTGTGAAATTCAAACTTTGGCAAGTTTTGGCCTGTCCACAGTGTCTTGTACTCATCAATAGGGCATCTTACAGACGAGGCTCACCAACCTAAATGTCTCCTTTTTTAATCCTTGCCCCCAAGCTATATGGGAAATATAAGTATTTTGTTGTACTGGAGCAAACATGTATCAGAAAAATTTAGTTTTTAATCTTATATTTACACTAGTATTTTCTTATTCTTCATGCAGTGATATGTTTAATAAAATGTAATTATATTACAGAAGAAAAGGGAGACTTTTTGAATATTTTTCTTGGAAAAATGAAGAATATTATTAAATTGTAATAGACTATAACTCGATCTAGGCAGAAACTATAATAGATTTATTTCTGATAAAAATTGTTATTTTGCTCAATTAGCAGAATTTGTTAATATGTATATTATATAGGTGAGCAGAATATTTTCAGGATAAAATTTTATTTTATTTTACTTTATTACATTAATAAATATTTATTTTACTAGTTAAGTTATTCAGTACAAAATTTATAAATGCCAAATAACATAATCAAGGTCATATTTTTTTCCTTCATTCATGTAAATCAATAAACCTCTTGAACATCTGCTTTGTTCTAAGTACTGTTCCAGGTGTTAAAGATAAATCAATAAATAGGACAATATCCCTCATATCTTAACTTTACAGGAAACAGACAATTTCTGAAAGATTATTTTGTTTGGCGATTAGACCCATAAAGAAAAAAAGAATGAGTGATATAGAATGAAAGTTAGGACAAGGCCTTATTAGCTTAGAGGAAGAGGGTAGGTCCCTCTAAAAGTTCTCAATCTAACACTTCAATCAATGCCAAATGTCACAGGGCCAACCTGGAAGGAAGCAAATCTAGGCAAAATATGAATCTGAAAATATGCTAAACAAATTTGTGTGTTTGTGTTCTAGGTTTGGAAAGTCCTAATTGAGTGGAGGCCATCTTTGCAGGGCCATGGCGCCTGACAGTAGAGCCAGCTCCTAGAGCGCCTCTTTTCGTTATTTCACATCATTATTCATCTCATTAACTAACCTGTATCCACTCCTAGTGGACCTCACGACTACATATTTTGATGACTAATTTCTGTGCTCTCGCTTGATCCATGACCATCAACATAGCCAACCATTCTCTCCTTAGCCATGACTTTACACATGCCATTGTCACGTTTTATTTAAAGCACTAGAACCTCAATTTGATGACATGTGTGTATAAAAGAGAAAAATGGCTTGGAAGTTTTGAATAAGATTTTTTTGGGGGGGAAAAAAAAGTTTTGCACTTAGTGTGTAATCTTAAAGAAATGAATAAACTCGGAGCTTCCCTTCCACTGCCTTCTGTAGAGAATCTGAGGATAACACCACCCTCTGAGGTACAATGCCCCCACCTGGGTGACCCTTGCTGGGTTTTGCAACGAAGTCCAGGCATAAAAGACAGAGGGCTTTCAATGTATTTTTATTCTCTAGGAAAAGGCAGAGGGCAAGTAAGTCCACAGATAAAAGGAGAAACCCAGCATGAGCAGGCCAAGTCTACTCGCGCTGTGCAAATAAGAAATCACCTCACTTGTTCCTGACTGCCCTGGGCTGTGCGAACGTTAGAGCAGCCAAATGATGAGGCTTTTAAAAATGCTGTTTAATTGTTGGATACTTACTTTATTGCTACCAACAATATCTGTCTCCCAAACTGCCTTAGACAGCTCCTGCCCCTTGAAGGAAAAAGGAAGGAATTGAAGATAAATTTGTATTTTGGTGTTTTTTGTTTGTTTAAGAAAGAACATGTTGATACACAATTAATTATATTTTTGTTTTTATTTCAAAATATATCATGATGATAAATAATTCCAGTTGTCAGCATTGATGTGCATAAGTATTAGTTTTTTAAAAAAAATTATAGATCTCTGGAATTACCCCAGACCTACTGAAACAATCTCAAGGTGTGGCCTTTCAAAAAAACTGACTTTTTAACATGTTTCCTAAGTGCCTCCAGTGTGCAGAGACATCGGCAGCCCATGGTTTATGCTCTCCCAGGTAAAATGTCTATGTGATCTACTAAGATATTACCAAGTAAATAACAAAATTCTAATTAACCAAGACTTAAAAATGTGTAGTGTGTAAATGTGGGAATAGTACAAATGATGTATTTCATTCAAGATTCCCTTGGTGTGTCTTAGCTCTGACACACGTTCCCATAAAATGTGAACCTGTCAACCCTGTACTTGTTTTTTCAGCAAAGACATGGTTAAAATGAATTGGTTTGTGACTTTTTATTAATGTTGTACCCAAAAGTACATAACCAAAGGGAGCTTTCCTACCCAATGGGAATCCAAGAAGAGATGTGTGGGTCTTGATTTCATCAATCATCAAGTTCTAAAAGCAGTGTGACTCAGGGCATTTCATTGTAATTTGGAGAAGGGCTATTTTTCTTTACAACTTTACTAAATATGCTACTAGGAGTGATATACTGGAATAGTTGAAACGATGTACTATGGAGCTGCTCCGATAAAGTGCATGCCCACATTTTTACTCAACTCCTTTCTGTGGGTGCGAATTCCCATGCTTTCTCTCACTCCTCAGTTGTACCACTTCACATTCCATTCTGGGTAGCGCAGCTCTGCTGGTGGCAAATTGTGTCAGCTTCATTTATCTGAAAATGTCGTAATTCCATCTTTGAACTTAAATAGTATTCTCATATATGGGTTTGTAAGTCACCGGTTAGTTTTGTTCTGTGATTTGCGGTGCTCCCACCCCAGCCATCCCTAACCCCTGTGAATCAGATTGCTTAATTTCCACTTGTCTGCCTTTATTCACTGGCTCTTTTTTTTTCCATCTCCACTCAGATACATTTTTATTTTAATTACCTTTCTTCTTAGTTCTAGAGTTTTCATTTGGTTTTTGTTTTTTAAGATTTTATTGGGGAATCGGGGGAGGGGAACAGACAAGTTGCTGTCCTTTTGTTCTTCAGTCTAGTTGCGGAGGACGTCGCTTCACTGGCCCAAGTTGGCATCATCATTGCGCTCTTTCTGGGTGAGGCAGTCACTCGCCAGCCATTAGACAGCCACTCACGGTGGCTCATGGCAGCTCACGAAAGCTCATGCCCACTGTCAGCCAGCCCCACTGCAGCCTATGCCATCGCCGGCGACTCATGGCAGCCCAGCTGAGGGTTGAGCTGTTGTTCACCATCTTAGCTGTAGAGGGCGCAGTGTCACTGGCCCTCGGGTGGGATCCGAACTGGGGCCCTGCTGCTCAGAGCCGGATGCCCCCAAGCCAACTCCTAACCAACACGCCACTCGGCCAGCCCTCCATTTAGTTTTATCTTTTTATTTTATATTTGTCTGGTTTCTCTATCTGCTCATCCTATTAAATCATTTTAGTTTATTGATTTTTAAAAAACAAATTTATTGAAATTTCAGTCTTCTAAGTTCAATGCCTGAAACATAGTGGGCTTGATTTCCACCAACCACTGGTTTAGTAAGAACTGCATTTTTGAAATTTACATGCTGCATGATGTTAGATTATATCCTGAGTATTTTAAAGTATATTTTATAGGTATTCCATATTATGTGTCACCCTCAAAGAGAGATGAGTTTTGTTTTTCAGGAGTTCAGTTGCTGTGTGAACAATCTGAAATGTGTAAGAGATATCCAGGGGACCCAGAGATACTTTCTAAGCTTCTCTGAACTTGGCAAAACACAGCATCACGGGGTGACCCCCTGAAGGTCCCGCCAGGGCTTCTTCAAGCTCTGAAAGGATGGGTCTAGAGCAAGCCACCTTTAGTGCAGTGGCTCTCAAAGTAGATAAGTATTTGGAGATTGAGTTTGAGGCCGACCGAGATGCTTCTCCCCCACCACCAAGGAACATCATTATAACTTGAAGTGACTGAAAGACAAATGATATTTATTCATAGGGGTATGTTGCTGTGAGTTTCTGAAAAATGAACAAAGTGAGCCTGTGCTGTCACTCCGAAGAAAATAACTGACAGTGTTTGCTTTTACTTATATTTTTTGAGATATTTGAAGCAAAAAAAAAAAAAGGAAGAGAAAGAAAATTTTGGAAAACTTTTATCTTTAACCAGAGGTTTGATACCTCTCCAAAACTTAAAATGTTTCTCATGAGATCCATGGATATATTAGGAATGTGAATTTTTTTTTCAGTGTATCATGAAATGTGTCAACATTTGAAACATCTCCATAACTCACTGAACCAATATTTTATAAATGGACAAGACTTACTCAGTATTACAAATCCATATACGGGGGAAAGCATCGGCTTACTGATATGGTCTTAACTTCCCCTTTGCAACTATTCGCTAAGAAACAACCGTTTTTGTTGTTGTTGTTATTCTTGGGAATGTAGAACCAAAAAAGAGTACCCCAAATTATCGGGAAAGTATAGTAATATTCCTCCCTTTTAAAACCGCATATCTGTGTGAAGCCATATTTTTCTTCATATATTTTCTACCAATCTCTCAAATCAGACTAAATAAAGAAGGCAGACATGAGAATCCAGCGGACACCTATTGAGCCAGCAAGTCAGTTAAGTCATTTGCCAACACGTAAAACAATACCCCTCTTCTCATTACACTTAGTTTTGTTTGGAAAATACAAGTATTTTCATATAATCGTATCAGTTGCATTTCTATTTAGTGTATCGTTATCATTTTAAATGGATTAATAGGTAACTGTTTCAACTGTCTCCGTTTGAAGTTTGAATAACGCAGCTGTGCATGTCTCAAGTGTGTGCTGAAGTGTGATGATGTGTTAACGAGCACGTCTCCAGTGTGAAACCCATACCCACCGGCCAGGCTCTTCAGCAACTGCTCAGTTTCAAGCATCCCTACTCTGCTCTGCTGCCAGTTTCAGGGCCCATCTGATAAGCCCTAGGAGGCAGTGCCTGTGGCCAAAACTTAGGGGTAGTAATCCCCTCACCCAGCTGCCTTTTCCCACCGCCCCCGAGCCACTCTTTCACCCCACCCTCCCACACACACTCACTCCTGCTGCCTCAGCTGGCCTGAACACTGACCTCTACCTCCTCCGCTCAGCAAGGCTCCTATGCTCCCCTCATATTCCAGTTTTCTGTTCTCTGTCTCCCCCGGGCAGGAAATAGTTCTGAGGCAGAGAGCTGAGTGAAAGTCTTCCAAGTATCGCTGACATGCACTAATATTAGCCACTAGCTAAAATCCATTTATTCATCTAGTTTGCCTAGTTTTGTAGTTGATTTTGGTGAGAGGAATCGTCTGATACCTCTAGCAGAGTCAAACTTTTTTTTTTTTTCACTTAAAAGCTTATTCCTGGCACACAGCCTCATTCTTTGCACATTTTATTTTCAGAATCTAATATCAAATAATGTATGTGCATACACGTGAATAAACACATAGGCAAACAAACTAATAAGACAGCACAGAGTCCACATTTATTAATGAGATGGTCTCTCCTGGTCTGAAATTATGACTGTCTTTCTCTAACTACAAAAGAACCATGGAAGGAGGAACATCAAGGATGCCTTTCTGTGATGTATTTTTCTTAATTGAGGCAATAATTTACATACACTAGAATTCATTTTTCAATGCTTAGTTGCCCATGTTGTAAAAACTCATAAAGCCATGTAACCACCAATGGTAAGATATGGGCCATGTTCATAACCTCATTATCTCATGCCCCCTGGGGGTCACTGCCTCATTGTGTCCCCAGGTCCTGGCAGACATTGCTCTATTTTCTGTCCACACAGTTTTGCCATTTCTAGAATGTAATATAAATGGGATCATACAGTCTGTGGTTGGTTTTTTTCTGGCATTTTTACTAAGCCTATCACATCTGGTGTTTATCTGTGGCTGTATCAACAGCTTTACCCTTTGATTGATGAGTAGTACTCCTTCCACTGTGAAGATGAATCACAGTGAATTTCTCCACTCACCCGTGGACGGACATTTGGGTTATCTCTATTTGGGGAGATTATGCATGCTGAGCTACAAAAACAAAAGTGCAGCTTTGTGTGTGAACAAGTGTTTTAGCTTCCCTCGGGTAAATATTTAGGAGTGTGGTTGCTGAGTCCCATGGCAAGTATATGTTTAAATATTTAAGAAACTTCCAAAGTGTTTTTCAAATGGGCTGTTATCAAGTTGCATTCCCAACAGCCTATTTTAAGCGTTCAGTTACCCCACATGCTCTTCAGCACGTTTATTATAAAACATTTCATTTTAGGTATTCAATTATTGTGAGCAGTGTCTGGTTTTGGTTTTAATTTGTATTTCCTTAATGATTAATGATGCTGAGAATATTAAAAACAAACACATAATTGTTAAGTTGATGTTTTGTATAGTGTCTTTGTTTATTTCATTTATTTCTGCTCTGATCTTTATTTCCTGCCTTCTAATGTTGGGCTTAGATTGTTCTTTTTCTACTTCCTAGAGATGTAAAGTTAGGTTGTTTATTTAAGACTGTTCTTCTTTTTATTATAAATGTTTATCTCTATAAACTTCCCTATTTGCATTGCTTTTGCCTTATCTCCTAAGTTTTGGTTTGTTGTGTTTTGTTGTCTCACGATATTTTCTATTTCCCCTTTTGACTTCTTCTTTGACACCTAGGTTTGTTCAAGAATGTGTTGTTTAATTTCTGCATTTTCCAATTTTTCTTACCTTACTGATTTCTAGTTTCATTCCACTGTGGTAAAAAAATATATATTTTGTATGATTTTGATCTTTTTAAATTTCATAAGACTTGTTTGGTGGCCTGACATGATTTGTCCTAGAGAATGTTCTGTGTGCATTTGAGGAGGTGTTGGTGTCTGCTGCTCTTTGCTCATGAGAGTCTACCATGAAAAATTATACACTGAGAACTGAACAACCTAGAAGAAATGGACAAATTCCTAGAAACATACTAACTACCAGACTGAATCATGAAGACATAGAAAAAACCTGAGTAGACAAATAACAAAGAAGAAGATTGAATCAGTAATCAAACCTTCCAACTCAGGAAAAACCAGGACTAGATGGCCTCACTGGTGAGTTCTACCAAACATTTAAAAAAAGAATGACCATCAATACTTTACTTCTCCTATGAATCTTATTTGGGAGAGCATTTTGTGCCCCACTCATATAAAGACAGTTGACTGATGTTGGTATAATAGCTTGTGTCCAGAAATGTTCTCTGTGCTTCTAACAATGACGGTATTTATTAAAATCTTTTACACTTCTCCAACCACAGCGGGTCTTCATGTGTGCCTTGGCAGTAACATGGTTTGCTTCTCTCTCCCTCCCTTTCCCAGTGGTTCATCTTTTTTTCCACAGGGAAGACAATCCGGAAAGGGCCCTGTGATCTTTCCGCAGTGGCTGATTGCCTCCTCCCGACTTGTAGCATTGAGGGAGGTTTTTCAGTCTCCTGTCCTCCCACCCACCTTTGCCCTAATGTGAGGAGCTTATGACTGTGCAAACTCTCCTGGTGTCTGCAGACTCCCGAGGCTCTATATTTAAACGATACCAAAACTTAATCTTTAGCACTTTGCTTAAATATTTGCTAAATAAATAGAAGTAGATTTTTAAATGGCGTGTAAAAATCTTGATGGCATTGGCACACCATTTATTATCAATTTGTACTATAGACTCAACACCACTCTTATAAAATGCCAGCATATTTGCACAATTTAGCAAAATGATTCTAAAATATATTTGGAAATATAAAATATATGTAATAGTAGAATTCCTTTTTAAAGGGATGAGAAAGGTTGGAGAAGGTATAGCATAAAATTTCAAAACTTATAGAAACAGACCCAAATATATACTGTTCTTTGGTTTTCAGAGAGATGGCCCATGCATTACAATTGAAAATGGAATATAAGTTCATAACATGGTAGAGAGACAAAATTATATCTCTATGGAAAAAAATAACTTCTACTTACACCATAAGAAAAAACATTAATTGAAGAAGGAGCATAGACCTAATGTAAAAAGTAAAACTCTATGAATTCCAGAGGAAAATACAGAATATTTCAAAAGTCTTGAAGTAGTCAAATATTTCTTAATCAAGACACAGAATTCACTGATAATAAAAAAAGAGGCAGAATTTTATCAAGATGTGTGTTTCTGCTCATCTAAGGAATTGTGAACTAGGATTTGTGCCCAGAACAGATAAAGAACCTTTACAAATCAGTAAATAGGAGGAAAACAACCTAATCTGTAGGAAAAAGCTAGAGACTTGACAGGAATTTCAGAAGGGAGGCTATCCAGTGCCATCTGCACACAACAGTATATTCAAGACCATTACTTATCAGGGCCACATAAATTAAAGTTGTGAGAAGGTTGCTGTGCACACACCAGAATGGTTAAAATCACGTGTTGGAGAGGATGAGAAGCAACTAGAAATTTCGGGCATTGATTACAGGAGTGAAAATGGTATGCCATGTTTAGAAAACTGTTTAGCAGTTTTATTTACACACACACACACACACACACACACACACACGGAGGGTGCCAAAAAAAAAACGTATACACCTTTTGAGAAGGCAAAAACTATTAAAATACCTACAACAAAAGATGAATACAAGTCATATTTGACTTCTGCAATTACAAGAGGTGCTCGAAGTGGTTACCATCAGCATCGAGACACTTCTGATTACAGTGAACTGCTGTTTGAGCAACGGTGACCACAGTGTCCGCTTATATACATTTTTTTGGCACCCCCAGTATAAACTCCTCTAAGTTTCACTCCTTTGACTGTTAGGTGTTATAACTAAGAGAAATGATTTCCAAAACGATTGTACACAATATTTATGACAGCTGTATTAAGAACTAAGGAACAGAAAAAGTCCATATAAATATTTTATATGTTCACAAAATAACCGAAAATGTTTTTATAGTTAAAATTTAGCAAAGTAGAGATGAATGAGTATCTTTGCTATAAAACTGTTGTAAAATAGTGGATTTCATAGAAAGCATGAACAATAGTGGGATACAAATACACTTTTGAGATATAAAAAGGACAATATTGTTTCAGAAAAGTAATACTCATGGATTATGAATATTTGTTATGGTTAATTAGGCAAAAGTAATACCATTTGGCTTAGTTAAGGAGACAAAATTCTACACTCACTGGAAAAATGCACAGGATATGGCAAAAGGATTTAGATTTGACTAGTTCTAAAAAACAAATTTGAGTTAATTATATCCCAAAGTAGTATGAACAATATGCAAAGAGTAATATTAAAATCAATCTGGTTGTGGTTGTGAAAGTGCGAAGTTGCTTTACATATAAATGGAAGTCGTTGGAATTAGCCCCAAGATTCTGTGGATAACAAGTGAAGAGAGATATTCATTTTAAATAATTCCTACATCTTTTTATTTAATTAAATAGCTATCATACTTGTACCTTTTTACTGTCTATTATATTTTGAAATACAAGTCAGCTTTCTCTTTCACTGACATATAAATGATAGAAAACTGTTGGAATGCATTTCAAGTCTGAAGCAATTTATATGGTAATTTATGATTTCCTAAAAATCCCAAAGAAAACCATAGTGCATGTCCTATTACAAGGTAACAACTACCAATTCACAATTAGTTTAGGAAGAGCTTCAGCACAGTTTTAGGAACACTGTAAAGAAAACTTGTTACCCCTGTGCCTAAAAAGCGTACAACCCACTCTTGCAAAAACCCTGACAGAATGGAGTTAGGACTTCACTCTTTCTTGCCAGGTGTTTTATTTCATCCCGTAAGTGCTTTGTTTTGGTGGTTTATCTTTCCAGAGCCTTCTCTCTTTTCTATTGTATTTCTTCTGCTTGTCTATCTTAATCTTGCTTTTATGCCTTGCTGTGTGCTCCAACTTGTTTTTCTAATCTTTTCTCCCTTCATTTTAGAATTGGTGCAATGTTACCCATGTGTAAATACTAAATTGAAAAATGAAAAAGGGGGTTGGCTATAGTTCTGATTAATATGCACACACACAGCTTTAACAAAAACTCTACAAGAAAGACAAATATTGTTCTTGAAGAACAATGTCCTTGTCAATGCTCTTCACTGCCCCCAAACAAAGTTATATGATGATGATAAAAGGATGACTGCTGACAAAGAGAGGGCAGAGAAATAGGGCATCTGGCAGCGTGTTTTTCAGTTTTCTTAAATGACATGAATGTGGATTATCAATCACTTTCTTCACCAGCAGTAACCCTTTCCAGTCTGTGGAATAACATGGCATACTAGAAATGGCCATACTAGTTTTGTTGTAGGCTAGTTATTCACTGCCTCACTTTCTGTTAATAATCCAGGTTATGCCCCCTTATTTAGACTAATTAGGCTTAAAATTATATGCACTTATATACTTTTCATAGATCTACTTAGGCTTAGATTTGCAACAATTTAAACAATTGTACTATTATTTTATAGTAAAAGCAAATCTAATTGTACATTGTTGTAATATTTTAATGACTAAAATACACCACCTGATTCTGTAATTGCAAAGCCTGTGTGTGGTCTTAATGAACAGTGCATCAGGGACGAGTGGACTATTAAGTTCAATGAATTGTATACTAATTGCTAAGGAATAAACAAAACAAACATTTGAGGCAATTGAAATTTTAGTTGGCACACCCTCTATTAAACTGCAGTTTCTTACTTGCTGATACTCCATGTGACACTACACAGTATCTTCAAAGGTATTTCTCCCCCAAGATATTTTAAGCTGCAGGATATAATTAGTTTACAGTATCTAAGTTAAAATCTTTTTGAGATATAAGCATCGTGCTTTCCACTTTCAATAACTCATGCAGTTTTGTAGCATCATCACAGAAACACACTTAGAAAATGTTTTTCCTAATACAATAGATACGCTCATTTGGAAATAAGACTGAACCCTTTTTATTCCACTAGGATAAAATATATTGGTTTATTTTCTAAATTGTATTTTTCAGACAATTTGAGTTAAGCCCTAGTTAAAATTATAGATTTCAGCTGTATATTTATTAAAACTCTTTAATATTGGATTTTGGTAATTTCAGTTAGATATTAGTATGTAATGTCACTTTAGCAAGATGTCAGCAAGAAATGCATCCTCTTAGAGCTTCGATTATCTCATAACAGGAAGAGGGATGAACTCAACCCCGTAAGATGCTCCTTAGGTAAAAGGCTTGTAGCTACTGAGCACACTCTGTGTTGCACATGCACACAAGAGCCTTCCGCCCTCCCTTGCCCTGCTGCCTCCCTTTGCCTTCCCTTCTTCTCTTTTTCCGCTGCCCATGTGATGAGAATAGGATAACCTGACAGGGAAGATCCTAAGACATTGGATCCAGCCCAATGGTTCATGGTATTTCACTGTGTCCAAGTGTCAGCAATTCTATACAAATCCTGTCTAAAATGGTGTTCTACATTTCTAAAGCTAAATGTTAAATTCATCATAGCTACAAAAATAATTTTACAACAAAAAGTTATCACAACTAACTAATAACTGAGGAAACAGAATATTATGCAAATTGTTACAAAACCGTGCATGTCTCCTCATGATGGTCTATCATCCTAAGGTAGCACCAGCGGAGTAAGATGATTCATTTGGTTCTTACATCTGTAGAGATTGGTAATGGCTACACGTTAATCTGGCAATGCTTATATATTAATTCCATGGGGCAGGCAGCATAGCTGTAGTCGCCATCTTTTATGAATTGAAATAATTGAAAAATAATAGATTGTTTAAAGCATTTAGATGAGCTCAACCAGCATCTCACAAGTATGTGAACTGCCCGCATTCATATGAGCACTCTACTCTATGCCCTACCAAAATCTGTCACCAAATAGTGGGATATGTTTTAAAGATATGTAATGTGTTTCTTTCTCACTAAAGTTCTAGTCTTACATTAATAGGAAGCAGAAACCAGAGTGGTCTGTATTCTGGATATGTTAATGAATGACTTCTCAGGAAACAAATAAGCAATAATATTTAAAAAAAAAACTTCATCCAATCAAAATTAGTTATGCGTGTCATTCATTTCCAGCAACTTCAAGAAGTTGGGAGATAGTAAGTACTGATGCTGTTAGAAAAACAAATGGGAGAAAGAACCCTTCTGAGGCTCCCTAATGTGAACACCCAGCTTTGGCTGCAGATGGAGTGCTGGGAGGGGTGGGGCAGGATTGCAAAGGCTATTGTGGCCATTCCAGAAGAAAAACAACAATTGTCTGGAATCTGGATAGCGGCTTTGGGAAGAGGTATATTTAGCAGACAATGGATTAATTAATCACTGACTTGTGTAAGGAAGAAAAAATAAGATAAACTCTGAACTCAGTGGGCTTCCTTGGGAAGGCGTCAAGTGCCCATGGAGGGCCAGAAATTCACAAACCTCCACATTGTTGTTAAAACAACACCAAATTATTTTTACATTTTGAAATCAGGAAAAAAGGATAAATACTTTGGGAAAATGGCATCGAGAGGGGTGGGTGGTGCAGGAGCGACCAGCAAGACCCTTGCCCGTCTCTAGGGCTTGAACCAGACTCCGTTCCTCCCTCCAATGCTGTCACTGTGCTCTCCGGGCTCACTGGAAGGACTGATGAGCCACTGGGCACTGGACAGCACATCTCAGTCCACTGCCGTGGTTTTAAACAAGTTCAATCTCAAACCCTGCTGCTGTGTGTCTTACGCAATTTAGTGGAACTTTAAATAATCATGCTGCATATCCTTATGATGTGGAATCCGATTGCACTATAATGGAATTCCCCTGGCTTTACCAAAACTCGTTCCTCTGTGTCTGCATTTCCCATCTTTCTGTCTCTTTTCTGTCCCTTGCTAAGCAAAACCACCAATCTGGAGGTGCTGGCCGGTGGAGCCGGAGTCTCTACCTGGAACTGTTCTGTATCTGAGGCTACATCTCTCTTTTGGCCCCCTTTCCTAACCCCAGAACTTAATGAGGAAAACTGTCTCATATTGTGGTAAAACACAAAATAGGAGATTATTCTGCACAGAGATGAACAAACCTCAATGGAACAAAAGATTACATTTTTAGTGTTTCAATTTACATCAAAAAAAAGGGAATAAAAAGAAACTGCAGGTGGTAAAATTATGAAGCAAGGAATAATCCCAGGCTCAAAGTTAAGAGGTACAATCCAAAATCAATATAGGTTAATAATGAATATTGTTTGTTTAAATAAAATAGTATCAAATCAATCTTTTTCAAGAGAAAAGTAAAAATAGATACTAACATGGAAAAAAGACTATTGAGAGAATATAACATGAAATTATAAAATTATTAATTTAACGTTAACAAACATAAAAACAGAAATTCTTTAAGAAATGCATACTTTTGCTAAGCACTGTGATAAAGTATGAATAAATCTTATTAAGTTATATGAAATTGACTTTTATTTGATAATGTGAGACTTAAAAATAATAGGGCAAAATTATATAGGCTAAAATAAACATGCTGTAGTATTTGTCATTAGAAAATTAAATTGTTTGCTTATGTACCTATTATTTCTGATAAACATGTTAATGGAAAAGCACATTTATACTTCACTCACCCTCATTTCCCGCTTATCATCACTTTAAAGATTACTATCAGTAATAAATCCCTATCTAAAAAATGATTCCTATGAAGACCCTCAGCTAACCTCCATTAATCAGAGGCCACTGGGGTAGCATTAAAAGATAACGGTTGAGAAGCCACTTGCCAAACAAATGCAGTTATCAGTTGAAACTTAACGTACTGGGTGTAGCTTTAGCAAAGCGTTATGAGTACAGAAGTTACAACTGACTCATGTCTTTTTTCCCCAGTTACAACTCCCCCATGGACAATGCAACACCGTAAACACACAGTGTGACTATCACTGTAACCAGATATATGAAAAATGTAAATTATTTATATGTGCATAGAATCTGTGTGAGGTGGTGACAGTCAACAGAAAAGGCAGACAACGCCCTTCTTACTCCTTATCCCTGTGACCCTCTGTAGACAAAAATGGTTCTCCAATGTGACCACAAGGACACACTGTCACTCACGTGGGAAAAAGAGAGACAGCTGTATAGAGCAAGGCCGGGAATAAATAAGAGACAGCCGGCGCACTGGGTATGGACCTAAATTCCCTCTTTGACGTTACATCTTAATGCAAACATCACACTTAAAAACTGTTGGTTCCCCAAGAAAAGCAGCAGAGGAACACAAGATCATACGTCTAGAGAAGAAAAAAACTATTCGTAATTGTGCAGAAGAGAGCCTGTGACACATAGGGGCCCCTTCTCTTAAAAGAGTTATGCAGTCAGTCAGTGCACGGGAACAAGGATTTTGACCTTGAGTTTGGAGATAAATAATGGAATAAGCTGAATGATTTTGCAAGATGAAACAGGAATATTTTTTTTGTGGCTCTGACAAAATAATCACGCGTTGGACTGCCTGCGGGGTTTTCAGGGGCAGTGATATCTAATGCTCAGTTTTACTCCATGCTTGTTTGTTCCTTGTTGGTCTTACCCTCCTGTGGGGGTATGAGAAGGGGCTGAAGCCACATTCACGTTGGTATAAGGCTGAGGGATGGCAAGAGGCTTCCGTGAGATGAGACAGGACTGACATTGAGATTAAAGGTGAGGGCAGAAGTCCCAGCCTGAATCATCCTTGAATATACAGAAATAATGAAGATGTGATTTAGAAGGCTTGAGTGGGGAGACCTTTTTGAAGTACTGTAGTGATTATGTAAGACAGAGATACAGTTTTTATCGAACTTTCGGTAACACTATTTAAGCATCTTTTTAGTTGTAACTAATCATTAAAGTCCACGAAGCACTTACTGAAGTTGCTCTTATGACAAAATCATTTACATTCAATATTTAATCAAAAACTTACTTGGCATAATTCCTGAAGGGCACTTTCAGGCCGATGAGTAAAGAATGATTTTGAACTGCATACTGCGGTAGAAAGAATGTTGACAGACTTGCTTGTAAACATTACAGAGGGAAATAAAAGACTAAGTTGTCACAATATTTTTATATAGTTTACAGCAGAAAATGTCTTGAATATAGTGTCTATTATAGAACTGCTTTAAACAATTGTTCAAGTTATTCTGAAATTTATCCCTACGGTTATATTGTAATTTCAACTGCAGCATAATATACTGTATTTCCAAACACCTAACAAATGTTAATCCATGGAAGAATAATGCATAATCTAAGAATTTGATTTTGTGATTATCCATGTTATCATTAATATATTCTAAAGGTTTTTTCCTTTAATTTTGAATTTTTTCTCAAATTTTGCTTTTTTATAAAACAAAGCAGTCAATTTATATAAATTAGATGATAGAAGTTAAAGGATTCTTCTAATCTAATATGAAATAAATGCAACATTTGGATTCTTTTCTGATTTACGTTTGCACACATTTTTTGCTGAATCATTCATGGTGAGGAGATTTATCACCATGTGACAGTGGCATTGCTTGTTAATAGATTTATTCAAGTAATAAATTTAAATGATCAATTTCACATGTTTCTACATTGTCTGATATTTTTAACGGGGAATCACAAATCACCCAGGTACTGATCTGTGGATAATCTACAGTAATTTGGTGCACTATCACTATTCTGTATTCCCATTAGTAACCATACCAACTATATCAGGAAGTATGGAATATAGGATAGGTTCATTTTCAGAACTATTAAATGAATGCAAGGATATTTAGCAAGCAATTATAGATGACATTTTGTGGTTTTCACTGCAAGAAAGTTTGCAGGATATGACCAGGGAGACAAATAAATTTTACATGAAAAGAAGTAAGAATCTTTTTAAGAACCATTAAAGAAGCAGTATCCAGATGCATTGTTAGGTAGTTTTAATAGTTTTTGTGAAAGGTCAAGCTCTGATTTGTACTATTATTTAGAAAGAATAAATTCAGTACATAGAGGATAATTAATTGATAGAGAAATGTGTGATATTGTTAAAGGGGATTTTATTTTAGAAATATGACAAAATAGTTTGAAATGTTATGTTTTAGTGTTCATAATCAACACTTGTTGATCTAATAGCCAACAAATCAACATTTTGATATATGAATATATAAACTACTGAATATTGTTATCTTCTACCACAAAAGAAGATATAGGGAACATTTATTGCCTACTTTTTGAGAAATAATGATTTGGTCATTTATTGTAAATTACTAAATTAAAAGAGCTTATTGCCGAGTTAGATATTTACAGAGCTATGGTGGTCTACTTTATTTCAACTTGTAATAATAGGAGTAATATCATAATCAAATAGCAGAAACTAGACCTGCATTGATATCTCACAGTTCTATATGATGTAGGAAGGACATTTGCTAAATGATGAACTCCTTGGTTTTCAGTATCTCCATTAATAAAATAAACAGGTAGCTTCTAGCTATAGAGTTTAGTGACAATTTATATTCTTCTCTTTGTAGAATAGGGTAAGGGCTATGATTTCCAAATGAAAAGAAAGCACTTCAAGATATTGGTTTAATATAAGAAATATTATGTAAAACTATATACCTATGTCCACCATTTAGTTTGCTATGAAATACTGTAAAACACATTCAAGCATATAGGCCATTAATTGCCTTGATTTAATGGTTTCTATTTATTAGCCTGAAAAAATTTATAAAATTCTAATGCTTCCTATTATTCAAAAGTTGATTTTTATTATATGGACTAAAAATCCAAGATGTATAGCTAGCATTATTAGAGTTCTAGGGAAAAAAGCCTCAAAAAACTCAACTATCAGTGGCAAATAGATTTATATCAAAAGAAAAAAAAATGAGAAAAACCAAAATACCTGGATGGAAAAAAGAAGGTAAACGGGCCAGTTTAGCACCAATGAATTTCTCTAAACTATAAAACATTTTAAATATCTGGTCATCAGCGTAAACTTAATGATAGGAGAACAGTGTAGTCTATAAAATACCAAGAAGCCCAAAGCACCAAAAAAACACAGGTCGTCAAGGACCATGTTACTGCAAGTGGAGCCCACAGAGCAGCTGCATCAGTACCTCCTGGGAGGTTGTTGCAAATGAGGGATCTCAGACCCCATCTGGAATCTAAGTCGCTGTTTTCAGACGATCCCTAAGAGAGTCATACACACATTCAACTCTGAGAATCACTGGTCAGTATCTGGTTGCAGGGATGGTCAAAGTTGGCATTTGAATGTGTTATGAAAAATATTCTCAAATTGCTCACCATGGCATATTTACCAAGTCATCATGGAATTTGCAGAAAAAATTTTTGATTTGACTTTGAAAATATAGATGTATATGGTCAATGTTGAATATTTTTATTGTATTCACAACTATACAATTATTATTCATGCTTATTGGGGTTTACAATACCATATGATGTGGTCAACATGTTGGTTTAAAAATCTAATTTCTAAATTACTGATAAATGAATTAAATTATATTGACTTTCAAGAAAAAATATATCTCCTGTTTTCTTTCTGTGAAATAATTGTTCTGTAAAAACTAAGTTAGAATTGCACTATGCCAGGGAATGTAGGGGTGTAGGTGTTATGAAAAGCAAAAAGCAAACATGTCATAGCACTCAAATTATGTCTTATTAAAAATATAACTATGAGTAAAAAAGAAAACTACATGTAATTGGTAATTCTGAAAAAAACCCATAAGAAAAATTTTAAACAGTAATCTGCTGTAAGGTTCCAAAAGTAGTGTTAATGCTTATATAAAGAAAGCAATTTGCTGAGTCTGAATAACACACATTTTATGCTGTGAGCCTTTTCTATCAGCTTTAATGTAGTGAATGAAAATATCAGCCTGGGAGCCAAAAAAAAAATGAACCCATTGCATATAAATAAATTAAAGTATAACAACTTTTGGTGATAGAAAAGTAAAAAATACCTGTAAGATCTTACTGGAAGATACAAAAACAAGTCTATAAATACAGAAAATGGAATATCATGGTAAAATGATTCAAATTACCTTTCTATAGACTCTTAGCTAATACCCCAATTCTCACTAAGAAAATAGGATTGATTTCTTTTTCTTTTGATTTTCTCAAATCAATGTTCAGATTAGATTCAGGTTGCCACTTAAAATTCCCACCACATAATGAGTGTTTTCTGTAATATAAATGCTGAATCTTGGGGAAATAAATTAAGCACTAGAAGTTTATCATACGTTTATAGAAAAAAAACACCAAAAACAAAACAAAACAAAAAAAACATGGCCTAGAAATATTTACTGTAGTTTTCATTGTCATTCTGACTTGCATATGTCAACAATATACTTTTCTTGCCTTGTTTCATATTTTTCTGTTGTTAAACTGGCCAAAGAACTTGCCTTGATATAGGCTGTGAATTTTGCTCTTGAGAATATTTCCATTCTTTCAATTAAAAAACATACATTAAAAAAATTTAATTCACTCACTAATTTTAAAAAAAGTGCAAAAAAAAGAAAAGAAATGAGTTTAGTAAGTTTACTTATTTTTCAAAGTGAAAATCTTTTATCAAATGTTATTTGTCATATTTTAAATAAAGCTCAGAAATTTACATACTTATACCTAATAAAGAGGTGAGACTATAATTCAAAGATATTTTAAACTAGGGTGATGATAGTGATAAAGCACATATAAACCTACAAGAAGTGTAATTGATGCAGGGTGTCTTGTAAATGAGTTGAGATCTAATGTCCCTTAATTGTCAGTAAAATGCTTTAAAATAAATCCAAATAATAAACCAACACAGACTTCAAAAGACAAAGGTTTTTATGTTACAAAGTCTCAATAAAAGATGTAGAGATATTCAACATGATAGCTCAAAAACAGACTTTCTAAATCACTTTAAGGTGATTTAGTTCACAAACTTCTAAAAAGATTTTTCTACAGTTTTCTTCTGAAATAATTGTGGTGGAAAGTGGGAAGCAGAGTTATGTAAGGGAAATGGGTAACAGGAAGATATCGATTAGGCAGCCTTTCTGCCAGGTCATTTTGGGAACATTTTTATATAAATTATGTGTCATTTGGTTTATTTTATTACATTACAACATGAATGAAATATATTCCTTATGCTGGCTAAAAGTAACTGTAGAATTAATTTCTGCCTGTCACTTTTCCCATCTCTAAATTTTAGAAGAACTGCGCCAACCCTACAAATTACAGAATTTGTTATGAGAAAAAAATAATGATTTAATGCTTGAGAAAACAGTTGAAAAACTTCAAAGTGGTGAATGTGTGTTTTATTTATGCATTATATATTTTTTATTTATTATTGCATATGTACATAGCAGAAATAGTTTCCAGCAAATTCATGTCAACCTAGTCTTGACAAGGAGGACTCCGGCAGACATCTGTCTCATTCAGAGTTAGATTTCATCTAAAATAAACCAGGGACTGCTTACCTCTGGACAGTAAAACTTCCTGCTCAGTCCTCCAAGGGAAAAACAAACAGACAAACAAACAAACAAAACTTTTTTACAAGAAAAGTTTACAGTGTAATACTCTAAGGTCTTAGACTCTGCCATTCAGTTAAAAGTGATGAGAATCTAAAAATAATACTTTTAACTTGCAGAATGGTTGATCATTATTTCTCTTGAGTGCTGAGACTGCTTGGCAAAGGGCCATTTTCACTCTATACCTAGTTGAAAGTTCTAGGTCTGGAACTTGTGGAGATGATAAAAATGATCATGTTTGTTGGAAAGAGGAAGTATAGTGCAGCTACCACATCCAAAAGGAGTTAACAGGGGGACAGAGGAAGGGAAGTGAGAATAGAACACTGCCCTCTGGAATTATAAAATGTGTGTCAGAATATGCTTCCTACTTGTAGCATTTCAGTGTCCATGATCAAATTAGTAGGGGCCCAGGTTGAGCTAGCTGAACTTAACCTGTAAGCAATTTTGTTCATACAATCAAAGGTTGTGATAAGGTAAAAAACAATAACAGATCATCTAATGTTGTTCATGATAGGCCTCTCCACACAATTTCAAGCAAGAATGCAACAGGATGGGGTTTGGAAGCCACGTCTACAGCTCAAGTGTTCTTCACATGTAACGGAGACTAAAAAGCCATGTAGGCGATGTTCCAAGTAAATGCTTATCCTCACAGTGTCGACAGAGCTTCCCAAAACTGACAGGCATGTAATTTGGGATGGGGCATTCAATCAAATGAAACTTGACTGAAAGTATTAAAACAGAAGAACAATAAAGCGTTGTCTATTTCATTTCAATGAATCATCCCAATAATGATGGATGCCTGAGTTGCCCCCTTTACCACAACCACAACCACCAATATGGCTAAGCAGCCTTCTAAGTGGACAACCAGGAACCTGTGACTATGAGATGGGTTTAGTTGCTAAATGGACCTATTCATAGAATGCTAAATATAGTTTATAGTTTCACTTTGTGTTTTGAATTAGTATAATCGCACAATCAAATTGATCAACACAGAATCAAGTGGGGCAAAAATAAGTAAACATGACTAGAAAGCCAAAAAAGGAAAATACAAATAAATTGAAAGTATTGGCAAAGAAGTTTCCAAAAGTCGATACTTGAATGCTGTCGGTCAAAAACACTGTTTAATGATGAGGAGACACACAGGCTAGTTCAATCATAAAACTAAACTATGAAATCAGCTCTGTGACTATAAAAATTATGAAAAATGTCTCATTTAGCAGATACTAATTAAAACACTTAGTCTAAACTAAATGTCTATTAAAGGCATTTTGTAAAAATGTCTACATTATTATAGAATGGTATGCTAAAGCTATAATTTCATGTAAAAAATTTTTAATAGCAAAATCTGCATGTATATAATTATTTATCTTAACAGAAAATAAAAATGTTTCTCAATTTGTTAAAAAATCAATGTTAACTGTGCTTAATCATAAAAATAAATGGATAAAAGTAATTTGAAAATTTGGTATAAACACTCTTACGTCAATATTTATTTTTACTTTCTAGGACATGAGCTTCAAATGTTGTTCAAATCTAAAAATCCTACATTACATACAAGTAGATATACATTTTGCAAGGATCTGTATAATACATACGTTCTACTCATATACACACTATGGTAGACATTTAAAAATCATGTTATTCCTAAATAATTATGCTGAGCTGACATATTGGAATAGTATGTTTGGTGACTTGAAAAGGTCTAGTTACTGCAAGGAAAAGAAAAAACACTTTTTCAAACTTGTCAGAAATATTTTTTGTGAGATTTATAAAACGTGAAAAGTTTGACATTTCTTCCATACATTTTTGCAAGGGTACAGAATATTTCTTGAAAGTAAAAATTGGCTTTTGTTCTAGAAGTGTATAGCCAAAAAAATAATAATAAATAAACCCAATTAGGAGCAGGAAAAGAGTCTTTCTTTTAAGTAAATACCAAATGTGCCCTATATTCTCTCTCCTGGTGACCTTACTTGAAGGAAACCACTTTTAAATTTACTCAAAATATAACTTTAGAAAATACTACAATAATGCATATCTAACATAAATGCAAGGTAGGAAGAATAACATGACACTCTTGAATCCTTTACCAAGCTAAAGAATAGGATTGCACACCTTAGGTAGCTGTATAGCAGTCTATAATCACATATTCTTTCGACCCAGAAATAGTTACTATTTCAAATTTTGTATTTATTGTCCTCTTACATTTCTTAATAGTGTGCCTCTATTTGTGTTTCTTTATGCAACATACTGTCTGGTTTTGCTTGGTGTTATGCTTTGTAACTTTATACAAATGTATGCTTTCTATGATTTGTCATCTGGTATCAAGCTCTTATCAATGTTTGAAAAATTAACGCATAGTGATTGTTTAGGGCCCATATTTAGTAGAACGTGTACTATGTTGGTTAATAAAGAATGAACATCTGTTCAAATCTGTATTTGTTTTTGTTTTTGAAATATTAGTTCTATTTTTTCAGTTTTTGGTTTTTTTCTGGGGTACTTGTTTATTCCTATTGACGTATAGGGGATGTTTGCTTCAATGCCTCAGTGGGATGAATTGTCAAAGTACACTCAAGTGGAACGTTCACCTTACTCAGCATATACTCTCCTAATGAGTCATGGGCGAGAGGCGAGGAGCCAACACTGTCACGGCACCTTCTCCAAAGGGTGCCTATCCATCAGACACACCTGCCAAATAACGCCCATTTCTCTCACGCTGTGGTGCCGTTTGGTTTTGGTGTAAAGCTTAATACTAGTTGTGAAATGTTTTTAGAGAAATCTTGTCCAATTTGGGGGGCTTATTTTTATACCACATCAGTCAAATAGATGTGTGACAAAACGTCCATTTTCCATTCAGCCACACACCCTCCCAAATCCATAAATTCTAGGTTTTTTTGTTTTTTTTACAATAATCTAGTAGACCAGATATTATATCATAAAAATGATTTTTTTTTCCTTTTAGATAAAGTTGGTCAACTGATACCATTCTGCTACTCTTACATTTTCATGCTTCCAGGACCGTCTGGTCCACATTTATCATTCCCTCAGAGTCCTACAAGGACCTGATGTTGACTCTTTTCTCCTACTTTAGATGCTGGGTTATCAAGATTTTGATAATCATATCCATTGAAAACATTTTCTCGTGTATTTTGATTAATGAAAGTTCTTTCTCTTAAGGGAGTGAAATATATCAATCTTTTTTTTCTCTTCTGTTTTGTGAACTTTATTGAACTCCTGTATCTCTTTAACATTTAAAAAGGTCTACTTTCTGCCTGTAGTTGGCTTTTGTGTATCCTCGCAGAAGAGCACAAGTGTGGATGCCTAGAGGCTAATTTAAAGCAGCATGTGGAAAAGTGAGGGCATGTGGTGTGTATCTGCAAGGTACAACTGGGTCATTCCACATGGGACTCAGGACACAGGAACTAGGACAAGTTTCATTGTGTCAGTTGTGCTAGCAGCCAGCGCAGTGACAACAAGGCCTCCTTCATGAAATTAGCATGGCGCCTGAGTGTCATTTGCTTATCAAAGATAGAAATCTCCTTTCTACTGCCTGTAAAGCTGTAACGTCTGTCTCCTCTGGTGGGTCATCGGTAGCGCCAAACAATAAACCATTGATCAACGAACCTGATCCGCTATGGTATGTTGAAACACATGGAGCCCCACAGACTCATAAGAGACCGAGCAACTAACCAGATGACTGACCTAAGACTGTATCCATCTTTTCAAAATGTGCTGTGTTCCAAATATCTTCTACTGCACATTTTAATTCAAAAGTCTTAAGCTTATTGCTATAGTTGGAGCTGGACTTGATGTTAACACAACTGTTGGCATTGCATAATGGAAACGTGTGTGTTATTTTAAAGAGTGTCTTTCTTTTTTTCACTACTCAAAATAACACACTTGAAAAATTTTCATAAAGTATCTTGTTTGTTCAGTTAAGGTCCACTCATTACCATGTGCAAATGATCTGCATCTTAATTCCTGCCAAATATTTTTGTCTCACCCAGTCTATCTCCAACTGTGCCGCACAATAACACTTCTTTTATAATTAAATATTCTCCTGGAAACAGCAGCTAAAGGGCATTAATATTTAATCACTTCATGCCCTATATTTTGCATGCTACAAAAGCACTAAACAAGTCCAAGACCTTTTTTCTTTACTCGCATCTCCACTGAATGTCCAAAGCTACCTCTTTTTCTTGGAGCTTTGACTAGCCAACTTCTTTCTGTTCAAATCTGTTATTTTGAACATTTTCTTATAAATCAGAGCTAAACGTCACCTCATAGATAAGCTCTTTACCAACATGCAGCAAACTGCTTTCCTTTCCTCATTTTCTGCTCATCTCCCCAGCGAGCCTCATGCGTCCTCTTCAGAACGATCCCCACCCAATTAGGGCAATGGCTGGTCATGACCATGAGTCAGTGCAGCTTCCAGCTTGCAGACCGAGAACACCCCTTCAGCACCCATTAATGAGGCTGCGCGGCCTTTCCAAGGAGGTGAAACGAAGCTCGTCCATCCTGCAGTATTATCGCATTCTGATATCCCAGGAAGGTATGTCAGAACTGCTGCAATTAGATTTGATGAAACACGTAATTACTGGATGGCTACTGTGTGCAAAACATGTATCTTTTACGTCCGTGCTCATGCCCACTTTTGGTATTTGTGGCCCAAGGGGCACGTTCAAGTGATTGCGTCTAATATCTGTAGCCCAGAGTCAGGGAGAAGGATAGCTCCTGCCAACTCCTCCCAGGTGCTAAGAGGGATAGACTTGATTATTAATTTAGGTAATTATAATGTCTAGAAGGGTAGACCCATCAACTCTCACTCCACAGACAAAGCTGTGCCAGAGGGAAATAGAGTTGTACGGATAACTTAAAATTGAAAAAAAAAATAGAACTTTGGTAACTAATATAAATCAGAAATACCTCCCACTGATTTTTTTTTTATAGTTTGGTGTATTTTTCTCTTTATTTATTTTTTTTCTGAGGCTCAGTTCAATTTATTAAAAGGGGTTTTAATATATATTGTGTTGCTCACATATTTTATTTAAAGCTAAAATCAATTCAATTGCCAATAAATTCCGTGACAGAATTTAGCTAGGTGTTTTAGTAACTTTAAAATTCAATTTCAGTTTCTTTAATCTACCACATGCTGGATCTAGACTGGTTAGTGAGAAAAGAGGCAGAAACATAATTTAAGAAAGAAATAAGCTTTCTGGGTATAAGATGTTGGAATAAAGAGTATTTATTTGCTAGGAAATCAACCCCAAATAAGAGATATGAGAAAGTCTACTTTCAATAAAACTTCTTGATATTAGTAACCTTAAATTGTTACTTGTGACAAGCACCTTACAGGGTCATAGAGGCTCAATTACAGGAAAGATATCGGCAAGAAAAGATGGTGGCTGCATTGCTCACACGAAGCATCAAAACTCTTTTCTTAAGCAATAGGTGGTACACCTTGGGCAAAGCCAACAAACCAGCGGTTCTCAACCTTCCTAATGCCGCGACCCCTTAATACAGTTCCTCACATTGTGGTGACCCCCAACCATAAAATTATTTTTGTTGCTACTCTATAACTGTAATTTTGCTATTGTTATGAATCATAATGTAAATTTCTTTTTGTTTTCTGATGGTCTTAGGTGACCCCTGTGAAAGGGTCATTTGACC
>NW_017731968.1:917979-920082 GCF_001890085.2 Hipposideros armiger | reverse complement strand
AAAAAACAAGGTACAGGAGAAATCAGCTGAAAATGGTCTTTTCCTATATACTTTTAAGTTTCTATCTTAGGTCTAACAATAGATGTTAAGCAAATATTTAACACTATCCTTGAGCTCCATAAATTCAAATTATTCTAATAATTATTCATGTTGAACATTCTTATTCATCCATTTCAAATTGGTTGAGGTTTAGGCCAACAATCACTGGGTTTTTAGAATACATTCTATATCCATTTAATTCAAATTCTAGCCTTCTATTTAAAATTCCCAATTGTCAAGTTAATAGAATAAGATATTAGAAACCCAAATGTACTCTGAAATGTTTTCCAAGGCATGAAGATCAAATCTGAAAAGAAAGTGTTCTTAATTTATTTTCTAAATCTTTTTAGTTTAGGTGATAAACCTATGAGCTAGTCTGCAGTAGCAGAAGTCTGAGAAAGGTGTTGAATGGTAGTATGGAGCCCAAATTAAGGTATGAAAAGGATAATAATTAACTATAAAACCACTTAGGAGAAAATCTTCCCAGCAGTAGCAAAGCATTACATAGGAACAGCGGCATATTTGGGCCAAACTGAGGTCATTAGCATATATTAAAAAGAATATATGCTTTTTCACCTGCATTCTTCTTAGTTTAACATCAGTTCAGTGTGCAAAACATAAAGATTAAAACAAATAGCTAAATGCAGAAAAGCTACATTTTGTCCAAGATTTTCTGCATTTTTCAGTCTGTAAACACCTCAGAGTGTAGTGAATCTGGGGATAGAAGCGAAGTTGCCATTGTAACACAGTGAGCCTGGGTATCAGGAAAAACCTAAAACAAAACCCAAGATGTTACTACACGTTTATCAGATCTCTGGATAAGATGAAGGAACAAGGCTTCCTTGCTGTCCATCCCTCAGCACAGCTGTCAGGCTTTCTGATGGCACAACATCCCTCTTTACTGCGACAGACGACCTGCTCACCAGTGTGTGAGGGAGGGTCTCTGAACAAGGGTGAGGAGGTTTTTTNTCAGCCAAGTTTTTTGCCACTTTATAAAATGGATTCCCTTTCCTCCAGTTTCCAATAGCATGTGCCTCTTTTCCATCTGAGATTGCATCATAATGGCATTTATCTTCCATATTTCCACCAATATTCTGTTTATGATTACATAGAGGTGTCTGTTAAGAAGAGGGTGGCTTCCTCTGTAGCGCTCCTGTTTTCCTTCTGCGTCTTCATCAGAATTCCCCTCAACAGTCCATTTATGGCAACTGAGGCTTCTTCTAGTACATGTCTCACACCTCTTCCATCCTCTACCCATCACTCCAGCTCCAAAGCCACTCCCCCATTTTTAGGTATTTGTTACAGCAGCATCTCAGCGTCAGTACCAATTTCTGCCTTAGTCCATTTGGGCTGCTATAACAAACGACCACAGATGGGGTGGTTTAAAAAGAAGCATTGATTTCTCACAGTTCCGAGGCTGGTAAGTCCAAGGTCAGATTCAGCGTCTGGTGAGAACGGCTTCCTGGTTTATAGAAGCCGTCTTCTCGTTGCATCCTCACGTGGCAGGAGGAATGGGAGAGCTCTCTGGGGTCTCTGTTATAAGAAACTAATCGCATCCATGAAGGCCCCATTCTCATGACCTAATCGCCTCCCAAAGGGTCCTCCTCTTCCTAAAACTATCCCATTGGGGGTTAGGATTTCAACGTATACAATTTGGGGGGACAAAAAACATTTAGTCTGTAGCAATACCTTTTATCAGATTGAGAAAGCTCCCCCAAGGAACTAAATCCAAAGAACATGTGTAGAAATATTCTAAGCTCTTTGTCTGGGCACCAAGGGAAATATGTTCCTACCAAGATGAGGGCTACAATAAATAGAACCTTTTAAGTAAATGTATCCTAACTAAAAATAGTTCACCTTTTTGTATTGCACTGATTACAGATTTGTACATTTCAGAATTGCCACCCCTGTTAATCCCTCTCCACCTTCTTCCCTTCTCCAGCTTATTCAGGCTAACCCATTAGAAAGAAAGAGCTCATAACTAATATTTTTCTGGGTGTTGCATATTGAATGAAAGATAGGCTTCCAAATGTTGCATGCCTACATATAGAGGGGAAAAAACCC
>NW_017731968.1:915223-916052 GCF_001890085.2 Hipposideros armiger | reverse complement strand
AATTTTTTATTATTAGAATTAACAATGGAATGCATATGGGAATGTCCGCTATATCTTAGTATTAATAATTACTGACAGAAATCTATGACTTGATAATCTTCATGACAGCATAAGGATATTAAAAAGAGTGAAACACAGCCAATGAACTTGCTTGAACATATTTATAGATTGACACAAAAGAGAGCAAGAAAAGAATAAGTTAGAGACACATATGCATGCTTATTTTAGTAAAATATTTCCTATAACAAATGCCTCATTAATTCTGACTAGAAAAATAAATCAAATTTGACATATAAGTATTTGAATGTTTGTGTGTGTGTGTGTGTGTGTGTGTTTGGGTATCATTAATTTTTTTTGAATTATTAAATTTTATACTAAAAAAGAAAAGTGAATCCAATATGGAAGAGATGTGAAATGCTTGTTAATATGTAGTAAAAATAAAGAGATCAATATCAGATAGTAAAAATTATACACAATATTCCCAGTGAAACTGTATTCTAAAATCACACAAGTGCGTGCGCACACACACAATTAACTCACAATCAATATCAAATCACATTCAGAAAAAAGCAGTTTATACAATAGATTGTGTGAGGCATAATTGCTCATCTGTCACAAAGTAAGGGGGCTATCAAAATTAAATTAATTTGGGATTTTTTAAGACAAAACTCAATGATAGCATATGGAGTTTCACCTCCATGATGACTTGCTCACACACGAAGGTGAAAGGTGCAGTGGACTGTTCCTTCAACAGTTCAAGTTTGCAGACTCTTCAGAAAACCTCTATTTTAGCATCTCTCAAACACACACACACACACACACACACACA
>NW_017731968.1:900893-913828 GCF_001890085.2 Hipposideros armiger | reverse complement strand
ATCACATTGTGTGTTCACCACCCAGAGTCAGTGATTTCAAAAATATATTCTGGATCTATATTTCCTCCTCTTCTATTATGCCCATTTATAACAACATGATTCCTCTATGAAAACAGACTGTAAGCTAAGAATGCCAAGTCAGTCCTAATTCTTTATCCTGCTTTTTGTACCTGGAATGCTCTCTCTTGTAACTTCCCATTTCTCATGTGCACGCAAACTTCTTTGCGTTCCTAGGATATGAATCATTTGCCCCATTGTTTTGGTGGTCACTCAGATATCTCTTCATATAAAATTATAGTCTCCTTGATATTAAAAACCATGTTTTTATAGCTCCAACTGTGTCTGAGGTTGTCTTTCAAATAATTAGCACTAACAATTTGATAATTGAGGGTCTACTTAACTAGTTTACATTTGTTTATCTAATCCCTTAAACTGGATAATCATTTCCTACATGGTAAATAGTGACTAAAACCAAATAAGCCCTGAAAGAAGAAACACATGCCTTACTTCTTCTATAAAGTAGAATCATTCCTGTTTATATGAGACTTGTTGTTAACACTCAAAGTAGATTTATTGACTCATGTGGGACATGCTTCCAAGGGGATGCCTTCAGAATGCCAAAAATAATACATCCATGGTGACCCTTCACGGAAATTCTTGCAGTCTCAACAGACATTTCTGAGCCTCTGATTACATCTCAGCACATGAAAGATTCAAGAGCAGTGTGGAAATGCCTTTGAAAATTTCTTGATATTGCTGTGACTGTTCAGTATAGACTTTGATGGATATTAAGAACTCTATTATATTAGCTTAATATAATAATAACAAAATATAATGCTAATACAGCTTGATGAATGGACATGAAACTTCCCATATCATATTAACAGTATATTAAGGACACTATGAAACAATAATAATACAATGTGATAGATAAGATCCATGTTATTATTCACACTTATGAGTGTAAATTGAAAGCACCTTCATGTATTTTACACTAAGTTGAATATATCACATGCTGTCACTGAATCCAAGTGTATCTGTGATTGCTGATTCTCCCGTCCATACACTCATGACTTAGGATGAAGTTCTTGTAAACGAACCCGTATTATTACCTGACTCCTTTTTTGGATAGCATGGCTATACCCTGTGGCATTTAAGATGCCTCCCTGGGAAAGACTTTTGGACGCGTCCTCAATCCTAGAGTTGCTTCCTTCCACTGTTGAGAACTGTTTGTATTCTGATGTCTGGACTTAAGTGGTGAGAAACTTTCATTGTAAACTTGAAGCCTCAAAGTCTGTGACAGGAAATTCTAAGAGAAAACTTTCTTAGTAAATTCTATTTGAGTCAAAATAAATGTAAACAAACACCACAGAATCATTATCAACTGTTCCTTCGGACTTTGTTGACATCAACAATGTCCTTCAGACAATTTCCAAAACCTCATGTCAATCTTTTGTTTAGCTCCTTTGCCTAGCCCACATACCTAATCCTTTGCTATTTTCTAGAATGCAATCTTACAATATTTCTCACATTTATTTATTCCTTCTGGTCTTATTCCAAATCACTGTACTTATTTTCAGTCCCCTACTTACTGTCTTTTTATGCTCTTGAAAATCAGTTCCTTACCCCCATTGCATGTCTAATCAATCAAACCTTCTTTTGCCGTATAGCATTTTTAAACAGCTTTATTGGGGTATACCTGATATGAAAAGAGCTGAGCATATTTAGTAGGTACAATGGGATTAATTTGGACATATCCAAAGACCAGAGGCCACATCACCACAATCGAGGTAATAAACATATCCAATAGTTCCTGAAGTTTCCTTGTGTCTCTTTGATTTTATCTCATTTTTTTATTTTTTGTGGTAGTGACACTTAACATGAGGTTTACCCTCCAGATAAATTTTTCAGTGTACACTGCAGTATTGGTAACCATAGGTGGTATGCTGTCCAGCAAATCTCCAGAGTTCATTCATCATGTGTAACCAACCTTTATACCCACTGAACAATAGATCCCATTTCATTCATCCTGCAGCTCCTGACAGCCACCATTGCCTGCTTGTGAGTTTGTCCATTTTAGATGCCTCATTTAAGTGGAGTTATACATTATTTGTCCTTCTGTGGCTGACTTATCTCACTTAGCATCATGTCCCTTCAGATTCGTCCATGTTATCACAAATGGCAGAATCTCCTGTTTTAAGGCTGAAAATATTGCATTGTATGTATTTACCACACGTTCTTCATCCATTTATCCACCAATGGATGTTTAGGTTGTTTCTATATCTTGGCTATTGTGAATAACGCTGCAATAAATAGGAGAGTGTATTTCTCTGAGATCCAATTTCCTTTTTTTTTTTTAGATATATATTCAGAAACGGGATTGCTGGGTCATATCATAGATCTATTTCTATTTTTTTGAGGAACTTCCATACTGTTTTAGCAGCCTATTTTATAGTCCCACAAACAGTGAACAAGGGTTCCAATTTATCCACATCCTCACCAACCAAACTTTCTGTTTTTTAAATAGTCATCTTGACAGAAATGGAGTGTATCTTGCTGTACTTTTGATTTTCATTTCCCTGATAATAACATTGAGCACCTTTTTATATACCTGGTTGTCCTTGAATGTCTCCTTTGAAGAAAAGTCTACTGAAGTCCTTTGGCCAATTTTAATTGGGTTATTTGTTTGTGCTGTTGAACAGTTGGAGTTCCTTATATATTTTTTTTAAATTAACCCCTTATCATATATATATATGATAAAATCTGCAAATATTTTCTCATTGCATAGTTTGTCTTTTTATTCTATTGATTGTTTCTTTTGCTATGCAGAAGCTTTTGATAGTTTGATATAGTATACTTGGCTGTATTCTCTTTGGTTGGCTGTGCTTTTCATGTCATATCTAAGAAATCATTACCAAGACCAACATCTAGAAGGATTTCCCACATGTTTTCTTCTAGGAGTTTTACAATTTCAGCTTTCTCAATGGTAAAAACATGAACCTTCGCTGTTAGATCAGGAACAAGAGAAGGATTCCCATTTTGACACTTCTATTCAACATATTGGATGCCCTAACCAGAATGAATAGACAAGAAAGAGAAATAAAACACATACAAATCAGAAAGGAAAAAAGTAAAATTATCTGTTTGCAGTAGACATGATCCTATGTATGGAAAAGCCTTAAGACTCCACACACAAAAAATTGTTGGAATAAACAAATTCAGAAATGTTGCAGGATACAAAATAAGCACATAAACATCATTGTGTTTCTATATGCCATGTGGATGTTGAACGTATGTTTGTGATGCAGTCATATCACCGCTCAGATACTTCATGGGTCCATTTGATCACCAAGTCATACAAACTTCAGGACCCAAGTCTCAACACCCTCCACACTACTGATCAGATGATATTTCAAGATTTTGTTACTCTCTTCATACATTATTCACTTCTAAACAAACTGTTTGCATTATTTGAACTATTTTTCATGATATCTCCTACAACATGAAGGACTTTCCCCAACAATTTTCACCTGTGGCATTCTACTTATCCTCAGGCCTCATTCAAACAACTAATTCTTACTTTCCCTCCTTCCCAGGCTAACATATTATTAATATCTCTTTTGTCCCTCAGAATGTTCTTGTATTCTGCCTGCTTGTTTAGCTGACTAAGTGATATCTACTGGTATTATCAGCTACTAAATTTTAAGTCCATTAAAGGTAAATCATGTTGCAATGTAAGAGTCTGACAACTAGGTGTTTTGATTGTGATGTCAACGTCCGGCATTAAGCATTTGATTGCTGAGTCTGCCACTTCAAAGGGTCCACCTCCAATAAACACAGTGTCAGCCCCCAGGACCAGTGAAAGAGCAAGGTCCCCCACCCAGGACGTTTCCTTTATTTATTTATTTTTTAATTTTTTAGAAAGTTCTAGTTGACTTAAATAAACTGACCCTTTAATATACTGCTTGCTTTTCCCTTTTGATGCTTTAATTTCTGCACTTATGTTTTAAATTCACCAATAAAAATGGCCCTGTGAGGCCCTAGACATCCCGCCCTCAACCCCAATAAAAGCAAAACCCCAGATGTTCTTTCTCTCTCTCGCTCCCCCGCCTCTCTCTTTCCCTCCCTCCTGCTTGTCTATGGGCAACCTCACTCTGTGCCCCCACCACCACCCCTCCCCCCACACATGCCATGTACCCTCTAGGACTTACGAGCAATAAATCTTGTTTTGTCAGAGCTCCCTGATGGCTATTACTGAGACGTGTCTTGCAATCATAATAACAGCCTCAAGGGCCAGTCTAGCCACAACATTGGCTCCAGAAGGGGAACAGTCTATGGGGGTTCCCAGGGGCTCTAGCCTATAATTTATATTACCACATAATAAAAGCTGACGTTCTTCATATATTTCAACCTTATAGTCTTATGAGGGAAAATTCTGTTATGCCTTCCTGAAGAAATAGTCCCGAACAACTGACCACACAGAATGCCTTAGTGACTAGAACTGTTAACTGTCTACAAAACTTGGACTGCTCATTTGAACACAATGCCATGAGTCTCCTAAATATTTATGCCTTGTATCCGTGTTGACTCTATATGCTTTTTCTTGTGTGGGCCACCCAGTAGCATGCTTCTGAATATTTCTGAGTAGTTTGTTTAATTCAAAAAATAAGTTATAAAAGATCAAAGGTTTTTTCAATGTCCCAAGATAAACAGGTTACTTGGTTCAACACTGAATCTGTAGTGCAACTCTGTAAGCACAGGGCACGCCACCGTATACAGAAGGGTCTGTTTCTACTAGCAATTCAAAAAAGAGACACAGGTACCAACAGCCACGTGAAAGAAACTCAGTCTCACAAACAGTAAAACAAACACTACAATAAGATACCATTTTTCACCCCTGAGATTAGAAAATCGAAAGAATAAATAATTACCACCTAATATTGACAATAGTCTATTAAAAATATGATTCCACGTATTGCTGGTGGAAATGTAAATTAGTATGACATTTCACTGCATTTCAATAATATCAATCACAATTTACAATGAGTGTCCTATGACTCAGCAATACCACTATTGGGTATATATTGTTATATTGCAATCTATGTGTCGTAGATTCCTATAAGGGATATTCACTGCAAAATTTACATTTCTAGAAAATGTACATATATATATATATACATATATGTGTGTATATATATATATATATACAGATATATATATATATATATATATATATATTTAACATGGAATATCATCTAGCTGTCAAAATGCATATATACATACATATATACATACATACTGTACTTAAAAGTATAATTTGTTTGATCATTTTAATTAAAACATGCACTTTTGTCCCCTATACAAAATATATGTGTGGTTAACTCTGGAGCATGAAAGACAGGAGGCATCAGATTTATTTATTTTTGTTAATTTCTACACAGCTAGTACATTTTCTCATTCCTCCTATTTTCTCCCTTTTCCAATAGAATTATAGTCCCTTGCATCATTGGCCTTTTGACCAACTAAATGCAAGTGGAAGTGGTGTTTGCAACGTCTGAGAAGTTTTAAAAGCCAGTATCTGGTTCCACCATTTATCCTTTACCGACTATTAATACCATGAGTCAATTATATCCTTTATAATAAAGGCTACTCCTTCAACCGGAATCTCATAATAAGGGAGACACGCACAGCTTATACCTACAGTTAACCCACAGCTAATATGTAACATGAATAATGAAACAAAACCTTAAAAAAAAAAAAAAAACTACTGGGATTTGTGAGTTAGTTGATACTGCAGCACCACCTAGCAAAACAAGGAGTAATGCAATATGCATTAAGCAAAACCAAGGTTTATAAATGGAGTCTAACGTGGTCAAAGATAGTAAGTCTACACTCAAAACACTGTGGATGTATTCAATTCACTCAAAGAACTCTGGGATTAATCCATTTATCCTTGGTAAACAGATGAATAGATCCATTTAACCATTTTCTCCTTGGAAGTTAGGGATGGCTCAGAATGAACCTAAGATCTATAGCCACAGGCTCTTATCAACTCTTCTCATGTTGCTTTCGGTGACTTCTCTGGAAACATTTTTTTTAAATGACTTATAATAATCGGCTCTCAATGAACTTGGTAATAATATAATTTTCCTCTTTCTCTTAATCTCAATATCTCTTATGACAGTAACTTTGTTGGAAATGTCTCTATCATCAAAGTTACTAACTCTTGCACACTCACTCATTTAAGTGTGCTTAGAATAAATTGACAGTGAATTTATTGTCAGGTGACACATTATATATCTGCTGTTACTGTGAGAATTTTCCATTAACCTTACAGTTTAACAGCCCAGGGGGGGGGGAAATATATATATATATATATATATATATATATATATATATATATAGAGAGAGAGAGAGAGAGAGAGAGAGAGAGAGAGAGAGAGAGAGAGAATCTAAAACAAAATTCAGATAAACCCATAATCCTCACCTTAATGAATAAAATATATTTAACCTAACTTTCTTGAAGAAAAGGTAAAATTATTCACAGGAAGCACAGGTGACAGAGGAAATAGACCCCAAATTAAAACTTTATAATTTCCATCTTCCCTGCTATCAAGCAACATTCTTCAGCATCAAATGAACTTTGTTAGCAGTGACATCTTGCACCTGGATCTCCCATGTCCCTTGAGCTAAAAATTGCATGAAGCATTGTTTTAATCTGCTTCCCTTCTCTGTGGTAACTCTCCAGACCCCATAGCAAAAGCCGCAGAAGGAGAGAGGGAGGGAGGTAAGCTCAGGAAAGCCTGCCTTTGCCACATAATCACCCCCAATTCCACCAATATGGGTGAGAGCAATTTGGCTGCATTTATTTGAAAGTCAATATGTTCCCCACTAGTTGAACTATATTAATCACAATGTCAGCCCTTCACTCATCTTCAGTCGGCCAAGATGCCCTGAGTCCTGTGGGACACCACTGCCTTGATTTTTTATAGAACCTGACTCAAACTCCTGGCCCAGTGTCACGTCCTTCCTGGCGTGCGTGACCTCAGCATTTGCATGACCCCACTTCTCGTGAACTCACACTCCCTTCTGATGGACGGAGCTTCTCTATTTTAGGTGGGGGCACATTGAAAATGAAACATTTTCCTGGAACAATTTTCTACACAAATATCTTGCTTCCAGATTTTGGTGATGTTTGCAAATGATTATTGACTATTTTGAGGGATCAGTAGAATAAAAAAAAAAGTGCATTGCACTAAAAAACAGTGTCCATTTCTAGACGTGTACACATTTAAAACGTATACATATGTAAATGCATGTACTGCATGTGTATATTCACCATCCTCCTGTTTTACTCGACTTTTCTTACCCTACTCTTCTCAGGGCTTTCACAAAAACATTCAGGTTTCAGAGATTACCAAGGGCTGAAGCCAAACTAGCACCACATACTGCCTGAAATGAATTCTGGCAAATGCAATTTTACAACATAGGAAACCTTTTATATGGATTATTTACCTTTGTTTTTGGTAAAATTCAGACCACACGAGATGTTTCCTTCCCTGAGTCCACACACACTTACTTCCCTCTTTCTAAGAGCTTGTATGACACTATTTCGTAAGGTCTTTAGTATTTGCTTCCAGGATCCCTCAAGCTAGTGATAAGTCAGGATAACCCAGTGAAGTGCAGCCAAGACCCACAGAGGTGCCTGTTTCCAAATGGGCTCTGTGACAAGGGACAAGCCCATTGCCAGCTGCTCCATGTGGAAATCGCGGGGATTTGACCTAATGCTGCACATATCTGGAGTTTCTTTTGCAATACGAGCAAAGTATGAGAGATTGGAAGATTCAACCAGAGCCACAGCTGTGAACAGAACCTGTTACACAGTTTCCAGCTAACGTGAGGGGCGGGAGCAGAGAAGCGCATCAACAGTTGCATGGGACCGTGGGGAGGTGCACCTTGCAATGAAAAGTGGATGCCCCTAATCCTAAAGAGACACAGAGGTGCACAGCAGCTTTTATACTCGAGACAAGACTTGGGTGAAAACCACACTATCTGAAAACGTGACCTGATGATGAACAACATAATGAGTCAAGGGCTCCTTAAATCCTCACCATGCAAGGTCAGGTTTAAGGTGAGGCTACTGTTTCATGCTAAAGTCAAGGATGCCCAGCCAGTCAGACAGGAGGAATGCTGGAGTTTAGTCACCAAGAAGAGCCTTGAAGGAGGTTCAGAGAGGGAATGTACAGTAACCTAGAGACTGCCTAGTATACGTACAGGTGAATGTCACTGTCTCCCAGGATACATAACCAACCTGTTAAAGATGAATAATGGAGACATGCCACAAATATGTCAGAGTGTCATTTCAGTGTATTGTCACTGTGAAATAGCGTGAAAACACTTTAATTATGGGATTAGAAGTCCTCCTTTAATTTAAACCCATTCTATGTTGTGGTTTTCAATATTTTTGGCAGTTACCACAGTATGTATTTTTATGGACATTTCTATGTGGCCTAATTCTCACACTAGACTGTACCTTCCTTGAGAGTAGAAAATCAATTTCCCATGTATGTGTAAGAAAAAGGAAACGTCAGGTCCTCAAAGAAGTTCATTATGAATGTGCAAATCTCCAAATTACTTCCTATGAAAGAAAGGAAATCAGCACTCAATTTTATATAGAACTTATTCATTAAAAAATGTAAAAATGGTTATAAGTAAATGACAACATACAGAGTAATATTTTATCTGATTCTTTTCATTTTGGGAAAAGGCTAAATGTTACAAAAATGCACTAATTGAAGTATCACCAAAATACTAAAGCAAAGGAAAAGCAAAGGACATTAGTGGAGAAAACCCATGGCGTCTAGCCAGTACAGTGTAATATAAAAATGAAAAATGGAGAAAACATGGAGCTCCAGGAAAAAGTAGCAATGTATAAAATCAATAAGTGCCTGCCACATTGTAACGAGGATATTGTATTGATTTCTCAAACTTTAGCCTTTGCTCATTGGAAACTTGCTGTTCTATGTATATCTGTAGACCTTTATTAATATGTAGGCTATTTAATATTCAACTGTCCAGCTATCCAACTAAATAACTAGAAACTGTAACATTCAGATATGGCAAAACAATATGTAACAATGGGTTTTTCTCAGAGAATTGCTATGAAATCTTCACATTATGATGTATTTTGTCACTAACAGAACACAATACACACATACACATACACACACACATACACACACACACAGACACACACACACACACACACACACACACACACAGGCTATGCAGAATTTTAAAACATGATCAAATTTGTTTTCAGGGAAACTTGGACATAACCATAGAGCTTTATCAAATATTTCAGTTAAAGATTATTTAATACATAATTTGCTATCTCAACTTTTTGTTCACATTTTAATAGGATATTGGGAGAATTGAGTGTTTCTGTTTACATGGTCATAAAAAACACAGTTTCTTAAAAAAAACTGAAAGCATGGTTTAGAAAAACATTAACTTACTAGATTCACATGAAGCACTGGGTCACATCAAAAATATTTCTGCCACATAATTTGGTGTAGAAGTCAGTTTAAATAAAATTGAAAGAATCAGTTACCAGGACTGCACTATAATACTCTGTGTGAATAGTATATAACTATTCAAAATAGCTATCTGGAATTCAATAGCTATCTAATATTTAGTCACATTCACTTTCCTTCTTAATGAGGTAAGTCATGTATTTGCACCATAACAATTTGAAAAACAGATTAAAAAATGCATTAAATAAACATTAACTGAAATATTAAGAGCTAGAAATAACACTATTTCTTAAGTCAATATGTTTATAGATGTTTTCCTAGATATATGCACACATACATAAATTCATAGAATTTAATGATAAACATGATGTTAAAAGGATCAATTCAACTCTATATCACAAATGATAAAAGAACATATTAACTGCTACTGTATAAAGTGAGAAAGGCAACACACATACATTTGTTTCCCCCCATTCATTATATTATTGCAAAAAGAACAAGAATAATATTAGTTAAAATAACAGAATAATATTAATAAAATTATTTTACATCATTTGTTGTTGACTTTTTCGAGAATATTTTATCATTTGCATTATGGTATATTTAAACTAACAGAACTACTTAACTAATTTTAAGTATTACCAATTCTTGATCTTTTAAAATTTTTATGACTCCCCTTGAATAAATTCCTTATTTTGACTAATTTCTCAGAAGTTTAGAGTTAAATTTTCAAGTAATGTTTTATAACTCTATTATCTGAGCACATTTGGACTCAGTAAATAATTGAGTCATCAACCTGTGTGTGTGTGTGTGTGTGTGTGTGTGTGTGTGTTGTATTTTATCTTTTTGAAAGTTACAGAAAAGTACTTTTTCTTATTCCCATTCATAGGTAACATTTTTTTTCAAGTTACATAAGTTTTAAGTTTGTTTCTTCCTTTCATCCTTGCACCAATATTTTTGGAAAAGGCCATCGAGTATGCATTCTTTCTACTTGTTTGCCTGGTATGCTGGAATTCTCTTAAGTTTGTACACCAAAGGGAAGTTTTCTTTCCGTATATTTTTTGCAAGTTATTTTATGTTTCATCTGTAGTAGCAATTATTAGTGGAATGAATCTAGCATTGTATCAGAGATAGTTTTTCCCTATATTAATAACATGAATTCACACTGATATTGCCATATCTAATCCTACACCATGTGTGTCATTGTAACCTTATTCCCTTCGCTTGTCTATAACCTCCCACAATGACAATGACACACCTGACTCTCCTCTTTTGTCACTCACTTTCTTAGTTTTTCAATTCCTGTAAAGATGCATTTTGGCAAATGCATAAAACTATCTACTGGGAAATAAGAAAAGTGAATTTGAAATCTTAATTCGACTATCCAATTATTGCTACATTAGGAAGATAAAACTCACACAAATTGTTATTGGCCTCAGTGTAACTATTCATTGGGAGATTCTGTTCTATATTTCATGTACATAAGTATAATCAAATGTAATGATAAAACTAATTTTTAAGAAGTTGTTCAAGTGATAGAAAATCTCTGAGAAAAATACTAAAAATCTTTGTTGAATGTCTGTGTTTTCTCTTGAGTCTGACAAATGAAAGTCTTTTGAATCAGATACACTACTACTAAGTTTGCATGAATTGCCATATTCTGGGGAAGTAAAAATCCATATTTGAATTGCTATCAGTTTTATAGACACATCTGATGGTTATTAATATCTCAAGAGAATAAAGTTATAGTGGAATAAAGTTACTCTTTCTTCTAAAACATCACAGATAAAATGGAGTATTATATTCATTAAATGAAATGTAGCATATTTATAAATAAAAGTGATGATTTCATACTGCCCTATTTGTTCAAATAATGTTTCAGAGGCAAAATTGATCTTGGCATTTACATTCAGAGCTATTGGCATTATGTCATAGAATAACACTGCCTTAAAAGATGAATCACACGCCGTTTTTCTGCCGTGCTTATTGATTATCCTTCAGCATATAAAGAGCTTGTAAGGTTAAAAAGCATTTAAAGATTTATTACCAGTATTGATCTAACCCCCCATTTTTTTTGTGATGTTGAAAGCAAATATAAATCTGGTTCCAGAAAAAATATACAGTAAACATTCTGTTTAAATACCAGAATTCAGTTATTTAAGGAATGGTTTCATGATATAATAAAATGTACTATTTGTGACTTGTTACATGTATAGATTCTTATTTCATTATCAAGATTTATCACCATTTTGGTGTTTAATTCATTATTGATTTAGCAAAAACTAAACAAATCTCACCTGTAGCCCATGGAATTCTTCCTTGATTATAGACATATTATTCTTAATTCAGCTAAATTCCCCTAAAACATGATGTGGGTAATCTTTTAGAATGTGAACTGAGACAGCCTCTGTCTCTGCCTCATGTGTATCTATCTATGTGCTTCTGTTTTTCTCATCTTATCTGAATCTCTATCCATATCTATGTTTGATCATTTAGTAAAAATACAGAATTTGATATTTGCATATATTTATATTTTATCCCACATACACTTATATATGTATACATATTATGTACATATATGTGCATATTTAAAATGTTTTCTGCATAAAAACATGATTTCAGATATTCTGCTAAAATGCTATAGATTTTAATGTAGGGTTTTAAATCTATCTTTCTATATTCTTGCTTATATTTCTTATGTGAACATGAAATGAGACCACAACCATTGCTTGAACTTTGAAGATCTAAGAGGACTTGAAGACGACTGCTCCATTAACCCTGAATAAAAGACAAGTGCAAGCCTGACATCGTACGTCACATTAGCACATAAGGCATGGGTACTAATTAAGCCTTTAGCTTTTCTCCTGTTTTGAATATGGTGTTCTCATGCTGTGTATATTAAATAGGCTAGGCATAGTGTTTTAATCAGGGAACTAAACATTTTCACCACATAATTTATAGTTGTTATTATATCGTGTATAAAGACAAAAGCACAAGTGTGACACACAATTGGCAACTGTCTGCCACGCTGGTAACGTCTAATCTACGAAGTGTTAATGACCTCCTATGAAAGGAGTTCCTATTTCTACATGGCAACATAGTCATGGATTAATGATGTTTATTATGCACTTCCACATAATGAATGCTTGCTATAGACAAAGAGCGAAAACGTCCAAAATTATCTAAACTCATAAGGAACAGAGAAAATATTTCCAGTTTCTTTTATGTAAAGGTATACCCAACAGAAAAACTGGCATACTGCTAAAGAGAAAGCATAATGTGTCAGTTGAAAGAATTACAAATCAAAACAGACATCCACGTAGCCAGAAATCGACACGGGTAAGAAAGGAATACCAGTACTTTAAAATTATTTCTAAAAATGCTATACCATATAAGATC
>NW_017731968.1:894655-895946 GCF_001890085.2 Hipposideros armiger | reverse complement strand
GTCAGACCTCGTATGTATAGAGAAAAAGGAAATTTGGAGAAAGGATTTGTAACAAGACTAGTAATTGATAAATGAATTGACATCCCAACGCCACCAAGCACTAAGCATACCAAAAGAGTACATGCCTGGGTCCACTTATTTCTCTTCCAAAGCAAGCTATGGAAGACTATGGTAGGTCAGACGATGCCCCTGGAACAGGTGTTCACTGAAATGTGCAGCCTGACATGGACAAAGGGACTTGGCCGGAGTGAGTAAGTTTAAGAATATTGAGTTTGGGAGATTATTCTGGATAGCTGGTAAACCCAATGTAATCACAGGGTGTTATAAGAGGAAGATGGATGATTATGAAATCAGAGGCCATAGGGAGACTGACACTTGGAGAGACTATGCTGTTGGCTTGAAGATGGATAAGGAGACCAGAGCCTCCAGGAGGAACGCAGTCCTGCTGATGCTTTGAGGTTCGCTCAGATATGTCCTGTCAGGATTTCAGCCCCAACACTACCAATGAGACATTCCTGCTGTTGTAAGTCACTAAATTTGTGGTATTTTGTTACAGCAACTATTGGAAACTAATACAAGTGTTCTCAGTAGACTATCATCTAAAAAATAACATTTGGAGTGGAATAAAATAGCTCAACTTCTTTATTAATTCAATTGACATCAAACATGTAGTCACGGAAAGCACAGCTTCCTAGGTCTGTTGTTGTCATGATTTGCCACTGCCTGGGACATACTTACTCTAACATAGAAAGGTTGGGATAAATATCATCACTAGTTCTTTCCTTATTGGTTTAATTCAATTTTGCTGATATGCAATACCTCGTTCATACATTCTAAGATTCCTCCTCGGAAAAAATGTAGAGAAGCAGTATGTTGTAATTACCAGATAAAGATAAATATGCTCTCCTCTCATACTACAGACTTGTAAATATGACCTGATTTCTACCTTCAGCACATTATTGCTCTGCACGGTAATATAACATCTGATAATCATGGCCTGATAAAAAAGCGCTGTCTGGAGAGTCTAGAAGACCCGTTTCTTGTTTTGATTCTGACAGATACTGATTACATAATCTTTGAATACTCACTCCCATTTTAGAAATCTCAGTTTCCTCATCTGCAGCATTAGAAAGCAAGACAGCACTGTACGATACTTCATGCCTCAAATGTTTATGATGTGAAAAAGCAATCTTAACAGACCTGGAGAGAACTGAAGTGTGCTTATCCTCCCACCCCCTAAATAGAGCATACTAGATTTATATAAGTGTGGGGGTGAAAGATTTATCCATTA
>NW_017731968.1:890462-891490 GCF_001890085.2 Hipposideros armiger | reverse complement strand
AATGGCTTGTCAAGACACTAACTTTTATTTGGAGGAAAAATTGCTTAGAATATGAAAGTGAGTTAAAGAGAAAAGCAGGCATTTCTTTCTATATGACTTATCCCCCTGAACCAAAGTTTACCTCTTACAAACTTATAACAAGACAGATTGATCATTTTTGTCTTCTCTTAAATAAAAGAAATACCAAATAATGTAGGAAAGTTTTTTCTTTTTTTAATCACAACACCATTAAGTTTCCATGAAACTTAGAATGAGAAAGTATAATTTTATAAATTACGCATTTGACCCTTTTTTATCCTTTCTTAAACTGCAGTGACAAGTTAGTAAAATTATATGTTTCAAGTATATGTTTCTATAATACATCATCTACATATCACATTGTGTGTTCACCGCCCAGAGTCAGTTCTCCTTCCATCACCACTCATATATTTGAAATCCTTTTTTCCCTCTTCACTACCCCTAGAAAAGATAAAATACTGCCATTTGTGACAACATGGATGGATCTTGAGATTATCATGCTAAGGGAAATAAGTCAGACAGAAGCCGAGAACCATATGGCTTCATTCATATGTGGGATATAAAACTGGAAGCAACAAACAAGAGACACAAAAAAACAAAAACTCAGACACAGACTATTTTTTTATCCTTAAAAGAATAAGTTTAAAATACTATTTACTGCTCATTAATGATATTCAGAAGTCACAGATAAAATGTGCATATATTCTCCAAAAGGGTTTTGCCTTTCTGTGATAAAGGTTCTAAACTGAATATCTGTTCACCGAAATTCCATACCGCATCATATGTTTTAGGAGAAAAGGACACCATTCATTTCAGCCATCAGTTCTCAAAGCGCATCCCAGTGCTACTTTATGTTACAATTTTAATAGTGTACAGTTTCCTTTATCATATGTCATCACAAAAGATTTGCTCCATTACTCTAAAAGAGTCATTTATATCAGACATTTACTGTTGTCATGCTTAGTCGATACACAGATCTAAATGTATTTATGATACATATAAATGTGTGA
>NW_017731968.1:866170-886913 GCF_001890085.2 Hipposideros armiger | reverse complement strand
CATTGTATAGAGGAAGTTTAATTTGTCTGGTCCTGGCGATCTAAGGGGGAAAACATAAAACTCTACTGTGAGAATTCAAAGCCCAAGCCAGCCAAGGGGCTGAAATTATGGCAATACTTGTTCATGTCTGTGTCACTGCTTTTCTTTTCTTTTTTTTTTTTTAGAGATTATTTTCCACAGGGGTTTAAAGGCAGTTTAAATACATATTTTAGTAAATGTTTATAATATTTTATGTTATATCACTTTTATTAAGTATGTTTTTCCTATAGTCATTATAAAAAAATTTTGGATAATATTGAATCAGAAATACTTGAATCTGGGAGACTCAAATGACCATCCAGAGCTATTGACTTTAGGCTGGCCAAGCAGCTCAGTTGGTTAAAAGTTCACTCAAGAGTGCGAGCTCTGAGCAATAGGGTTGCTGGTTCTATTCACGGCTGCCGCTGAGCTGCCGCTGAGCTGCCAACAGGTGGCAGGATGGCTCAGCTAAAAAAAAAAATAGAGCAATTGACTTTTATTTTATTGACATTCAATTTTTTGAAAAATGATGTAAGGCCTCAAATATTTATATTAGAAACCTATATTTTTCACTCAAATTTAGTTAATATGATCATATTATATAACTGCTGAATATAAGAAATTTTAACATATTTAAATAAAATAATGCAACATTCTTCTAATTTGATTTAACTGGATTTTCCATATGCAATAGCAATTTGATCACCACCACCATTCATTATATATTGCCCTCCCACACACCCACCATGTAATAGACAATTACATTAATCCCTCTTCTGTTTCAAATTTTATTTCTATTTAATATCCTCCCCAGTATGCATTACACATTTTCATAGATAATTATGAAGCATAAAGATACATTTTACTTGAAATGCGCTTCTCAATGAGACAGATTTTATTTTTCCCCAATTTGTTTATTACTGAGAGTGAAACAGGTCTTGGCGCTAATTATATCTCTAATTTTGCATATTGTTTTGAATATTGAGAAAAATTACATGAATGAGTATATTTGAATAGTAAGGCTATTTTATAGCAATATAACTTTATTTTAAAATTATTTTGTTTGTATAACAAAATTGCCTAGTATTATCAGACTGCTAATGAATCATTCAATTTCATTGGAAGCAAAGTCTTTTAAAGCATGTTTGCAATAAGATTTATTAGTCATTAGAGTATATTTCTTCACATGCTAAAAAATAGAGCCAATAGGTTTTACAAAGAATTATCAGATTATTTTTAATTTTACTTTTACTATTTTACTTTGAGACACTCATTTATCCCAATATACTGAGAACTAGTGGAGAAAACACAAGTATTGCTCACTTCCCATTATTGGTAAAAGACATATCTTTTTATGGGCTTTAAATACACGTTCTGTAAAACTGAGGTTGATGGTTTACCTCATTTAGTTTATGAATTAGTGGAACTTTGAAGACAGAATTCTCACAGTAGACTTTCATGTTTTCCCACTTAGATCATTGGGACCAGACAAACTTAACTCCCTCTACACAATACCAGCAATTTGTTTGATGGATTAATAGATATAAGTAACATGTGTTCTAACAAATCAACGAATTTATTAAGACAATCAACAGACATCCAGTTGTTCTCTAAGTCCCCAGAGGTTTTCAAACTGTTGGTCAATACGCTAAAATACGAGTCAGGATGGATGGGGACTGTACCTATCTAGTTTAAAGTAGGGAAAGGATGCTCATAAAAAGGGGAGTGCAGAAGCAGCGGCATGGTGCCTGTGCCTAGCGGTCTACATCCAGGCAGACCAGTTTTAAGAAACTGTGCTAATGGAAAAGAAAGTTTGAACAGTGATTCTTAAAACCACAGATGCTCTGTACCCTTGGAGAGTATTTGTGGATATCCAGTTACATAATATAAGCCCAGTTTGATCTCAAAAAGTCACTACTTCTATACAGAAAGAGGAGCTAATTTATTGAATTTTCCTAAACCACCATATATATGGTTTGTATTGCGATTAGAACATTCTAATCTTGCTCCTCCCAGGTCCTCCATGGACTGGACAAACCATTCATCATCGCCCATCCAAAATGGATGGCATGGTGCACTGCCTGAGTCTCTGCCCAAGAGAAGGATTTCTTCTCAACTCTGGCTTTCCGGATCACCTCTGCATAGGACTGTATTCTAACAGCAAGTTTGGGTGTTTACTAACATACTGAGGCAACATCACTTGGAACCATCACATTGGGACCACTGTGAGATGGATCATGGGGGTGTATGTCTATTGTTAGACAGACCTGGACAGGAACTCCATTTATTCCCCAATCCTCATTTGCCCCAATTCATTTTGCCCCTAACAGGGTGTCCCGGATACTTTGCATCTACAGAGATCAACATCAGCTCATGTCTCGCATACAATAGCCCTCAAAATGTGCACATTTTATTTTCCCCAGCACACAGTGATATGGCTCCCAAATCACAAAGCTCTTTGGAGGAAGCCTGGGGTAACCACTTCCACATTCGCTCCCTTTGGTATTGTAAGATGAACTGAAATCCATTCACCTCTCTTCATCCCCACCAACTCCATTCACTGTCAGATTTTTTTCCTACCCCAGTCTCAACCCAGTAAATTCCTCCAAGCCTTAGCCCTGCCTTTTCTCCATCGTGTCCCCCATTTTCCAACTATGGTGTCCGTTCTGAAATAGAAAATTGTCTAAAACTGTGAATGCTAAAATCTTTCACTGACTTTCTGTCATTCTGAAGAAATCGTCATGTTTCCTGGCACGCATACTAGAACCTTCATGGCCTTTCAGTAGCTTCGTCCTGACTCACACTTTGACCTCTACTTTCCAACACAGATTATATTCCTTCGGAGTCTTTAGGCTAACAAGGCCTTGAGTGTTGGCGCTTGCTCCTTCTCCTTGTCCCCCTTTTTGGGTTAATTTAGGGTTAGAAACCCTCTCCATAGCACACTATCCATAATTGCCCACTGCCCCTAATCCCCTACAGACCTACTATAGGTATTCTCCCACATACACTGCCCAAGTCCTTTGAGGATCACAGACTTTTGTTTCGCTTCAGTCCACAGGACAATACCGCACACATTGTAAGTGCTTGAAGTGGAAGGAACAATGGCTCCCTTCCTGAAGATGTCCCCTTGTCATGTACGAAACCTGTGGATGCCACCTTCTTATAGCACAGAGGACTCTGGGGATGCAACTACATTCAGCCCTTGTGAAGGGGACTACCCAGGCAGACACAATCTAATCAGCAGGGCTGTTATTACAGAGGGACATGATGGTCAGAGTCTGAGTGAGATGTGATGATGGACACAGAAGTTGGAGGACTATGGGTAAGGAGCTAGAAAGCCAGGGAAGGAGGCACCCCAGTAGCTGAAAAAGGTGAGGAAGCACATTTCTTCTCCTGAGGAACTCCAGAAGGGACCAACCCTACAAACACCTTAGTTATTGCATAAGACCCATTTCGAACTTCTGAGCTCCAGAATGCTGAATATCACCAAGTTTGTAGTTATTTGATATACAGATAACAGGAAACTAATATGGTGCTCAAAAAGTTTGTGCAGTTGATTAATTTTCCACTTGTTTCTTCCTTCCCATGATGTTTCCTGACCCCTTTCTTCTGACAATAATTGTGTATCACAAGATGGCCCTAAGATGAGAGGATGTGGTTTGAAACAGAAACCAAAACTACAAAACCAATAAAGTACAGATAGTGTTTCTAGCGGAATAAGATTTGGAAATCCTTCAGATGGAGTCATAGGTGACATAACAATGGTTGGAAATGACCTATGAATCTATAAATATTCAGCTACATAAAAATTCTGAAAAGTTATAAATCTGTGACAGCTTAGTTTTTATTCACTTTGCATTTTCCTGAAAAAAAAAAAAGTTCGCTAGGGCAAATGTTATGGAAGAAATCAAATGAGTCTCAAAGGTGAGTCTCGAATCCATAGAAGGAAATGTCTATAAAATTTATTATATATCATTTACCTATGTCTTCCAACCTCAGCAGAACCATTCAATCTCCTGTCATGCACATACAATTTCCATAGCACTGGAATGGTAATAAATACTGCTGGTAAATCTGTTTTCTCACCAACTCATTGAGCCCCTTAGTTGATTTATTTTCAACCTGGAGCCCACCAAGGAACGACTATAATAAAAATCTAGCCCAGAGTAATGGAGTTGCTGGCCCAGAGGTTTCTCCACACTCCTCTGCATGAAAAATATGAGCCTTGTTGGGAAGAATCTAGAATGGGATTTTTCTCCAAGTCTCTTCAATGTATCCTCCAACTATTTATAATTATGGAACTGTTTAGAGAATAACTCTTGCCAGGATATTATTTTTTCTTGATCCATTTAATGATCTGGTGTGTAGTTTTTTAAAAATGGTAACGGCACAAGCTAGTGGTCTGCATCCTATTCTGTCTGGTACTTGACATTTTAGAGTAAAATTTCTGACAGATCCTTCAGGTCTGACATATTCACAGATATCACACATGACTCTTACGTTTTTATTGAAATGGGGACAACACATTGCTTTGAATACATTCACACAGATGTGTGTTTCTCTTCATGTGCAAATTCATACTTAATGTGACTGCCTCTACATTGTTTTCAATGTGCTATTTTATTCTTAATTTTTTTAACTGGGAGCTTATTCAGTCAACTTAATTGTGGCAAATTCTAACATTTTCACCTTCTCATAGCCCTGCAATTAACTCAAGGAACATGTGAAATGCTCTTTCAGGTAAAATAATGCTCTCCTAGGTAAAATGCTCTTTCTCTCTCTCTCTCAAACACACACACACACACACACACACACACACACACACACGTGCACAAAGTAAATTCAGTCTCTATTAAACGTAAATAGATGAAGGTAAAAGCATATCAATGTTCTCATAAATTGTGTTTTATGATATCTCTGCACATATATCAAACCTGTAACAGCTAAGTGTTTTACTAGTATAATGAGTTTTCATCACTAGATATTGTAGTGTTCCCAGCAGCACATTATATTTTCTGTCTCACATTAGGTAAAGGAAGGCTTTATACGTCAAACAGAACAGTGCTCTAAGCATTAGAAGAAGACAATTTAGAACACTTGTCATCCTCCATCGATTCTGTGGCATATGACATTTTATTGTTTGCAAATAACCTTTGATATGGATATTTGGACACTGTGAACCTGCTTTGTTTGTGAGTGTGTTTGTGTGTTCCCTCTGCTAGCTGTTAATGCAATGGATGCATGTAGTGTTTTTCATCTATAGTAAAAATCACTTTGCAGTACAAGCAGTAAATATATAATTTCACTAAAACTTAGGTAAAATTACAAAACAAAATTATTAGCCATATTTTTGAATACAAAGAAAACGTGTCCAAATTATGCTTACACATGTGGACGATAACCAAATCATACTCAGATGAAATATTATAGTCTTCAATATCTACTTTAGAAAAAATAAACTGATTGCAAAACAAATGAAAGTATTTTGAATAAATGTAGAAATACAATTTAATCTCCTTTCCAAATATACACAAACATAAGTTTAGAATGGTTAAATGGTAGAAAGCAACACAAAATTGACTGAGTCATCAATTAAAGGTGGTAAACCAAAGCTTCGATCATATAATTTTAAGTAATTAGTATTTAACTGGAGCTGGGTACACTTTTATGCAGTTTTATTTAATCTTCAAAACATCTCTACAAGTTAACCACTGTTACTACCATATTTGCCGGCGTATAAGACGACTGGGCGTATAAGACGACCCCCTAACATTTCCACTCAAAATACAGAGTTTGTTATATACTCGCCGTATAAGACTACCCCCTCTTCCGCACACCTTCCACACACCAAATAAAAGGTAAAACAATATCAGATTTGATTTCAACATTTATATTTATATTCAAATGCTTATGACATGCAGGAAAACTGTCACAAGGTTGTATGTAATCAAACATATACATAAATCGCGATTCGCGATTTTGCGCTATCATACTGGGTGTATGGTCTGCTGTGTGCGATTTTGCGAGTGTGGTAAAATCGCATAACAGCAAAATCGCATAACAGCCGAGCATACACCCAGCAGCGCTGCTGATGCCTGAACGGTATGTGGAATGAAGTGGGCGGGCATCGGGAGGCCACTATGGCACGGGGCAAGCACTATGGGCAGTCTATCTGAAGTGTACCTGGCGTATAAGACGACCCCCCACTTGGAGGCATATTTTTCAGGGCCAAAAAATCGTCTTATACGCCGGCAAATACGGTATCTCAATTTTACATATGAGCCCTCAGTACACAGAGAACTTAAATAACTTACTAAGACTTATAATCCTACCCAAACCATAGAGTAAATATAAAGAAGCTTTTATTCTAGAGAAAAGAAACTATATTTTAAATCACTGAAGAAACTAGAATGTAGAATTTACCCAACTACATGATAATTTCATATAACATTTTATTATTTATGAGTGATTAAATAATAGTTTATTTAATAAATATCTAAGATAAAATTGGCTTCCCAGAGGAAAACAAAGTAAAATTCTAACTTTAGAATATATATCAAAATAAATTCTAGGTAGAATATGATAAAAATAAAATACTCCCACATGTATAGAATATTTTTAAGCAAGAAGAGATCCATAATTTAGAAGAAAGATGTTGACAGATTGGTGGATATGAGCATAAAATATTTCTGTTTTATGATAGATACTATATTTAAACATCAAGTTATGATTTAAAATCAAATCATTTTATCACGTGAAATGTTTGAAAAAAAACTGTAGACAAAGGGTTTACTATTTGCAACATACATAGAAAATTCCAACATGCAGATAAGAGCAAGTCAGAAAGCAAGAATAAAGGAAAAATATTCATTAATATAAGAGAAACAGAAAGATTGTTAAGTATCAATTAGAAAACAAGCAACTCAAAGAGTTTATAAAATAAGGAAAGATATCTGCCCAGTATCCTGTAATATGCAGTTTCAAATAAAGAGTAAATTATCATTTTCACTTGTATTTGAGTGGTGGGGTGGAAGGAAAGGAAATAAAATTGTACAATAGTAGAAAGGACAAAGCACCACTTATAAGTTGCAAATAAAAATGTGATTAATTGCCATGGCTTTTAAAGTAATCTGGGAGAGTTTTAACCAAGTTATAAACTACAGCATTTGCTTCATAAAGCACACTTCGAGAGTCTATTTCACAGCAATGAAAGCACTTGTACACATGTGTGTACGCCATGTTAGCTCTGGGGACATGCCATTCAGGACGCCAGGATCCCAATGTAGAACAGGGTATGGCAGGTTAATCCATTAAATGCCTAACAATTTTTGCCCAAAATGCAACTTAATGGCACACAAAGTAGCTGGAACAAACTGTGCAGACACCAGTAGAATTTAATGAAGTAAATGCTAACCATCTGTGAAAGTCTTAAAATCTTTTGGAAAACCTCTTTATTAAAAATAACAGATGGTCAGCTATAATCTAAAGCAATATTAAGTATTAAATAATTTGGAAAGGAAGAAGATCACCATCAAAATTTTATTCTGCAGAGTTATTATGAAACTTCGGAAAGGATATTTATTTCAATGAAAAGAAATCAAAGGGTTCTCGGTCACTCCCCCTAGGATAGCAAGGGCCATATTTGATTTATGAAGCAAAAACTGGCACATGTCATCATACTGTATTTTGGACTGTTTAATTTTGCAACTGTGTTTTTTTAATCAAATTTATTTATCTGTTAAATCATTTATGAAGCTCTTTAACAAGATTTTCAAACTGATAGCCTTAAAAGTGCCCAAATTAATCTCCTGGGTGCCTTTGGTAAATGTCTTAATTAGGGCAATTTTATACATAATAGTTAATGAGTCTTGGGCATTTATTATGGGCTTGGAATTGTTGTAAACACTTTACATATATAAAATTTAATCCTCTCTACAGCTTTTTGAAATATGTCATAAGATTATTCCAATTGTATAGAAGAGAGTAAATAGGCCACAAAGAATGTGGCCAGGTCACCAGCTACTAAGATTCCAGTGGGGATGAGTCTTGGCTTCTTCCCACACCGAAACATTTAACTTCTGGATCATATTTTCATCTTCACCAACTCAACAACACCTCTTTAAGATTCCTTCCAATACATAATCCTGCAAATGCCACGGAAGACCTTGAATACATGTTTCAAAGATATTGTCCTAGCCTTAAAGGTCCTAATGACAATGGCATTCATTGCATGACTCATGCTGGTGCAGAAAAGATTTACAAGCAATCAAATGAATTCAAGCCCTTTTTCTACAACATAATACTAAACATATGCTACAAGAAAGACGCAAAATTTTTTAGGCCTTAGTTTTCTACCCACAGTAAAACTGAATAATATCTAGACCACAGAACTGTTCTGAGGATTAGATGAACTCAGGTACAAGGAAACACTCTGCAAACAAAGCTACCACGTAAATATTTAAACAAAAGCTGTGAAGAGACTACAGGGAGCTCTCATAACAATGCACAAAGTTTTCCCCTACGATTAACATCTTACACCATTGTGGTGTATTTGTCACATGTAATGGACCACTTCACTATCAATGCATTATTATTAACTAACATCCCTACTCTATTCAGGTTTCCTTGGTTTTTACCTAATGTCTTGTTTCTGTTTCAGGAACCTGCACAGGAAGCCATGTTATATTGGGTTGTCGGAAAAGTCATGACATATTTTTTTCTAAGTTTTTCATTGCAAAAATGTGTCATGACTTTTCCAACAACCCAATATTACTTGTTATGTCCCTTGACTGCTCCCAGAAGTAGTCAGGCACTGATGGATTTTGAGATTATAATACTAAGCAAAATAAGTCAGACAGGAAAAGTAGAGAACCATATGACTTCATTGATATGTGGAATATAAAACTGAAAACAACAAAGGAACAAGACAAACAAATGAAGAAACAAAAACTCATAGATTCAGACAATAGTTTAGTGGTTACCAGAGGGTAAGGGGGAAGGTGGTGGTAGAAGAGGGTAAAAGGGATCAAATATATGGTGATGGAAAAAGAACTGACTCTGGGTGGTGAGCGCACAACTTGATATACAGATGATGGATTACAGAATTGTACACCTGAAACCTATATAATGTTTCTAACAATTTTACCCCAATAAACTTTAATTTAAAAAAAAAAAGAATTTGTCTGATGTTTGTCTCATGATTAGACTGGCAGTATGGGGGTGGAGAAGTTGACAAAAAGTAAAGCGTCATTCTCTTTACTTCATACCAAGGGCACACACATGCTATCATGACGTATCACTGTTGGCGTTACACTGGACCACTTGGCTGAGATAGTATTTGTCAGATTTCTCCACTGTAAAATGACTCTATTTTCCCTCTTTCTTGGAAAGGAGGTCACCAGGCACAGCCCACACTTAAGAAATGAGGAGTAATGCTTCCCTTCCTTAACGATATACTATCTACATAAATCCTTTGGAATTCTGCACAGAAGGACATTTGCCCATTCTCTTCCATTTATGTATTTGTCCAATCATTTACTTATACTAGTGTGGACTCCTGACTATTTATTTCACACTTTGGGTTGTCATCAATCTTACTTTATCTTGTTGCTCAAATGTTTCCAGCTTTAGCCAATGGGAGACCTTGCACTTGACAACTGTATCCCTTTGACATTTCCCCGTCATTAACTGCCCTTAATTTTAAACAAACAATTCATCAGTTTGCATTAAAACTTTTAAGTACGAAACTTCCATTACGTTTTTGTTGTTGGTTTGTTTTACGTTCTTATTCTTAAAGGAAATTAATACTATGTGGTCTAAAGAATGGATTGCTAAATGTTGTGCCCACACTTGTACAGGTTCTTTCTAGCCAATGCTTTCATTACGGGAACAATCATGACTGAAATTCAATGTTGGTAAAATGTCCTATGGGAAATATCTAAATTGTTAGCAAAAACCAGCAAGAAGGTAACCCCAATTTAAAAATATACAGTATGAAAACTTACAGATACTTAACTATGACACCTACAATTTATAACCATGTAGCATAATTTTTCTAATATCTAATTTCATAGACATTTTAACAGTTTTTCTGATATGTCAATTTGATGGAAATTAAATGAAACACTCAAGATGAGTGGAGATAAGGAAAACCATGATGAAGAATAATGAATGTTTCTGTGAGAGGAAGTTTGCAAATATCTCAGTTTTAAGTCAGCATTGATGGTTTACCCAAAGTGAAAACTATTCAATTCAACATGAACCTGTAAAGTACAACTACAGATATATTTTTAACAAGAAAGAAAATAAGTGCTTTTTAAGAAAATTAAAGTGATGTATATGCTTCTAAGCCTTTTTAGAATAAGCAAGTATCCAGAAACAACAACAAAAAAAGCCCATGCATAAATATCTCCTTATCCAGTATATACAATATAATCTTGTAAACACACAGGAAACTGCAAATTACTATCGCAGGCAACCTCATTATTTAGTGTCTTTCTTATTACTAAAATATTTGATTTTTATATTTATAATGTTAAAATCCATATTTTATAAAGCTACTTGTATTCAAAATGGAACTGCACAGAGGTTTCATGATCTAACACTGCTGCGGTGTCTATAATACCAGCTTGTTGAGGAAATTCCACGGCTGACTCATTATACTTTACAGGCTGAGATGCCTCATGCTGAGCAGAGAGGCATCTGATTGGCTCATCATCCCTGCTGGAAGCTTCTGTCTCCTGTTAGTCTTGACTTTTATGACCTCAAAAAAGTGCTAATATTTTACAATTAATAACACTAAAGAACAGAAAAACTGAAAATGGAATTTATGACTCAGGGGTTCATGTGAAACCATGATTTCCTTGATTCATTCAAATCTTTAGAGCTGATAGGTCAGCTTGATGACCCACTGGTGCTCGTAGTGAGCAGGAAAAGCTGAGCTTCTATTATAGGACTACTGAGCATACATTTAGTGGTAATATTTCAAAGAAGGAAAATTCAATGTCAAAGAACATTTAAATGTTAACTATGCCTTTTGCTTCAGACTTTTATAACAGAGAATATGCATAGAGTTTTATAGCAGTGAAACTCAAGATTTGCAGTTATATTATTTATTAACAGTGAAACACTGAGAAAAAATGAATTTCTAACAACTAGGGGAACATATTTCTATGAAATGCTTCCATCCCTTACTATCTGAAATTTTTTTATTTCTACATCAATGGTTTTAACTATATTATTTTAGTCTACCTCTTTTCCAGGTTAATTGAAATAAGAAGTATAAAATAAAGAAATTTTATAGTCCAGATAAATAGAAAAATATTACAAGTAACCATAGAAATAAATCTTGTTGGTTGATTGATTATATTAAAACATCCCTTCATTCTCATGTATCTTATTCATGAGATTTGATTTCAACTAATCTTGTAAAAGTGATTAGTTTTTTTTTCTTTTCAGTGGGTTGATTTTATTACATTTTCACTCCTTGATATGTCATCTAATTTCATGTTTCATCTATTAATTTTAATAATGTAATCATTTGCTATTGGTTTTCATTTTATTTCAACTGTACTTGAATAATTTGACAGATTTTCACATGATCTTTGCTTTTCTACTTGATACATTTTAGCATTACACAATATACTTAAATTCTGTTGAGTTCAAATCTTTGAATTGCATTTGTTGATTCAATGCTATAAAAGTGAGGAAATTAGTACACTTATATTATCTATTTTTTAATGCTAATTATTTAGCACAGGGCCTTAAATATTTTCCCATGAAATAAATTCTTATTGACTCAGAAACATATATTTATGGAGAATTTATATTTAGATATTAATGGAGAATATATATATTCTGAACACTGAAACAGTTCTGAACAATGGAACAATGTATTGTTTTGGTCTCTGAATTTTCAGAACTGTTTCATAGACTTGCTGGCAATTTATTAGTGTGTAATTTAAAACAGGAATTTACATGCATTAAGTCTGTATCCTGTTAGAAGACCTGGACTGTACTGACTCAGTTTCTGATTGTTGAAACATCTGGAATTCAGTTCAGTTTGGTTGTTTTTCAGTATCTTTAAAGATATGTATTCAACAGCATCTAAATTTTCTTCCCATTTCTAACCTACTGTGCTTCTTGAATTATCCATGGCTAAGAGCTATCAAGGCTGTAGTCGGATGAGCACTCTTCATATAGGAGGTATCCAACAAATGTGTGATGATGTGATTTCCCCTTCTTTTAACTGTACTGAGTCATATGTAATAAATTGATCTAATAAATATGTCAGGGAAAATCACAGAAGAGAAGTATTAAATTCCAACTGACAACTATATATTTTTTAATTGAAGGAAAAAAGATGAAAAGACAAGAATATAAGGGAAATATATATAAGAATATAAGAGAAGAACAGTTTTATAGAGACTAAACTATGATGTTGAGTTTGTTCTGTAAAGGGGGAAGGCAGGTCGTTTAGACTTCCCTTACTTTCTTCCCAATGCCATCTAATTACTGTAATTGACTCAAAGTTATTAGTTTTCTCTTTTTGATTTGTTTAAGGCATGTTCTTTTTATTACTGAATGGATTTTAATATAACTACTAAATACTAATGTTTTTTTTTTCTACCTGATAACATTCCCAAGTTAATTCAAAAATGACTACTGAGGTTTTATTGGATTTCTGGTAAATTATTTCCTTTTCATAATTGCATTGTTTTGTCTGTCATATCTTGAATTTCTCCTGAGTGTATAACTTCATATCCTCCTCCTACATTTTGATATTTTCTCATTTTTGGCAGATTATTGATTAGTACAGAGAAAGAATAAAGATAGATCTCGTCTAGGACTGAACAAGAGTAACTACTAGTACATTGATTATTTCATGTGTAGGTTTCTTTAAAAAGGATTATGTAAATTATTGATTTAAATAAGATAAAAGGTCAATTCTATTTTACTAAAATATTGGTTTAGTTTGAATATTAGACAAAAATTCAATAAGTCACATGCAATAATAACCACTGTGAACATTATTCTTATATTCTAGTGTTACTTTGATCATTGTTAGGAATCATTCGTTTTGTTCTCTACTTGTACCTAACTTCCAGCACCTAATCTGCCACATGCCATAAATTTTTCAATTAAACAAGTACTGTTATACTGTTATTTAGTAAATCATATTTCATAGCAAATTGTGTTGAAAGTGTAGTAAAAACTCTTCTTTGAATTATCAATCTGAGGAGACACAGGCAGATACAAAAGAAAAATAATGATAAAAACTATGGTAAGTACAGCAGTCACACAAATCCTAATTGCTATGGCCTATTAGAAAATGAGAACTTCCCTGAGACTGTGGATGCCAGGGAAGAATTTAAAGGTGATCAGAGCTCAGCTCAGGCTTTGGTGGTGGGTCTGACACAGATAAATGGATAAGGATAATGGAGATTTCTGGTGTCAACCAATGTAGAGTTGGGATATTCTACAACATACAACAATGAATGTACCAATGTTAATAGGCAAGAAGGTTGATGGAAATACAGAAAATAATTTAACATGGATTGTTCATGTTGAGCTGAGACAGTTGAACTTTAATTTGTGGTTAACAACACAATAATTTACATTATTGGGTTGTGGGGGGGTATATGTTCTATGATAGTCTCAGAAAGTGGGTTCCGTCAGTGTGGTGCAGGAGGGTGTGTAAAGAAAGACAAGAGGGAATAAAGAGACACATCAAGAAGTTAATGCAATGTCAATGTCACATAAACTCTACAAAGCAACAAGTGTTTCCTGCTCGTCCTTACCTCCCCAGAACCATTAAAACTTTCTAGTATTAAGTAAATACAGGTTGAACAAATACACTGTGTGTAAAAAGGAATGAAGTTTTATATTTTAGGTGTGTTACTGGCGACATGGTCACTGACAAGTTATGCATGTGTGGTTTATGGGTAATAACCAAAGTAGTCATATAGATGATAAAATGCCACATAAATTTAGGAATCCCCTTTGTGATTATCAATTCCACACAGGTTCAGAGTTGGCTGCCTGACACATTGACTTTGATGGTAGAATAGAGCATTACGGTCAAAATGTACAGGAGGAAGTTACATATATAAAAATATATAAGATGTGCCAATGAGAATGACAATGAAGACTGGAAACCATTTTCCTAATGACAGGAGTAGACAACGTGAATTCTGAAAAGTGTCAGCAAGACCAAGAAAACCGAGCACGTCCTTGCTTTTTACAATCTCTACGCCTATTACCAGTTCCTGGTGGCAGTTCATCTTTCCTAAACTGGTGTACCAACAGAAGAAAACTAATTTTGTTTGTATCAGTCCCCTGATAATGTTAGAGTATAGTTTCTAGAATATTTGATTAATGAGAAACCTATTTTTAAGTTCCCTTAGGCATGATTCAATTCGACAGAAGAGATTTGGGGGACACACAGAGGCTAGTATATTTTCTGTCTAAAGAGCTATTCCTCGGGTACAGTGAATAAAGGGGAAAGATGGAAATGTGATTTGTTCCTCTTTTCCTCTACCCCTTTTGGCCCCAAGGGAGAGGACACTTGCCATCCAACCTTTCTCCCTCTCGTAGTCTATGGATGCAAACAAATGTGATGCTAATCAGTCCTTTTGGATCAAGACTCAGTTGCTGCTGCCCAGGCATTTCAGGTTGATTGATCTGTTTTCATCTGGTTATACATTTAGGGTTCAAAACATGATCTGAACCAGTTGCCAGGGCATCTCAGCACCCCACCCCAGCCCTTCTATCATCTCCAGCTCTGACTCCCGCCATCTCACTGTAACTACCCTCTTTTTGGTCCCTCAGTACCCAAAGCCATTAGATCAGAACAGAGAAGAGGTTGAGTTACCTTCCTTTTATTAGCTAATCTATTTTGTATAGTTAGGTGCTTAGCAATATTAATCAACACTAATAATATCATTGGATAGTGTTGAACCACCTTAAAATAGTGTATCTTTAGTAGCTGAATATTGCCATGGCCTGTGTTTTTTTGTAAAACACAGGGGGGGCCATCTCTGTATACAGCACAGAACCGGCCTGAAGCACAGACTATTACTGAGGCTTTCCTTTTCATCTGCCTCCACATGTTTGATGTGGCATGACAATTTAAAAATACCCTTTATGTGATTAATCTCAGCATGCTATTGTTTTCCTTTCAAAAAGAGTTATTCCACATAATGGAATTTAGTATATTCATTGTACGAAAACACGCACAAAGTGAATTAGCTGTGTGTGTGTAATGCTGAGCCGTTTCTGTGTTTGTCATTGTCTCCCTGTGTCTGTGTGTCTCCGTATGTGAGCTACATTAAGCAGTGTCCTGAATTAAGATGGGGACAACATGGGGCATAGAGAAAGACAGGAGGTGCCGTCTAACCTTCCACTATTGCTATATGCATGGGCAAGAACCAAAATAATTGGACTAACCAGAGTTTTGGGCTCTATCATATGGTTTAAATATTTGATATGCACCTTGTTGATGACACAGAGTGATGTCAAGTGCTTTCATTTGATCCTATGAATGATGAAAGAGCCCCTGGTTTTCCCCAGGCTGTAGGTGAGACCTAAGAATGGTTGCCAAGATGTGCCTTGTGAAAAAAAGAGCTCTTTGTACAACACACGCTCTTTACACAGATGGCCGTTTAGAATTCAGTGCTTCACTGGGAAAAGGGAAGAACAGAGGATGGAGAGAAAGGGGAGAACGGCGTGTTAGTGCATTTCTGACATCGCAGTAAACTCACTGCAGAAATCCAGCCAGTGGAATAAGAAATGCACCGATTGCTTTGTTATGTATAACTGGAAAATCTAAATTCACATTTAACCTATGCAAACTAAAACTCATCTCAGTCATCTAGCACAATTATGTTTTTAATGTAATGTCTTACTACTAATAGAAAATGTTTCAAGAGAAAGCATACAGATAACTTGAGATGTTCACTAAAATACAGCAAACCAACATTCACACATAATTCAGCTTAACATGAATTCTTAATTCACTTTTAGGTTAATGACATGTGCATGTGTTTGTATGTACATGTGTATAGTCACTTATTGAAAACATTCTGTCATCAGATTTAGAAATTCTAGAGAGGTTATGATTCTTGTGACATTCAATTTTTTTTTAAGACTTGCTTTTTGTGGGAGCAGTTTTAGGTCCACAGCAAAACTGAGGTGGTTTCCTTTATACCCCCACCCCCCACACAGCCTCCCTCATTATCAGCACCCCCACCAGAGGGGGCCATTTGTTACAACTGATGAACCTGTACTGACACATCATTATCCCCCGACATCATAGTTTATCTTAGGGTTCGCTCTTAGCAGTGTATGTTCTATGGGTTTGGACACAGGTATAATGCTGTGCATCCATCGTTACAGTATCATAGAGTATTTTCACTGCCCTAAAAATCTGCCTTGCTCCATACAATCATCTTCTCTGCCCCAGCCCTGGGAAATCACTGATCATTTTACTGTCACCAAAGTTTTGCCTTTTTCAGAATGTCATCTAGTTGGAATCATCTAGTAAGTATGTGGCCTTTTCAGATTGGCTTCTTTTATGCATTTACATAGCCTGTGTGTCTTTCCACGGCTCAATAGCTCATTTCTTTTTAGTGTGAATGACAGTCCATGGCCTGGATGGACCATAGTTTATTTATCCATTCACCTACTCAAAGACATCTTGGTTGCATCTAAGTTTTGGCAATTATGACTAAAGATGCTATAAACATCAGTGTGCAGGTTTTTATGTGGAACTCTTTAGGGACAAATACAAAGGAGCACGATATCTGGATCTACGGAAAGAGTATGTTTAGTTTTGTAAGAAACCACCCCACTGCCTTCCAAAGTGGCTGCATCATGTTACATCCCCACCAGCAACAAGGGCGAGTTCCTGTTGCTCCACGTCCTCGCCAGCATTTGGTGGCGTGAGCACTCAGTTTTGGGGCATTGTAATAGGTGTGTAGTGGTATCTCCTTACTGTTGTAATGAGATTCAATTGTGAAATTAACTGCTTTTTCGACTGCCTATTTTCTGGGCATTTTCATGCATAGTTTGCTTGTTTAATCACCAAATATGTGAGATCTAGCTATGACTATATCTATTTCCACGGAGTAGAATATTGAGACTCTGGGAGAATGAACAATTCCCCACGGCCTCATACCTTGTACAAGAATGAGGCCAGGCTGGGTTCCAGGTCTGCATATCTTTAGAGCTCATTGTCTGAACGACTCTTTTCTTAATGATGTGACTGTAAGCAGTGTATTGTGATGGAGGACCTGAAATAGTCAAACATTTACTCAGTAACTTAGATACATAACGTGATAACAAATATAATTATGTGTGAAGGGTTTGAACGGAAATTCAACCATAGCTTTCCTGAAATTGTGAAAGGTGAGCTATTAATTCTCACTGTCCTACATTTTATCCTCCTGACACCTGTTAAAATATAAATTATGAAATGTAATATAGGGGCATATGATGAAAAAATTCTAAACTCTCTCCTTCCCCCTTGATACCTTCTTTACTTCCAGATTTCCTTTCGACACCCAAAGTCTCTACAAGTTCAGCAGCTGACTGAAAAATGTTGCTTTCTGGTATACGTATTGGTATGCCTTCCGAAATACAGGAAGTCACCAGGGGTAATTTCAAGAAAAATTGAGAATTCATCTTGGTCCAAAACTGTTAGCTCTATGGGACAAACTAGGGGGTTTTTCAGTTAGATATTAGAAAGGTGAGTGCCAATGTCTTTTTACTCTGAATATATTACTGTTGTTGTACAGCTCAGTGGGAGTCACTGTTTCCCATCTCACAGGAATAAAGAGGAGTTAGTTTTTCTTTCTATAAAATGCAGGCAAATGACTTTGAATCCTAAAGGAAATAAAACATTATTTTTTTTATTATTTAAACAGCATTTTCTTAAACAGATCAAAATATATTTTCATATTTCCTCAGAACATGTGCTCAATTATCACACACACCGTCTTCTCATTTTATAGAGCTGTTAGGTCAATGACTGAACTAAAATTACTGCAACTACCTATTTGATGGTGTTGGCCAAAATACACCTCTTTTAATTGTTAGTAAAGAAGAGTGTTGTAATTTTTGTTTAATTAATTTGATTATTCATTTATTTTCCCCAAAACATGTGTATCTATAGGCATACACAAGCTGCCATCAATCCAAATGGAGAATTATACCCCCAATTTTACACCGATTTTTCAATATCAGGTTCATGGTGTCACTTTATATTTTATATCCAAGATCGTGAGCTTTGCTACCTCAGTCAAGTCACAGTTTATTGTTGTTGCTGTTACAATAGGGATTTTATTACAGACTTTCTCTGCTGTCCTAGAATTGTGTCCTCCCAACCACCAGACACTGACACTCCAACTAGAGACACTCAATTGTAAAGATGCTCAATGTCCCATCACACTCTTTAAATGCAGTAGTCCTCAAATCATTATTTTATCTGAAAATAAGACAGATGCTACGCTATTGAGACAATAGTCCATTCTACTTGTATACATATAAACATCCAGATTAGAGAATAAGGACAGAGTAAAGGGGGTGGTATTAGTTTTAAATTCTACTCTGAGGCTTAATTGTCTGGTAAGGATGGTAAGAATGAGCACGGAAGATATGGCGGCTGCTCATCTGGAAAGGTACTCAATGCAAGAAGGTTCAATCAATTTTATAAAATTAATGGAAATGAAAGTCACCATTGACTTTCATTTTTGGAGTGCATATCTGATAGACTCAGAGAAGAAATTCATTCACCTAATTGTGCGTGAAATACATATTTGTGACTACAGAGGCCATTTGCTCCTGATCTTATTATTGTGTTCTCTGATTCCCAGTCTTCTTGTAGGTTTGTTATAAAATCTGAATGTTTTAATACATGTGAAGTCTTTCTTTCATGCATCAAGGCACTTTTAAGGTAGAATAATATGAAATAATATCATTTTCTCTTCATCCATTTAACAAGTAGAGAGAAAAAGTTCTTATGACAAAGTGTAGTAGGCAGGAACCCACTGTTCCTACCCAAAATGATCCAGTTTTAATCTTAGGAAATGGTGAATATATTGTATTGTAAAAGAGGCATTGCAGATAGTTATCTAAATGTTGGGACATGTATAGGTTCTAGGTGGCAACTTTGCTTTTCTCCAGCAAAAAAACTTCCCTTCTTTTGCCTTAGTAAGGGACTAGTTTAGATCGACACAAATAAGCCTAGAACTTAGCCAAACAACTTAAGCAAAACCTGGGCCTGGGGTTTCATCATTTTTTCTGCAATATTTCTGCAAAGTTGTTTCAGCTTTCACCCCTTACCAGAGCTCTTTAGGGCTCTCTTGTGCTGGATGTCAGGATTTTAAATTCTTTTTTACTTGTTTTTTGCTTTTGCCTTATTCATGAGCTGTCATAGTAATTAGGTACATGACAGTCATACATTGTTACATATATGATTGTAGTTTACCAAGGCTGTTAGACTTAAGTAACACATATATATTTTAATAACATTTTCTATCACTAAGAAATGAATTTGAAAATAGTGCAAGGAAATGAAATGCGACACAGTTCAGTACGAAACAGTGGCTATGTGTAGATCTCCATAAGACAGGGAAATAGTAAAACACCTAGCAGTCAAAAGAACGATTACTCCTCTGATGATAGGAAGGGTAGGGATTACAAATGGCAAGTGGCCTTTGGTTATATTGCAAATCCCACTGATTCTGTTATTATCTCCTGAAACATAAATAAGACACACATGGACTTTTAAAAAGAGAAATATATTATTACATAGGACACTATTAATTCTTATTCTTGACTTTTTACTTATGTAAATTACATAATGTTCATTGATAGGAATTTAGAAAGGACCTATTGTACACTTACCTTCATACTGTCTGAGTCAAGTATACTCTGTTTAAAGTAATTCTGAATAACTGGATATTTCTGGCATGTTTTTTTATAAGAAGAAGACACAGTTACAAAAGCCAAAAATAATGGCTGCTATCCTTGAGGCTACACCGTTCTCATGGGGACGCACGGGGCTTCGGGGCCATTCATCACCTGTGAGTTATAGAAGACAGCTACCACTTCAGCTGGAGCATGTTTCTTCAGCGTCATTGGGGTGCTCTTCATCAAAAAAGAACCTTTTGAAAAAAAGCCTACAATCAACCTCGGCTTAAAAGGCTTTGAGAAATGCGGGCACAGTTAATATCTAGAATCGTTTATAACCATTTATTTTCTGTTGCTATTTTTTTCCCCATATGTTAAAAGTAAAAAGAAATCTGACCATGGAATACTTATAAAACTATTTAAAATAAGGGGCTAATTCTCTATGCCTTGTATGGAAAGTTGGTCATGTTATATTGTTGAATTTTTTAAAACCAATTTGCATAACAATATGGGTATTATGCATCTAGTCTATAAAATGCGTGTGCACACATGTTACAGGTCTGAAAAGACACAAGTGTCCATTAACAGGGTTTACCCCTGGAAAGTAGGATGTGGTAATTTTACGTATTTTTTTATTGTTCATATTTTTTTTTAAAGATTTTATTGGGGAATTGGGGAAGGGGAACAGACAAGTTGCTGTTCTTTTGTTCTTAGTCTAGTTGTGGAGGACATCGCTTCACTGGCCCATGTTGGTATTATCATTGCTCTCTTCCCAGGTGAGGCAATTGCTCACCGGCCATTAGACGGGTGCTCA
>NW_017731968.1:856281-858245 GCF_001890085.2 Hipposideros armiger | reverse complement strand
ATATATATATATATATATATATATATATATATATATATATATATATATATATATATATATTTCACAATGACCTAAAAAATAAAGATAGACTTCAACCCTAGTGATTTCTTACTTCTCCTCCCCAGTGAGCTGACGCAGGAGAACCCCCTTTGCTCTCGCTGTGTCCCCTTCTTTCCAGCTCAGGTCTGCACTGTACGGGAGGGTGCTAGGGTCCACACATGTGGACATCACAACCAACAGTCTGTATTCTGTTCTCCTTCCCACACACAGGGCCACTCGGTCACCCAGTGGGCCTAAGGAGGGACATTCCAGAGAAACAGATCTCAACAGGATGGACCGGGATGGCCATGTAGGCCCTGGAGGTATGCTTAAGGCCATCTGCCCAGAGAATTCAAAGGTCCCAATAACAGAAGCGTGGGGTAGAAGGGAGAGAATAGGTTCCAGGCAAGCATACCCCCGGTCCACATGATCTGCTTGTCCTCAGAGGAAAGAAAGAGCCAGAGTAAGGTCAGAACACATCCCCCAGGTAAGCCAGATTCAGAGGGTGAGGGAGAGAGAAAAGAAAGCAGTCTGCATCACAATATAATTTGGATGACAGGATCCTGAAATTCAAATTTTATGTCAGCTTTGCATGAAACTTTCAGAAAGTCTTAGGGATGGATTTCCGTGTCTATCGCATGCAGACGCAAGCAAATATTCCTGACAGAGACAGAGGATGCAGGAGACTGGATTACTGCCACCAATTACCTGTCCCTCTTTATAATGGAATTAGATGTCAACCTCTAGGCTTAGAGCGCGACTTGTCCCATTGTCGTGTAGCAGGATCACATTCTGCCCCCCTCCCCGCCCCGAACTTGGGCCTGCTGATGCGATAGTCTTTGGCCATCTCCTAAATACAGGACAGCACCTTCACCCAGTGTGCCACGAACAGAAAACACTTATATCCAAGCTGGGTCAAGCACATCAGAGCCAGGCAGAGCGGCAGCTGCCTTGCAGCCTCTGATAACATGAGCAAGAAATAAATGTGGGTTTCTGAGAGCCATTTAGATAATGAGGTTGCACTTAGCCACTGCTATCTAACATACCATATTTCAAAAGGGCAAACAGTTGAAAAATACAGTGGTGTTAAGTGCAATGAAATGGAATTGAAATTATTAATATAAATGCACAATTTTTAAAAGTTTCATTGAAATGGCACACAAATAACTATTACCCCAGTAGCAATGATAACTTGAAGAACTCAGGTTATAGCCTCTCATATCATTCCCCTGGGTTAGGTCCCTGACCCTGAAGAAATAGCTAAATCCCAGTCTTCGGCACAGAGAGAGCAAGACGAGCCTGGGCACCAGGTGGCACAAGAAGGCAGGTGGTTTTCAAGGTGGAGACAAAGAGAGCACCTTCAGTGTGTGAGAAAAGGCAGCATGTTTCAATGACTAATCAGATCCTGCCAACGTCAGGGGATGCCACTGGAGGGAGTTTCAATCATTTGAAAGGCCTGAATTAATTAAAATCCTTGGAAGATTATTTAGCCTTGCAAAAAAGTAGGAAACCCTGCCATTTATGATAACAAGGATAGACCTGGAAGGTATTATGCTAAGTGAGTTAGGCCAGACCCAGAGACACAAATACTGCATGGTCTCAGCTATCTGTGGAATCTGAACAAAGCTGAACTCACGAAGGCAGATAGCACGCCGTTGGTTGCTAGGTTCTGGGGATGGTGGTGAATGGGTGATACTTGTCCAGGGTACAGAGTTCCAGTTATGCTCCAGGAGTAAGTCCTGGAGTTCTAGTGCACAGCAAGGCCCTGGCAGTTAGTGATGCCGCATCGTGTATGTGAAATTTGCTAAGATAGGAGATGCTAGGTGTTCATGTGCATGCACGTGCACACATGCACGCACACACACACACACACATGCGCGCACATGCACATGCACGCACGCACACACACACATGCACACACACAC
>NW_017731968.1:844889-855831 GCF_001890085.2 Hipposideros armiger | reverse complement strand
ATGAGAGATATTTGAACATGTTTGGATATTGGGTGAGAGCTTACTGAAGTAAGGGTAGAGAATGTTTCCTGGAAGGAAGTGCTCATCAATAAAGCAGATGGCCCGTTTCATCTCACTTGGTTTTAAGGATAGCAGACGCGAGGCATGAGGAATACAATGACTTTATTGCTTTAGGGTTTACCTGTTTGTTTTATTCTTATTTTCTGAAAGAATCCAAAGTCATTTGAAAAAAATAAATAAAGCAGTTGTTCAGAGTAAAAGATTCTGTCCATTGGAAGAGCTAAGGCGAGAACCTTAAGTTTCACTGCTAGTTGTGTGTCCTTTCCTCTCTACCTCCACACTAGTTTATTTTTCACTTAAACTCCCATAGAAACAATTATCAGATTTAAATAGTCAGATGGCATCCATAGGGCATGGTATTTACGTTACAACATAAAGAGGTGGATCAGTACCACTTAGTGTTAAAGAAAAGAGTGTGCTACCATGGGGTTGAGAAATATCAATTAGGATTAACTAAAGGAAGCTCTCTTATGGCTCAGTCTGTTTTCTAGAACGATTACATTACAAAATCACTGTGTGCTGTATCCTCAGGGGGACTGTATTTCACAGGAAAGCTTTTGTCTTCTAGAGCTGCAGTTTATTTTCCAAATAGCCTTGGGAAAATTAAATATAGTATGCTTCTAATGACCTTAAGGATGAAATAAAAGTACCATCGATGAAACCAAATTAGATTTCTCTTTGCAAACAACTGTCCTCACAGGCCAACTGTACATTTGCTAATTGGTTGGTAAATCCTGCTTCCATTTGCATTTCTTCTGTGTGAGTGTCTCTAAGTAAGGTTTGTATTTAATAACAGACCTTCTGAAGACTTTTGCATAACAATAAAGCCCTGATTAAATATCCTATTATTAACCGTTGTTCAGTTACTGTAATGACTTTTATTATAGACACTAGGACCATCTTGACTCCATTCACATATGTTATGGTTTCTTCATTATTGCATCTCAGGTATGGGATAGCTAATTAGGCTATCTGACTATTTCATCTCTGCTATTTCTTGAAGGCCTCCGTTTTCATATTTTTTGCTTCATATTGGAATTTGATAATATCGCCAATCTAAGCAACTAATTACATTCTACTATTTTTCTGGCCCATTGACCTACCTCAGGTGTTTTTCACAAAAACCACCACCACAAATCATCGAAGCCTTCACTTTCCCAGATGTCCAAACACATGGAATCTTTTCTGACGTGCAATGAAACAGTTCTACCTACTTAGGGTCATTGTGACTTTAATAAAACAAACACACAGACTATGTTATGTGACTGTGAACGCCCTTTCTCTGGGATCAGCCTGTACTAGAATCTTGTGACTGAGAGAACGTTAGTCTCAGCACACGAGCACCCTAACCTGCATATACCCAGAGCCCTCTTTGCACCCTTAGGTACCCTGAAATTTCTCTGAATAAAGCCTGAATCTCTTCTTCATGAATACCTGTACTTCACGATACATGTTATTGCACTGCCTTTCCCCTTCCACCTCAGTATTGAGAAAAGACTTCATTTTGACATTTGGAGAACTAATCTGAATGAACCCTTGTGTACTAGATGAAATCAAGCTTGTTCTCTCCAAGATTCTTCCTGCAATTGTTCTCTGGTATCCTTAGTCTAATTCAAGATTTTTTTCATGGGCTTGAGAGCTGTGCAGTCACACAGGACTCCCTACTCAAAAGGGCCCCCAGGTTGGTATAATGTTCTACTGTCACCATCTTGGAATTCTCATTAATTTTTGAACGAAGACCCCTTATTTGTATTTTGCTCTGAGTCCTACAATGCATTTAGCTGGCCTTGGAGTAGCCACTTATAAGTTCATTATTCATTAAAGAAGCAACATGCTTGCATCTTTCAATATCCTTTTACCTCACAGTCACTCTATTCCACCTTTTGTTCCCACACACATTTGTACAATATGTCTAATTTTGGTTCATCAGATCTATTAATTCTGATGCAATGGTAAGAATCCGGGTAATGCTTGCTGCTTAGATATTGAGTGGTGCAGAATAAAATGAAGACATTTTTCTTATCCTGGCCAGGCACCATGTCTGAAGATATCACTTGAGTCTGAAGATAAGAGATTTCTTCTGATGACAAATCATGGGAGATGATTGCATCGGCAGGTTCTTTCTGTTCGTATCTTTGGATCATGCTTCGACTATAAATCATGGGGCACAATATGTATCTCTAATGCTTTCTTAAGATTCTGGGAGCTAGATTACATGTCTTCCCAATATTAAGCCAGGTCTGTAAATGGCCTCCAGTATTCTAAGTGATGGTGATGGCATGACAGTGGTGGCAGCGTAGATGGTAACGGTGGTGGTGACAGATTAGCAGTGGTCAGGATGGTGGTTTCTGGGGCCAGTCCATGATCAATGCTGTCTTGATGTCAAAGACTCATCCCACAACTTACATTAACATTAGAACCCTTCATTACATTTAAATCAAATAATCATTTCCTCTTGGGAGTCACATAATAGATTGATTGTGGATCCCTATAAAACCACATTATACCATATACTATGCCATATAGTATTTTATAGACTAAGATTGAAAGCATCACAGGCCATTCAATAAACACTGCAACATACATGATACATGAATGAAACCTTCTTTGACATTGCTCATTGCTGAATTATTGAAATAGGTTTACGCACCTCGTCAAAGTCTCCAGCACAAGGGGACGCCAGACAAGGGGGAAGAGTAAGAAAAGGAGTCATGTCTATTGATTAGCACTAGAGCTCTAATTTACTGAGCTTACCAGTAAAAACTGGGTCAGTGATACACAAGAAAATGTTCTAGCAGCAGCCACTGATATCGATAATTAGTGCAGGAAAACATCACAACGTAAGGAGGAGTCTAGTCACAAAAGAACTTCTGAATTTGGGCAGGAGTTCATGGATTCACCGGTTTTCACGACTTACAGTGAAAGCATTCAGGTCATTTCTCTGATCAAACGTCTCTCAAAAGCCTCAGCTCTTACAACTAAGGAGCTACACAAGTAACTAAGAGAAGTTATTTTTAGACTTTGTATAAAAGTTTTTGGAGTTGGCGAGGATGTGGAGAAAAGGGAATCCTTGTGCACTGTTGGTGGGATTGCAAACTGGTGCAGCCACTACAGAAAGCAGTATGGAGGTTCCTCAAAAAATTAAAAATAGAGCTACTGTATAATCCAGCAATTCCACTTCTGGGTATTTATCCAAAGAAATATAAAACACTAATTTGAAAAGATATATGCACCCTTATGTTCTTTGCAACATTATTTACAATAGCCAAGATATCGAAGAAACCTAAANCCACTCGGCCGGCCCTTATTGTTCATATTCTTTACAACAAATATAAGCCTCTTGTAAAATAAAATAATGTAAAGTTAAAAAATCTGCTTCTATTTCAAATTTATGTTTACATAAAAATAAATTTTATTTTACTTCTGTCAAAATTTAAGTAAGATGAGGACCACATGTCGTGTGCATATTTATCTAGAAATAAATTCCATGTCATGCTTTCCATGGAGCATGCTTAGACTCCCTGGGAAAACGGGGCAGTAGTGGGGGAATTCTCTAAGTCGTAGTAATTTTGTCCAGGTGAGAAGAATGCACTACCTGGAGTCAGGAAAGGAAAATACTCATGATATTGAAAGGATATTTTAGTAAAATTTGTCAGAATATATGGTAAATGTGTCCAAGAATAGGCAAAAATAATTTACTCTAAAATAATCTTACAATGTTGAGAAATATTTGACACAGAGCTAGCTCCCACATTATGCTGATGGTCAAATTCTCCTGCCAAGACAAGACAAGGTGCAGAGCACAGAGGATTCATAAGCCACAGAAGATAAATAAATGTTGATTTAAATAGAACCCTGCTGACAATTCACTGTAAACCTGGTAAGGGCTGCAGAAAACGATGATGTAAATGACCGTCTGTCATTCAAGATCACACAGCCGGAAGTGGCGCTTTAGTTGCTTTTTATTTCTTGCTCCCTTTTTAAATGTTGTGTCTCTGAAAAACTATGACCTATGTGCTATCGCACCTAGTGCTCCTCTCTGGATGGTGAGAGAAAAGCTCATGCACACACAACGCCGTGTGTTTATCTCTTAAGGTTTTGGTTTAGTCAGCATCTCTACTTGTGTTTTTACTCCAGAGATGAATCACCATTAGCATATAGTGCAGAAGGTGATGCCACAAAAGGAAAAAGGAAACACATCATAAATCATAATCATGTTTCAAATCCTAATCAGGTGTTTCTAGTCATAACTCTTTGAGTATGTGTACTTATATGCAGAATAATAACAATGTAGAATAATATTGAATACAGGACTCTAAAGAAACTATTGTTGAAGTCTTCCTTGGCATACAGTATTATATATATATGTATATATATATATATATATATATATATAATCTTTATCAATATATCTATATACATACCCATCTACTGCTGTATCTCCATCTATAACCTATATCTATATCTATAATCTATACTTTTATTTAATCTATACACATGTGTGTGTCTGTGTGTATGTGTGTGCAATTTCGGCCCTTGTGAAGACATTTGGCAATAACATTTCTGATTTTCACAACTAGGGGAAGAGCTACTGATATCTAATGTGTCGAGTCCAGTAAATACCAGTAAATAGTCTATATTTTATAGGACAGCCCCCACCACCACAGCAAAATTGGATGGGTGAAAGAGAGATAACTTGTTCATGAGACCCAGGATGGGCATATCCAGAGCAAGCAGACAAATCTTACTAAAGTAGTCTGTGACCAAGTATAATAAGATTGCATTTCTGCTAAGAATTAGGGATAATCGAAATAGTGTGAGCTTTGATGGGATGAGGTGAAGTCTTTTCAGGCCTCACCACGTTGAATTAGGAATTCAGGAACAGTCAAAATGTTTGCTTCAGGTATGTATTTGTAATCAGTGGTGCAATAAACAGCTCAAACAGCCACACAAAAACTACTGCTAACTTTTCAAAAATTTTGTGAGCTGAACATTACACAACAGCCATTATTAAAAATTGAAATATATAAATTTGCAATTAAATTATATTGAAACAATATAATACATATTAAAAACTCATCACTTTCTAAGTATTTTTACTATGTTTTACTATTCTCCATGCACTTGATTTGTTTATGTCTATAGCATCTGTAGGGTAGAGATATTATTCTCAGGGTACAACTCCTAACTCCTCGTTCAGTAACATTACCGTGGCTGCTTGTAATGAGCCTCGGTGGGGATATTCACACCTTAGAATTGGTGAATGTAACAAATCCACACTTGATTGCCTTTTCAATGTATTGTTTCTATTTAAAGTGATGGGAGAAAATTTAAAATATTGGTCATGTTATGAATAAGGCAAAACAATGAGCAGCTGTTCTTCCAGTATTTAAATTTTTAACTGATCCTGAAATCCCAACAAATGCAAAGCTAAAGCTGAAAGTGGCTTCATTTTATGGGTAAAAGTTGGCGGGGGTGGGGGAGCAGCGTGACAGTAGAGTCTACATCAGATGTGATAACAATGCATTTATCAGAAAGTGTTTATGAAGTGGGGTGCCACTGCACTTGTATGTGGTTGAACTACAACCCTAGCTTGGCTGTGAATACAATGTCTTGGCCAAAGCCACCAAAAGCATACTGTGAGACTCCACTTGGGTATATAAATTTTACTTTATATTTTATTATTTTTACTTTATTATATTTACGTTATTAAATATTTATATTTTATTATTTTTGGTAAGTTGGGTGCCTGACATCCTATACATCAGTAAAATGTATAATAAACGTACGTATGCTTGTGTGCATATTTTTTTCAGGAAGAAGGTTCTTAACCATTTTCCAGCATACCACTGTACACATATGTTTTTGTTTTATCCCTGTTCCCCAATCTAGTCCCCTTCCTTCAGCCATACATAGTGGACGATACAATTTATTACCCAAACTAGAATAGATTTTTGAGAAGGATAGTGGCAAAATCAGAACTGGGCTTCAAGGTCACCTTACCCATACTTCACATTCTACTATGTTTAATGCATATATTTTATTTCTACTTATTCTCACTAAAATATTGCATACAGCCTTTTGTGTGTGTGTGTGTGTGTGTGTGTGTGTGTGTGTGTGTGGTCATCTTTGATAATTTCTGTATCCTCTGTTGATTGTAAAGCTCTGAATTGGCGTTAATCACATTCATCAATTTTTGACATGTGCTTGGCGATTTTAAAGTTTTATTTCAGGTGCTATTTCTCTTCCCCCACTTAGCTCACAAATATATTTCCTTAGACTTTATTCGATTAAACTTATAATTTTGACCTTCACATTTTTGCCTGAAACACAATGAGGGCACCCCTGTCACAGACAGGTGTTAGGCAGGGGTCACTTCCATCCTCCTCCATCTAACGCTGTATCTTCCCCATTGATTTACGATACTAAATATACTGTGCATTAAATTTCCAAACATTTGTGTTTCTGCCCTAAGTTCTACTCAGCCTTTTCATCTATTTACCTGTACTCATGCCATGCTACTCTTCTTATTACTATGGATTGGAAATGTATCTTACCATGAGTCAGAGCAAACTTTTTTCCCTTTTATTCTTATTTATCAAAGGTGTTGACAGGTGCATGTGGCATCTGGGGAGAGTGTGCCAAATGGGCAAGAGACAATGAAATAAGAAAGAGGTTGATATTTAGAAAACATTACCCGCTTTCCTAAATGTTTGATCAATTCTCAAACCAATGCTATTGTTTTTATGAATTTCATATTATTCTTCATATGGGCCAGAAAGTAACTGAAAATAGGGTCTCCAAGTGGTTTACAAATGTCAAAGACAATGATAAAAAAAATGAAAAAGTCACTGTTTACTGACTGAAAGGTGGATTTTATACACCATACACACACAACATGTATATATATATATATATATCCCTATAACTACACATATGTGCAATAACAATTTATATTTTCAACTAATGATATTAATAAATTATATTTTGAATCAATTTGCTACACCCTTCCCTTCCCTAATATCACATCCTTTGTATTATTTATTATTTCTTGTCTAAAGTGCCTCAGAATCATTCATTGCTCATGTCCCTGAAACCTCAGGTCCAGGTTTTTCTTTCTTCTCACTCTGCAATAACTTCCTAAGTGATTTTACCTACATTCCCAGCTCAATGACCAAATACGTAGTGGATGATGGTTCACAACATGTATCTCCAGAGGACACCTTCCTCTGGGATCCAGGCTCAGCTCGCCAACTATGTAGAATTTCAAAGCATCTCTAGTGACACACCCTCCTGCATTTTCTGCGTCCATAAAACACATCCCTAACTCTAGAATGGATAAGCCAGAAACAAAAGGTCAATACAGCAGTGCTTTAATGTTCCTGTAAAATTTGTCACCAAGTCCTGATCGTTTCATATCGTTAATGTGGTTCACCTCTACCGCGATACTGTAGAACGAGTTATTACCTCGCTGCAACTATGGGAAACCCCTCCTCAAGGCTCTGCCCTAAGTCAGCTTTTACTCCAGCATGTACATTGCAGCCAGAGTAATCTTCAGAACCAACCAACCAAACGCGGCCAAATCACCCTTTTGCTTCCTGTAATTCTTAGAATAAAACCCAAAATTCTTCTAAGGCCCTGCATCATCTGGCTCCCGCCTTCCTCTTTAACCTCCTTTAATGCCCCTGTACCCTTGGTTTTGCCACTTTCATGCCTGACATCCTCTTCCCATTCCTTAAAACTCATAGGTCCCTGTCCCTCTAGGGACTTCGCCCATGCCGTTCCCTTTGCCTGGAACAGCATTACCCATTGCCCATCGAATTCTTACACATCTTTCAGATAGCAACTCCAAACCCAGTGTTAGGGAAGGACTCCCTGAGCCTATGAGCCAAATCGTGTCACCCTGCTGTATGCTGTCAAACCTGTCACCTATGTCAGTCACAGCATTCGCTTCAGTGTGCAATTTTGTTTACTGAAAACGTCTAACAGAATCTCCCCTTTCCAGGGGCTGCAAATTCCACAGGGCAGAGATGACCTGTTTTCCTCGCCTTGGTGTTTCTATTGCCTGACAGTTAATCTTTGATAAATAAATATATATTTTTTAATTTAATAACTACAATATTTATTAAGCTAGATTAAGAAAACAGTTACTTTCATGACTTGGTACAGAAAGACACAGAAAACAAAAATGAAAAGGCAATAGCATTGACATTGTTAAATAAGCAGTGCTTAGCTGTCAATCTAACATCGCCGTTTTGTTCCTGATCTTAGGGAAAGCATTCAGTCTTCACCATTAGGTACAAGGCTAACTGTAGAAGCTTTTGTAGGCTCTACTTACCCGGCTGAGAAAGTACTCTTCTATCCTATTTTTCTCAGAGGTTTTTATCCAGAATGTGTGTTAAATTTTCAAATGCCTTATCTGCACTAATGGATATGATCATGTGATTTTCCACCTCAAGCCTGTTAATATGGCCTCTTCCTCTGACTTATTGTTAATATTGAACCAGCTTTGCATTCCCGTAATACACCTCAATTAGCCCTGGTGTATTGATATGGTTATATCTGAATATTGCTGAGTTCTGTTCTGTTAAGGATTTCTGCATCTACTCCCACGAGGGCCATGTTTCTGGGGTTCCTTCATTTGCACTGTCCTCGCAGTGGTACACACTGTACCTTGCATGCGCCTCATTCTCCAGGCCTCCTGTCTCCCTCTGCCCCCCATCCTGCAAGTCTTTCTCATGTGGAAAGCCTTATCCTCTTTCCTAGCCTCCTACAATGTATTCATCTCTTTCTGTACCTTGCCTATCTCCTAAGCACATTTACATTTTCAGCTTACACACAGAAGGCTCCTTCTTTGAAAAGCCCATCTGACTCAATGGTTATACTTCAAGAGGAACTCACATTTCTGCTGTCATGGCATCTTCAAAATTATATTTGTGCATTAATTTTTATCATTAACCAGTTTATTTTAATGATATTGGGAATGCATGCATATGAAAATATTTTAAATGTACACAAGGGCACACAGATAACAAAAAAGAACCCTTTCCTCCACATGTAACTGGTTTTCTTCACAAAGTTAAGTACTTTCAAATTATCTAGACCTACGGGACATTAAGCAATTTCTATAGCTATAGAAGTTTTTTTCTATAAATGAGAGCATATTCAACATTATATTTTGATTGGCGTTTATTCCTCTATATTCATTCTAAGCTCGTAAACTAAAAGTGTATTAACTGTGCTTCCCAATTTTCCCTTTATAGCCCATCATGGCAGCTGGCCCTTGACACACACTCCATACATGTTAAAAAAATGACTAAAAACTTTTGATCGTATTTATAAGGCTGCCCATATGGAGAGAATTCTATAAATGGGTTGGCAAATATCACTCAATGTTAAGATGTGGGGTGAACAAAATATGGTTTAATAAAGCTAACAATTTCAAAAACAAACTTATTGTTGTCTTTATACATCACTTCGATTTATGCAACTATGGAGCTTAGCATGGCCTATCCATCCCATTCATTACCTAATATGGCTTAGAAAGCAGTGCGACTGTCAATGCCATTGCCCTAACAGTGATATTCAATGAAAGAATCATGAACAATAACTGAGAGGGAAAAAAAAAGAACCACCCCATTTATTCTCCCATCATGACTACTCCTGAGTACCCTGAAAGTGCCAACTCTCTTACTTTATTTAAAGCACAAAAGGTGGACAGACACACAGGTAAAGGATGAACTGAGTTTCCATGACAGAAAATAGTCAAGAATTTCAGAAACTGCAGGGATTAAATGATGTGGATAAATATTTATAAACGTGAACTCAAAAAAAACAAACAAAAAAAACCTGCAGTCAACAGAATTCTCAAGAAAAATTTTCTACTCGATGTTTTTTTCTTTGTACAGTGAGACTATTCCTTGAACTTTCAGATCTAAGCATAAGAATTACTTTCACTCCAGCCGACTTCCTAGTTTACCTGTACTTTCTGGAAATGACATTAAAATATTGCCAAATTGGGTTTTCAGTAAGTTTTCTCTTTACTAATGATGTGCTCTTTCTTTCAAGTTCTAGTCTGCTCATATTTCCAGACATACACGGAAAGTTCAAAGATTGAAAGCATAAATTGGCTTTCATTTAAGTTTTTATAATCTAAGTGTGTCTTGAATAGAATTCACAATATCATTAGCATTGCCTGATTTAAAATATATTGTATGTATTTTAAATAACTTATCCAATGTTCTACATTATCCACACATCTCTCATTTCAATGTTATTTAGTTATGGGTTTGCTTTAGACACCTCATAGACACACCCAGGAATATTAGTTTACCAGCTGTGTGGACATCCCTTAGCCCAGTCAAGCTGACACATAAAATTAAGCATCACAGTAGATAAACCATGCCACATTTTCCCAGTGGAATTTCAGATTCGCTCTAGACCACTGGCTGGTACGTGCCTCCCACTTTTCATCTCTTCTCATGTCAGGGATGATTTCAACTGTCCTAGGCGTGTTTGACTGTTGGATGCTGGATGAATAGCAGACAGCGCTACTCCTGAACTATGCATGACAGAAAGAGAATTAAAAAAATGCTTCACATATTATATGGATGCAATTTAAATTTTATCAACTGACCTAATTGTTTGATAAAATACCTTAGTATAAAGTTTCAGTGTATCTTCAAATGCTTCAGTGTTGTCATTCTGAGCGACTGTCAATTTTATATACAGCACTTTAGATTTACTAGAGCTGTGTGTGGCATTTTCTATATGTTGCTTTTCTACAAAATAAATTCCCCATGTCAGCTTGAAAAAAGGCTCGATATATATATATATATATATATATATATATATATATATATATATATATATATATATATAT
>NW_017731968.1:837794-838839 GCF_001890085.2 Hipposideros armiger | reverse complement strand
TAACTATGTAGGGTGTCAGGTAGGTACTAGATTTACCAGGGTGATCATTTCATAAGTCATGCAAATGTCTAATCACTAGGTTGCATGCCTGAAACTAATATAATATTGTATGTCAACTGTAATTGAAAAATAAAAACTAAGTTTTTGGAGTTTTATTTTAACTCAGTGAAATTTTAGTAGTTCATTACTTTGCTTGTAATTAAAGTGCATTATTAAAAATAATACAATAATAATTTTAAAAGCTATCATCTATTAATCACAGGGTCCACTGAACTTACTTTAATAGACTTGTTAGGATACAAGTATGTAAAATAGGGACATAATCTTTTGAGAGTAATTTTAATAATTAGGTAAATGAATGGATGGGTATGTGCATAGAAAGATGAATAGATATTCAGGCAAATGTATATTTTTGTATTAAATTAAAATGCTGTACCTAATGCAAATTATAATCAAGTTATTTCATTTATTCACGCTTTCAATAAGCCATATTTGAGACAAAATTATATTTTACAATAAAATTGGGGAATAAATGACACATTTAAAAATTTAATTATTTTATAAAATAATATAGATGTTAAAAGTCTTATAACTAAACTTATAGGAAACATAAATAAGTATATTGGGTGATCACCACATTTCATGTAACAAATGAATTCAATTGCAGTGGGTTCTTGGGTACATTCATTACAATTGCATTTTCTTTGTCAGTATTAAATGTAAAGTACTTTATCAACAACATATATTAATGTGTAAGGTTAAGTGAGCACACCTCTGCTCCTTGGGGGGCTAAGAGTGCTATAGAACAATCGTGTATATAAATAAACACATTGCATTGAAGAAAGCAGTTGATAAACTATAATATACACATTTTGCTCAAATGCACCGAGATCTTGGTGTCTGCTGTTCTAATATAAATAATGGTATATGAATGTACATAGAAATCACAGGCTTCTACACACACAATTGAAAACCCAACTCTGCTGCATCGACCCAGCAGTTTTGCTGTGTTAGCATAAGTAGTAGAGACACACACAGCTTGTCT
>NW_017731968.1:834007-835771 GCF_001890085.2 Hipposideros armiger | reverse complement strand
TGTGTAGTATCAACTTCCAAAACAAACTAAAAGTTGATGATACTGTCATACTTAACAAGTTTTAAGATCTGTGGTTACATAAACTGTGTAACTAAAACTTGTGAAGAAAGTTTTAAAATTTCCCTCTGTAAGAATACGAGACATAAGTAATAAAATAAAGAATGTAGAAATCTCTATAGATTTACTTATGGTATAAGTAGTCAGATGGTCATAATGACAATATTATAACAGTTGTTCTAGTCACAAAAAATATTTGCTTCCAAACTTAAGATTTCATAGAATGTAGGAACATTAAGAATATTTAACATACTGAAATAGCAAAATCACACAAGATCTGTAATCATTCCAAAATAATCTGACGACAAAATTCTAGTTTCTCTGCTAAGCACTCCACATTTTTGTCGTGTTTAAAAAATGTTGATTATTTTCTTATAGAAAATATAGTAGTATGTTTCCTGGGAAAGGGTAGAATTTAAAGCATAAAACTGAGGGAACATTTCAGATTTTTCTCCCGGGCATATGTCATCAGTTTGGCTCAAATGAACTCTTAAAAGAATCCTCAAAAAAGAAAGAAAAAAAAGCATAAAACTGTATTATAATCTAGAAGAACACAGGTATATTTGAAAGAAACAACCAAGATTGCTCAATTGATCTATTCTCTGTTCTGCATTAGGGTAATGCAGATTGATTTTTAACTGCCAAGTTGACTGGAAGATTGGTGTCTGTGAGAGAGAGAGAACTTTCGTGAAGTCCACATGGCTTCTACAGGGCAAGGGAGTATAAGTATCTGGTCAGTATTTAGTTTCAACATATATATTATATTTTCAAGGAAGCAAGGAGAAGTACTTCTGGTTTTTGTTTCTCATAACTCCACACTAAATTATCAAAATATATGTTCTAAAAATTCAAAGACAGAAATTTGGAAAAGATTTTGACAAAGCTTCATATAGAAAACTAAATCTTCCAGATGATATACTCTTTGTTAAGTACTGTACTTTGTATTCCCCAAGTAGAGTTGCAGAAAAAAACACGTACAAGGAATTTGCTTGAATAGTACAGCAACCACTCTCATGGATAGAGTGTTGGACAGGAGTTAACAAGAGCCATTTTTCTAAATTAACTATTTTCAGCATCTCTCCATCCCTATGTTTTATATTCATCAGCAGTATAATTCTTTTTACCTCTCGAAATGGTGATAGACACAAATTCACTAATTTGTATTTGTGGGAACTAATCTTTTCCATCCCTCAATTTTTCAATTATTTCTTTTCCTGTTTATGTTTGTCTAGAAACTAATGCTTATTTTAAAGTCTTTCATTTATGGGAAACAAAGCAATGGTTTTTCTTCACAATCATACACGCAGAGTTTACACAATATTTTAAAATATTTAAAAAGTACTTTTGCCATGCAAACATAATTTGGCAAAATAAAAGGTAGAATTTTGTATTTTAATGTTATGAGTAAAGTATATAAATTATTTATTAAATTCATACTTTACAATTATTAGAGTTAAATTTCTATTTTAACCAAGTATTTCAGAGATTAAAATATCAATGTTGCATAGGAAATTATTTTTCATCTACTTCCTATGAAATTTATGTTTGTTCCTTTTCTGAGATAAAACCTACAGATTTTAACATTATCCTAGAAGAGGAAAAGAAAGTGGGTGCATTCTAAAGCACCGGAGATTCCTCTTCATGGCAGACCAAGTCCATCATGATTTGGCCCCTGGATACATTTTCTCCCATATAGACTTCTGTACT
>NW_017731968.1:830196-831572 GCF_001890085.2 Hipposideros armiger | reverse complement strand
CTAATACTTTAGAATTATATATTTCTATCCTCTTTAATGATTACGGGTATTTCCTTGTTTTCTCCCCTTTCTGGCAGCTGGCTAGTGTCTATATGTATAAGCAGGGTCAGTCCTCAGTTTAAAAAACAATAAAAATTGCCTGTTCTGTGTGATATACTTTCTAGTTATTATAGTTCCTTCACCAAGATCTTTATTCAACTGCTCTGTGTGCTGCCTGAGGACAATAGTTATGTTTTTCTCACCAATATAACATACCTAACAGAGAGTATCAATACAGAAATATTTTAGGAGGAAGGAGAGAAGGAAGAGGGGGTGAGGAGAGGGAGAGAGGTAGGAGGGTGGAGGGTAAGAGGGAGGCAGGAGAAAAATCTCAAAAACCAGATGTCCAGATTTACATTGTTACTAATTAACGTGAAAATGGTCAAGCTACATTTATTGGCACTATGACTTTCCAATCGATTTGAAAACTTTTAACTATGATTGGGAAGTACAGAAGTCACTTTCATTATACATTTGTTTAAATAGTACCTTTCAAGTGGAGTGATATTTTCAGTGATCAATATGATCTTGGGTTTAGCGACTTCCTGTTGGGTGAGGATATTCTTATCTGATAAGGAAAATGGTATAATAACGCATTCTTTGAAGATTTCCAGGCAATGGCATTTTTCATATGAAGCCAAATCATTTTGTTTGCTATCTTCTTCTACAGGTTATTCAAAGCAGCAGGATTAGTGAAAGCAGGGAACTAGTTTCTCATTTGGAATAAATCATAGAAGCACCTCAATTAGCCACCTGCATTCCTCCGATATTTTTCCAGCATTTGATCAAGAAAATATTATTTACTGTTATGATTAATAAAAACCATCTGCCAAGTATTTGCTGTTTAATGGGAAAATAATGGGCAACATTAAGAAAGAGAAACATACATATGCATGATCTCTGTGACATTACAATTCCTTCAGAGCCTGGCTCTGTCACTATGAAAGGCAAACAATCAGGAAATGGAAATGAAATTCATCTACAAATCATCTTTCATCTGAGGACTTTGTTTGACCCTAAAGCTAACCTTATTTAAACAGTCACAGATCTCCAGACCAGCTATCAACTAATATGGAAGAAGACAAAGGTGGTGTCTTTGTCCAGATATGAAAGAATTAGCTATGTATGAGTCCAGATGGAGCTTGTGGGGCTTTTTTTTTGTTCTTTTTTTTACATTTAATAGAGTGCCCCTGCATTTCTCTGCTGTCCATCTGGTCTACCTCCTTTCTCTGTATTAATGTTCGCTTACTGACCAAATCTCTGTTCGGCCCTTCGTAACTTATGATTTGAAAATCCCAGCTCCATCTACATGGCTTTCAGGATCTCTTACACCATCT
>NW_017731968.1:822335-828531 GCF_001890085.2 Hipposideros armiger | reverse complement strand
ATGTATTGTTTAGCAATTGATTTTGGAAACACTGGCTGTTTATATAAAAAATGAAACAAGTTGGATTCAATATATTGAATGCTGTATGTGAAAGCTAATAAAAAATGAAATGGAGGGGGAAAAAAAAGGTGAGAAAATAGTTTTGACCTGAAAATAGGGAAGGATTTGTTAAAAACAAAAACAAAAAACTATAGAATCCATAATGAAAGTTTTGTAAGGTTCACTACCCCAAATTAAAGATAATAGGTATATATCAGAATAAAATATGATATGAGCACTATATTAAATAGGATTGCTAGCAAGAATAAGAAAAAAGGGACTAGAAACTGAACTGGAAAAATGGACCCAGAATATGCACAAGTGTGTGCAGAAATGGAAACACATCAAGCCACAAGTACGTAACACTTAAACTCAGTAGTGATGGGAAAGAGAAAATTAAAATGACCATGAGCAGTTGCTCTTCCCCAGGGTAGAGACACGCTAACAGTACAATCCTCTTGGATAGCTGGCAGCGGGATATATCAGGGCAGACTTCAAGGGGATAATAAAGTGTGGACATGCACAGCCCATGAATTGTGTTCCAAGCATGTATCACAACAATTTTGCACATCATGTTTATAAAAGCACATGTACCAAGGTCTTTATTACAGCATTACTTTTAGCAGTAGGAAGTTGAAGGCAACCTGATTGTCCTAAGGTAAAAATGATAGGCAATGGCGGTGGATGCAGGTACTTGGCATACGAGGAAAAAAACACTTAAGACTTCTATATTATAGCATGGCTGTATCGGAAAAATGTCAATGTGGTAAAGCAGTTAGAAATATAACGCATTTATATAACACATTATGGTTTACAAAATTAAATTTTTTTAAAAAATTGAAATTCAAAAAATTTTTTTCAAACGTGTGAATAAAATGCACATTTAGAGAGAGCATGAACAAACAAAATAACACATAAGTACAATACAATGACGACAGGATGTTAGTGGTGAGAAGTGCTGGTGGGGTAGTGGAGTGATTTACAGGAAAATAAAAGTTAACATATAAATCAAATGACCGAGGAGGCTTACAGGGACCGATAACTTTAATGGGCCTTCAACAGGAGGGTGTGATAACCTAACACTTCACCAGAGCTGAAAGATTAAAAAAGAGATGAACGACTAGCCGGCCGTCCAGTCTTCTGAGAAGCAGAAACAAAAATGGAATGACAGGAGCTAGAATTTCATTAGAACCGCCGGGGAACAGGGAGAAGACGAGAGAGTCATCAGGCCATGTTTTAAGTCTGAGCCCCAGAAAAGAAGGGAGGAGAGGCAGTTTGGGGAGAAGTGCCCCAGATAATGCGCCTAAGGAAGCTTCAGCAAGGCCAAGCCACCTGGTCCTAGAAAGAGCCTGGCTTTAGTGTGCCACCCATGCCCGGTCCCTGGGGGTGAGCAGTCTGTGGAGAAAGTGATCCTATGCAGACGTGATGATGGGTTTCGGAATGTGACAGGTGGGGCTCAGGTCTGTAATCTGTTATGAAGGCTGGTATAGGAAAATAAAATGATGATGATAGATAGATAGATAGATAGAGATAAACAGACAGGTACCTTCTTCAAGCCAACTTGATTCTTATCATCTTCTCCCCTAAATTTTCATGGTATACTCATTCATCATAATAGAGACCATCATCACACATATAAAATCATCACCCAAAGCTGGGATCATTCACCAATGCCATTTCTACAAACAGTCCTGCAATTTGCAGAGCTCCAGAGAAGGACAGAGGGAGGCATGCAAAGCCCAGGGAGTCCCTGGCCCTCCTCCAAACACCTCAGCTGCAGTCCCACACACCTTGTTAGAAGAGCCCCAAAAGGCCCTGAGCACAATTCCATGTCCGGGTTCCCCATCCTCAGGCAAACACAGTGATACTCAAAGGCCACATTTCCCAGTGAAGAAAACAAAAGTCAAGACATTTTGCTAATAGGATGTAAGAAAGAATTATGGTTTGTTTGTGTCAATCCCAAACGGACCATCGCAAGTTCTAACCTACATTAGGATGAGGGCGTGATTTTAGCCTGAGATTCAGTGTTACCCATGGACCACGCAAAGGCGGTCCTCGCTTGGTGGGTTTGCCATGAGAAAGACAGAGACTAAGTGACAGACACAACGAGTGTCAGCGAAACTCAGACTGGCTCGATGTTGCTAAAGGAGACCTAAGTCCACTTCGATTCTGACTCTCCGTACACAAGTTTGGGGTGGGCTTTGATGAGTATTTGGGGGGTCTGCTGTGAATACTGCCTAGCTACGTGATTGGCCAGAGATGTGTTACTAACAGCCACGCTGTGTGTGATCTCATGAAATGATTCAGCTGGAAGGGGGATCAGTTCCCATGGAATAATAACAATAGCTTTAATTTGGGGGCATTTACTGAATTCTCATATAACCACACTGAAGGCGTGGTAGGTCATATTGTCTTGCTTATAAAAAAAAGAAAAACACACACAAACAATGATTGTAAGACTAAGTAGCTTGCCATAGAAAAGTAGCAGAGCTGAGATTGGGGTTCAGTTCTTTGGGTTCCAAAGTTAGCACAGAACAGCTCCTTTTATAATGAAAACCTTCATTTAAGGGCTGGCGAAACTGGCTGGGAAAGTTTGAGTGTTTAAAAACACAAACCTAAAGAGAGGCAAACCCATAAATGTGGTGTCTCACCCTAGTAGTATAATTCTTACATTAGAATCTCAAAGTCTATTCTGTTCAAGTAATGCATAGTGAGAAACCAAATACATACACAAAATGTAAAATGTATATAATTTCATAGAAAGAACATTTCTCCTCCAATAAGACTCTTCTAAGACAACTCCATTTCTGTAAAGAAGTCGATCTACCCTTCCTCTGAGAAAACGGAGGTGTAAATATAGATTTTCTATTTGGGAAATTTATATACCAATTAAAACCTGACTCTTTTCATTTATTAAGCTTGAACACTAGAATACCATTGTGATTTTCCAAATATTTGAATTATATATGTCCTCAGGAAGAAATAAACTTCAAGTGTTTGAACTGTTGCAATCTGTGGGGTCATTAGTCTAACTGCCAAAAGAATTCTGCTGCTCAATTGAAGGCTTTACGCACCATTTGGTGCATTCATTTCGCCTGAATGTAAGTATGAAGTGTTCCATGTTAAATTGAAATTGAAATCAGTTTGAAAGTGAATGTGTAGTATAACATATCTAAAATGTTATAACAGATGGGTGTTTGATTCATATCGACATTAAAGTCAGTCACTTGATGTAGTTGCAGGAAAATATATGGTAACACATGCACAGACACACACATATAGACCATATCATTTTTTCTACTGAATTCTCAAATGGGTGGCCATTTTTTTTTGACAATTTTGCAGTCATTTCTAGTCTTGAAAACAATGTTTTTCAAAATTTCACACCTCATGCACAGACATTTGATCCAATAAATATCCACAAGTGCCATGTTTGCATTAAACATGATACAAAAGCACTGGAAGTCATAAAAAGTGAGTGATTTAGGTCCTGATCTTGCAATTTTTACTGTGATGTGAACATGTAACACAAATAATTCAAGAAGCAATACAAATTATGCAAAGATGTTCATCTAAATGGGAAATACTATTTTATATGGAGTACAGGAAATTATTACTAGATGACACTTTGTTTAGGTAAGTCTTAAAGGATGATAAGAATGTGATGGCATACGAGACACCTTTAAGTTAACTTTTTAGAGACTCTTTGGTATTAACACACTCTTAAATTGATCACTCCTTCTGATTTTCCAAAGAATAGAAAATGCTTTTGTGGTGGATGTGTGTTAGCCTATATTTAATCTACCTAACACACACACACACACACACACACACACACACACACACACACACACACACACNCCATCTTCCTGAAGTTTCTCTTGCTACTCTGCCCCCAGCCTGATTACTGGGAATCTGCATACGTGATGACTCTATACACTGGTCCACATCGGCACTTTGTCGTTACTCTCCCTTATGCCTGAAACACCCTCCACACAAATCTCTGCGTGGAGCACTATCGTACTTCAATTTTGTATATGGTTAAATATCAAACTTATCTACAAGTGTCCAACTGACATGGTTCAAACTGAACTCCACTTCTTTAAATCTGTTCCACTGGAATACTCCCTCACAGCGTCCACTTTCCTCTGTTTGGCTTGCACACCCTATACTTCCTTCAGGAAATCCTGCTCGCACTGCTTTCAGAATTCATATCCAGGATTTAAATACCTTATTCCACTTGCAAGGCTATCAGGCTAATTTGAGTCACCATCTCTTCTCATCTAGATTACTGCAATTATCTGCTAAGAATTGTCCCTTGTTTAATGTTTACTCACTTATATCCTATTTAGAGAAATAGCTAAGTATTTCTTCAAAATAAGTGTCAATCATGTCCCTTTTCAGCTCTAAATCCCACAATGCCTCCTAATTTCATGCAAAGTAAAAGCCAGCATATCCCAATGTCCTGGGATGCCAGGTGATCTGAAAAACCAAACTCTCACACCATAAAACACTCTGTAAATCAATGAGCTATAGCTACACTGGCCTTGATCTTCACTGATGACACCACTTGCTCTTATATGATAGCCTCTCACTAGTTATGGGTCTGTCTTCCTCATAAAAAGGTCATCTTCTCTATACCAGCACAGTGAGCTCCCTAAGGCCCTGTGAATGAAAAATATACATAATTAAACTAAAGTTTATTTAGGGATGCCAAGTATTGCTGAAAGGTAAGAATATCTATGAATGCATTTTACCATGGTCATAGGTGATAAAGAAAAAATAAAATTCAAAACAAGCAATATGGAAGAATGCATTCCATAAGCTATAGCACACATTATAGGGAAATAAAGGGTTACCTGTTGTGAAGTTAGCCATTAAACATTAAGGGTAAAGGGAGGTGATGAGCTTGACCTAACAGATATTAACATATGTTAGCATATATTAACAAAACAAGGCCGGCCCAGCTGAGTGGCTCATTGGTTAAGAGCTGGCTTAGGACACCAGAGGGCTCCGGTTCGGATCCCACATATGAGGACCAGTGACACTGCCCTCTACAGCTAAGATGCTGAACAACAGCTCAACCTGGAGCTGGGCTGCCGTGAGTCACCGGCGATGGCGTAGGCTANCTGTTTACTTGTGTCCTCCAGACATAAAGAGTATTTGGCACACAGAAGCTACTGAGTGACTGACGAAAACTGATGAGAGAATGGATGAACAATGATTACAATAGTAAATTACTATGATTGGTACCCATTAGGCAAAACCTTAAAGTGTAATAGTTAGTTTAATTATCTTGATAGAAAGAAAAATAAGTAACAAAATATTTTTTTCCTAATGGTTCTCTTTCTAGCTCTCAATTTTGTCTTGCTTGCTTATGTGGATATGTATTTAAGCATGCATATTAATATTTTGGGGACTATCAAACCCTATGAGATAATGAAGGGTCATTATCTCCCCAGAAAATTCACATGTGACAGTTTACATCTAACTTTAAGAGTTTCAAAGGCCTTTGAAATTGAACCAAGCATCCATGCAACTAACATTTTAAATCCTTGGTTAAAAAATTATGAGAGGGCTGGCCGAGTGGCTCAGTTGGTTAAGAGCTCGCTCAAGAGTTTGAGCTCTGAGCAACAGTGGTTTGATGCCCAACCCAAGCTGAACTGCCGCTGAGCTGCCAACAGGTGGCAGGATGGCTCAGCTAAAAAAAAAAAAAAATTTAATTATGAGTATAAGAGTTTTAATTTGGGACAGTAAGCAAACTTACTTATTTTGATGATGTCTTCCCAAAGTTTAGTAATCAAACACTATTATCTATAAAATATATATATATATATATATATAACTGCAAATGCATATCATTTAATATTCCACTTTGTTAACAAGTCCTGTTGCAGAGAAAAGTAACATTAGCATATTCATTCCGTATTTACTTTCGAGATAAAAAATTCAAATGCAACTCCCAAATAAATTATTTGTTTCCACTATAACTATCAGCTAAGACACCAGGAAATACAGAAAAGATTTAAACCACATTTCAATTCAGAAAGAGTAAATCTTTCCAGCATCATCTAGGTCTCAATTAATCAGCCACTGAGAGTATGAAAGGTGTAATCAGCAGTTTCCATTCCTATTGTCCTGAATTCAACTTTGGAAA
>NW_017731968.1:808239-815170 GCF_001890085.2 Hipposideros armiger | reverse complement strand
ACACACACACACACACACACACACACACACACACACACACACACACACACACCATTCCTGAGTTCTTTCAGTGGCTTCTTCTAACTTATATATCCAGCATCATCTATTCTATCCCAGAGAAAAAGATCTAAAAAACAAACAAACAAACAAAAAACGCTAAGTGGGAAATAATTCTTCTTTTTAAAAAAATAGTACCACACTATCACCTGTTAAATATATGGATAACTATATAATGATCAGATATTTATAGCAGATTAACAAAATAGTGAATATCGGGAATTGAAATTTTGTATGCATCTAAACTAATACTTATGCCTATATGAATGTTTAATTACTATAAACGTTTGCTACATTAAGAATGGACCTATAACATTAAGACATTTGTAGATATAACAATGCTTTAGGAATTGTCCTGAATCTACCCCTACTGTTTTAATATATCTTGCATGAAAAAAATAAGAATAGCAAAACAACTTGATAATAAGCACTGATAATCAATTCATTATCTATCTTTGTTTAGAGATGATGCAGACCCAAGCCAAGCCTTAAAAACTATTTAGGTTAGGTAATTTCCCCATTTTACTAGAGTACGAGAACCTCCGAGAATTATTCTCATGCTTCTACGTGCTCTCGATGCAGTCTAATGAAGAAGTAATAATTACTCCCAAAGCTTGTATTAAACTTAATTACCTAGGATTATTGAGTTATTTGGAGTATACCTGATCCTGACCTTCAAATAATGCTGTCTGAAAGAAAAAATACAAAATGCAATCAGCAAATAAAAATTACACATCTCTCTCTTTATATGATAGCAATTTCTCTTCATAGTCTTCAAAAAAAGAACTGTTTACAAAATATTTAGTAGTTATCACTAGACTCATGATTCCCCAGCTCTACTAAAACCATGTGTTAGTTTTAACTAGAAGAAAGCTAACAATTTCAAAAATACAACTGTGTCATATCAATTCATTTTCAATGTTGATGCCTCTATTTTCAAATCAAAGAATATATAAAACACATTCTTGAATATATGGAATGCATATATTAACCCATGTGCATTAATATGGTTGCATTGTATATACTTTCTTTATTTTGAGTCATTTTCATTAGCTTAGGAGGGGTAAGAGTTCAAATTAAATTTTGAAGTATAAATGCTACTAAACGATAGTTCTTGCAACCCAAACCAGGGCGAATGCAATTTAAGTTTCTGATTCTTCTAGAAATACAATTTCCTGAGAAATTTTCAATTGCAGAATAATTGATACTATATACATCATTTTGCAACTGCAGGTTTTATATAACAAAATTTCCTTTTTTTTTTAGCTGACACATTTTGAGAGGCTAGTAAATTGATCTTGATTTATTTTCCACTGATCATGTATACAGACCTACACTCAGGATCCATCTTAAAGTGGTTATGTCATTGTTGACATCCAAGATGGAGCCTGTCCACACCGGGTGCTCGTCACGTCAGGGAAACGCTCATTGTAATTAGTACGTGTCTCATCAGACACAACATGTTCATTCTCTCACAAGCCTTCCCCATTTACTTTATCTTTCAGGCAACCTCGGTCTTTTACATCAGTGTTCACTGGCCGAGACCCTGGTGGGAAGGTCTACATGGAGATACTGTCTCGAGACTCATAAAAATAATAATAATAAAAAAAGAGTGAAAAGGAAACACACATCCTTATTTCTTAAGAACAATATGAGAAGAGACACACAAAATGCATTTATAGCATTCCCAACTCTGAAATGCTCCGTCAGCTTTTAAGGGAAAAGTTTTCTGGTGATCTATGAGAAAGATAAAACATGAACTTAAAATGTGAGTGTAAAATTATCTATTTATTTTTAAATTGGACTTCAATAAATTTACCTCTGTCATCTCTTTTATCAACTTACAGAAATCTATATTTATTATTATGGAAAATATATTTTCTAAAGCGCAATGTAGAAGTTTTTTCTCAAGTTGTTCTGATAAACTGATCAAGTACTACATTTGCTACATGAAAGCAAGCTGAGACAGAAAAAAAAAATTTCAGATGGCAAGTTAGTAAAAGTTTTCATGAAAATGAAAGGTAGAGCCAAATTATCGTTTGCATATATCAATGTGCTAATGCTACTTTGTGACATTACTTAGAGGTTTTCACAGCTGTAATGTAAATTGTTATCAACTTCGAAATATTAACTTGTACAAACCTTAGAGAATAAAATCTTAGTTGGCTTCGCATGTTCTGTGACATTAGTAAGCAATCTTAAAGTAGATTAGGGAAACTTTGTCTGGTTAGGTTCCTGTATCTTATTTTAATATATTTCAGCATCATTTTCCAAATTAAACTGAGTATTGAAGGGGCCATGTTTTTACTGAATAGAATAAGGAATGACCCTTTTGCATTAAGATTGGGAGAGAAAACATTTCTACTTTAAAAGCAGTAGAGATGCAATGTGCTGCATTTTTGAGTTGCATTTTGTCAATGTATTTGACTTGGGATATGTGATATATAAACGTAAGTGGTTGCTAACCCATGGCGGGCAGGTGCAGCATGCTTTGCCAGGGAAGAGCTGACATTTTTATGAGCTCTCTCAGCTGGAGCAGCAAAGGAGCATGGGAGAATAAGGGAAAAACACCTGTCACACTCTCACTTTATTTTCAACTGCATAGTATCTTCAAAGGAGAGAAATTACATTAAAATAAAACACCTACCATGATTGGGATACAGGCATTATACCCATGTCGTTCGGACCAATTGTCTTTAGGCTGAAAGAATTTTAAATACATAATAATATTTCTCTTCAGAATATATTCAAGTAAGTGTTTAATGAGCTATAGTGCACTATATATTATTTATGATCAACTACAACCTAAAATATGGGGATTTTTTCCTCTTTTGTCTTTGTACTGATGGGAATGCCTTAATGGAGTTTCAGTCTCTTTCACAGTACATCTTTTAACAAATGTTACCCTTAGTTTTAGAGAACACTGTAAGATTACAGAAAAAAAAAGAAATGCATTAGGGACTGACTCCATGGTGCCTGGGTTGATAATCTTGTCATTTCACAGAAGCACCTCAAGTAGCAGCTGAATCATGACTACCGAGAAAACAAACCAATAGAGAGAGCATGCAATGAAGAAACTGCAGGGGAGAGCTGGTGACAAAAGTGACAGACAACTAAACTGGACAGAGTATTCAGAAGTCTCCTGGAGGACAGACACATTGGGGTTTGAAGGCTGTGATGAAACTATATTGGGAGAGGGGAAAAAAAAATCATACTTAAAAAAAATAACTTTTAGGAGCACAGGTGAAAATACATAAATTAGTTATGTATTTTAAGTGGGAAAGGGGAAAAAAGCTTTCTAGTAAAAACTAAGAAAACATGATGGCCAGGAACATTATAAAGAGATTTGAAATCATAGAATGGAGATGGCTAAGGGGGTTTGAATGGGATCTTTTCCCCGTAGCCACTGTTACCTCCGATCTTATCTCGTTCAGCCGAAGGACAAACCCAAGATTATCAAGAACCAACAGAGAATATAGTCTCAATTACCACCCTAATGAGCACAGACTGTAATTCTATTCAGAGCCTCACGTGGGAAAAGTGGGTTTCAGAGAAAATACAGGAACACAACTTTGACACGAAAATAATGATAAATCCATCTCTGATTTGAAGATACTGTGGAAGAAAGTAGTCATGCCCAGGATGGGAGACTTGTTAAACTTGGGTCTTCCATTTCCTTTGGGTGGTCTCATGTTCCCTTTCTGTAGATTGAACCTGAAACTAAGGAGAGCTTCCTTGACCCACTTTAGACTTCTACTCTCAAGTCAAGCAAGAAATGTCATCAAAGGCAAAACAGCATAAAGAAAGAGAAAACATGAGAAGAGAGAAGAGTATAGCTTTAGGAAAGAAAGCAGCACTTAAAAGCATCATTTAGAAGATTTTGGTGGAGAGGCTATAGGAAAAAAGGGGTGCTGTGATATTATAAATTCCTAACTGGGCAGGTCATGGCGGGCGGTCACACCTAGGCCTGTAACTTCTTTCCTGAAAGGATTCTTAAGCCAGCCCTGCCCATAGTTTCTGTGCATTTAGGTTAACACAACTTTGAAATGCCAAGTAATACCCCTGGAAGGCGTAACCACCTTCAAGAAAGCCCAGAATCTTAACTATCCTGTAATCAGCCCCCCCGCCTGGCTTTCTCCCACCTCATGTCATCTTCCTTACCTTCCCCCCTTAATTTCATATGCATAAAATAAACTGCAGAACTGCTATTCTGGGGAATATTTGAGATGTTACTTCCTGGTAATTGTCACTTTGGCTCAAATAAACTCATACAAATTCTCTATAGGTTTGGACATCAACAGGCCATACAGGAGAGGGGCAGCTAAACTAAAGGTAAATGTATTTACTTCCCACCAACATGTCTGGTATTACCAGCTGAGCGTTGATGAAACAATCTCTCAGAATGATTCTGTGTACATCTTTATGAAAAATTCAAAACTCTTTCCCCATATATCATCAGAAGCAAAAGAGAAAATAATTTCATCAATGAAGAAATGTAAGCTAAGTGGCTGAAAGAATATAATTGATCACCATGACTTACACGTTTTCAAAAATTAATCAGGCATTCATACTTTGAAATAAATAAAAGGGTTTATGAAGTCATTATCCTGGAAGTAATAAAATAAGGCTATAAAAGACAATTCAAATATTTGTTGAAAAACTATTATATGCCAGGCCCTGTGCAGGGACACAGCAGTAAACAAAACAGATATAGTCTTGTCTAGATGGTGATTATAACCAGTGGAGATATGCTATGTATATTAATAATAGAAACAACAACAAGAAAAGGAGGGAAGGAGGAGGAGGTATAAAGCTACCTGAGAAAAAGGATTATAGGCTGAGTACTGTACATCTACGTCTCATGGGCTGAACATTTGTTGCCCTGACAAATTCACTTTCATGGTACTATCCCACCAAGAATAGATGTACTTCTGAGAGATGGGTAAAATAAATAAATAGTCATGAATGCAAAAGTGGAATTAAATTGATTCATAGTAAAAGGTCAATATTTCACCTTACATCCTGTCTTTGCAGGCAGAGGTTAGAGTTCACACCTTTACCTGATCAGTCTACCTTCAGAAGTTTACCCTCCGTACGCATTATATAGGTCTCATACAACAGAACCTACAACTAAAAACTGAATCTTAAAACTTCCATTTGTCCTGTCCCAGCCTTTATCTTATTTTCACATATGGTATAAAACCCACACTACAATTTACATATTATTTTTGTTTGAACAGTTAATGACCTTTTAAAGACAGTTAAATAATAAAAAGTATATATTTACCTATACATGTATTCCTGTTTACGTAAGGAGATTTAGGGTGGCATCTGGCCTTGTCATAGTGAGATTATCACAGGTTACCTGGTTGGGACAGTGTAATGACAAGGTCCTTAGAAGATAAAGGCAGAAAAGAGGGTGAGAGGGATGGATGCAGCATGAGGACCTGACTACTGTTGCTGACTTTGAAGATGGGAAAAAAATGGGGCACACGTCAAAGAGGCAGGATGCTTCTAGAAGCTAGAAAAGGCAAGAAACAAATTCTTCTCTACAGTCTCCAGGAAGAAATGCATTTCTGCTGCCAGCTCGATTACAGCTCATTAAGACCCATTTTGGCCTCCTAACATATCGAACCGTAAGATAATAAATGTGAGTTGTGTTAAGCCGTTAATCCTGGGGCAATGTGTTGCCGCAGCCAGAAACTCATCCACCCGCTTTCCTTACGATGGGACCTCTCCAGGCCATCAGCTGGGGAAAACCCTAGGGTTGGACTTCTGTATTTTCTGCTTCTCAGGGATAACTATCCTTTGTTACCTGATATCCAGGGTGTCGTAAATGGTTGTTTCATTTACTTGACACTTTTTTTTTTTATTGCTTTGGGTTGTTTCAGGCAGAAGAGTAAAGCCAGTCTTTATTACTCCATCTTGGCCAGTAGCAAAACTCACCAATATGTTTTGTAATGATAAAAAATATTAGTGAAGTCAAAGATGTTTTCTTTCTAGTTGAGCAATTCATGTGTAAGAGACTAATCAAGTTAGTTAACTTCATTTCATTTTAATGACTCTTCCCAAATAATACTGGCTGCCATCATCTAGATAATTTTAGGTGAATAAGTTCTTATTCAGAAGAAATATTTGGTCCAGAAGTACTGCTCAGTCATTACTTTTTGCATGAAGGTGAGGGAGACACACGCACGCCAGTGATTTCAACCGAGAGAGATAAGAAAAAAGTGAGGGTTGTCCCCAGGAGAACTGCAATGAGGCAATTACCTAAATTAATTTGCTGGGAGCTACAACCTGGCCTTATTTCGGAGAGCAGAAGAACTTGATAGAGTCAGCACCTGCACTTTCTCTCATCTAAGGAGAGAGTCGCATTAGCCAAGATGCTAAGATTGATGCCTTTCAACCTATTACAAAGTTAAAGAGACCTAACTAGAAGCCAGTCTGACTTTTTCTAGAATGTTCTCTCCATAAAATGTACATATGTCGAGAAATCATCAGCATTCTCCTTAGTGACTTGAAACATAGAATAGGGAAAGGGGTGGTGAGTAAGCATGCGGTTGAAATATTGACAGGCATCAGGCTAAAATACCCAAATATATTTGACCCCAAGAACAATAAATGCATCGCTATAACCAGACAGATCCAGTCCCTAAATACTTCCTCCCTGAGTGCCGCCAGTGTTGGTTCCTGTGAATTTAATTTTTCCTGTAATTACTTTTCAGAAAAATTACCTCTGCATTTTTTAATCAGATAAGGTAGTGTTTTCAATTAAATCTCAGCTAAATTCTCTGAGCTCAGAACATATTACGTCCCTTTAAGCAGGCTTTGAATAGTGTGTGTATGAGTGTGTGTGTGTGTGTGTGTGTGTGTG